>NC_022030.1:48805723-48806850 GCF_000317375.1 Microtus ochrogaster | reverse complement strand
AAAAAAAAAAAAATTAAAAAGGTCTGATCAAAATTCAGGAGGCTGAGCCAGGAAGATGACAAGATCTGAAAGCAGATTAGTCTGCACAGTGAGTTGGAAGCCAGCTTGTGCCACATAACAAGTTAAGACCCCCCCCACCAAAAAAAAAACAACAACAGAAAGGTTTTTGTTTTTGTTTTTCTGTTTTTTTAAGCCAAACACCAGTTGGTCTCAGTGGATACCAGGCATATACACGGCACACACACATATATACAGGAAAAGCACTCATACGCTTAGAAAGGGGAGGGGCACTGAAGAGATAGCTCAGATGATTAAGAGCCTAAACTGTTCTTCCAAAGGACCTGAGTTCAGTCCCCAGCACCACGTGAGACAGCTTACAGCTCCCTGTAACTCTGCTTAAAGGGGATAAAATGACTCTGGCTTCCATAAACACCGTGCACAGATAATAATTTTTAAAAAGTCAGGTGGTGTTGGCTCAAACCTTTAATCCCAGTGCTCAGAAGGCAGAGACAAGGTGGATCTTTGTGAATTTGAGGTCAGCCTGGTCTGCAGAACAAGTTCCAAGACAACCAGGGCTACACAGAGAAACCCTGTCTCAAAAAAAGAAAACTAATAATAATAGTAGTAGTAATAATAATATAATAAATAGCTGAGTGGCTGGGTGGTAGTGGCATATGCCTTTAATCACAGCACTTGGGAGGCAGAGGTAGGTGGATCTTTGTGAGCTAAGGACAGCCTGGTCTATAGAGTGAATTCCAGGACAACCACATCTGTCACCCAGAGAAACCCTGTGTTCAAAACAAAAGCAAAACCAGCAAACAAACAAACAAACAAACAAAAAATGGGTGATTCTTAGAGAAACCTACACCCATGTTTTTGAGTGTATCTTTCTTTCTGAGGGCTGGAAAGCTGGCTCAGAGTCTAAGAACACTTGCTACTCCTTTAGTTCAGTCCCTATTACCCATATTAGGTGACTAGCAATTGCATTTAACCCAGCTCCAGGGGTATTGGAAACCCCCGGCCTCCTTACATACATGCAGTCACCACGTGTAGATACCCACACATACCTGCAGTCACCACGTGTAGATACCCACACATACCTACAGTCACGTGTAGATACCCACACA
>NC_022030.1:48797236-48805529 GCF_000317375.1 Microtus ochrogaster | reverse complement strand
TCACCACGTGTAGATACCCACACATACCTACAGTCACCACGTGTAGATACCCACACATACCTGCAGTCACCACGTGTAGATACCCACACATACCTGCAGTCACGTGTAGATACTCACACATAGACACGCACATAAATTTTTTCAATTAAAAAAATGATTTTGAGAGAGTCTTACTATGTACTCTTGGGTGGCCTGGAAAGTTCTACTTAGGCCTGGCTGTCTTTACACTGACAGAGATCTACCTGTCTCTACCTCTGGAGTGTTGGGATTAAAGGTGTGCACCACCAATGCCTGGTTAGTTTTTAAGTTTTTTTTAATATTTATTTATTATGGATACAATATTCTGTCTGTATATCTGCAGGCCAGAAGAGGGCACCCAGACCTCATTACAGATGGTTGTGAGCCACCATGTGGTTGCCAGGAATTGAACTCAGGACCTTTGGAAGAGCAGGCAATGCTCTTAACCACTGAGCCATCTCTCCAGCCCCAGTTTTTAAGTTTTTAAAATATGTCTTTCTGAGTGCCTCTTTGCTTCTCTTTACCCTCTTTTTTTTTAAACTCTTCGTTTTTGGGGTGGATTGATGGCTCAGTGGTTAAGAGCCTTACTACCCTTTCAGAAGGCCCAAATCAGTTCCTTGCACTTGCATTGACTTACAACTGCCTGTAAAATCCAGTCCTAGACTGGAGCTGGAGAGATGGTTCAGTAGTTAAGAGAAGCCACTGGCTGCCCTTCCAGAGGACCCGGGTTCAGTTCCCAGCACTCGTATGGCAACTCACAACTGTCTGTAACTCCAGTTCCAGGGGTCCCAACACCTATGGCAAAACAAACACCAATGCACATAAAATAAAAATATTTTTTTTAAAAAAAAAAAATCCCAGTCCATGGGGATCTTACCCTTCTGGCCTCCAAAAGCATCTCTACCCATGTGGCATACACAGACACACATAATTAAAAAAATAATAATAAAGTCTTTCCAAAATGTATGTTCAAGGGTTCAAAAATGTGTGTTCAAGGGTTGGAGAAATGACTCCGCAGTTAAAAGCTCCTGCTGCCACGGTTATGAGGGCAAGTGTTTTTATCCCACCAGCCACTTAACAAGTCTGTCATCCTGCAACCCACTACCAATTCCAGCCCCGAGGGATCCAGCACCCCCTTCTGACTTCTGTGCATGCACACAGCGCTGCACACACAATAAATCAATTTTAAAAGTGAAGAGGCTCTCCCCTGCCCCCTGTATCAATACTGTCCCTTGAATTCACAGAACCTCTGTCTCCGCTAGGGCCACTCTTCTGCTGAGAACGCCTTTTCCCTAATCTTTACTTGACTCTGCACTCAGTTCTCAGATTCAGATCGGCCTGTCTCTGCCAGGGAGCCCCCCGGAACACGGGCTGTTTCAGGGAAGAGTATGAGGCGAAAGCTTAGGAAATAAGGACCCAAATAAGGCTTAGCTCCAGCATTTCAATCCTAACCATCCAAGTGGTTCTGAGTGACAGCAGCCCACATGGGGTCACGGAAGCTGGAGCAAATGAGCATTTGGATACACGACAAGACACTGAAGAAAATGAAACTTGACATGATCAGCAGCAGGCACCATCCATTTCTTGGCATATCAGTGAGATGAATGCAAGCAGAAGATTACCTTCCTAGTAAATGAGATGATGGATGGGCACTGGCCTCTTCCAAAGCTGTGTAGAATAAAGTTGCAGGAGTCTGACAGTCCATGTTCAGGTGGCATCTGGCCCTCTGATAGCTCTTAGCACGAAGCTGAGTACAGTGAATAGTGGGTTACTTAATAAATGTCTTATA
The DNA here is from genome assembly GCF_000317375.1 of Microtus ochrogaster. Taxonomy (NCBI): domain Eukaryota; kingdom Metazoa; phylum Chordata; class Mammalia; order Rodentia; family Cricetidae; genus Microtus; species Microtus ochrogaster. Next base: position 48,803,722 of record NC_022030.1, on the reverse strand, counting down.
TGTTAAAGTTTACTTTTATTTTTGTTTGTTTGTTTGTTTGTTTCTCTGTACCTTACTTTCTCCAGTACTTGGGATTGAGCCCAAAGTCTTGACACACAAGGCAAATACTCTGTCACTGAGCTGTTTTCCCCCAGCTCTTGCTGTATCGTTTTTACTACATTCATTCATTTTGGGTGGGTGGGTAGGTGGGGGTAGGTGTGGAGGTTAGAAGACAGTTCTTAAGAATTGGTTCTCTTCTTCTACCATGTGTGTCCTGGGAGTCAAACTTGAGTCATCAGGCTTGGCAGCAAGTACCCTGTACCTACTGACCCATCATCCCATTGGTCCTGCTGTAATTGTTAAACAACACAAAACAAATGGTTTGGGGCCGGGCGGTGGTGGCGCATGCCTTTAATCCCAGCACTCGGGAGGCAGAGGCAAGCGGATCTCTGTGAGTTCGAGGCCAGCCTGGTCTACAAAGAGCTAGTTCCAGGACAGGCACCAAAAGGCTATGGAGAAACCCTGTCTCAAAAAATAAAAAAAAAAATAAAACAAACACCAAATGGTTTGGAGTGTAGCAGTAGGCTCTGGACACTCAGCGTAGAGCTGCTCCATGTTTTCCAGAGACAGAAGAAGGGAATAGGAATAATTTTAGGAAAGCTGGCCTCCGTCTCAGCTATAACTGAATTGTGATACTGGCTGTGACACTTCTGGTGATGCTGCATGAGGGGCAGAAAAGGAGCAGCGAGTAGCACGAGGGGATGCTGAGGAAGGCTGGGCCTGCATACCACCCAGGCTATGGGCTTTGGGAGGAACAAATAAAGATCTCATTCATGGCCAGGCTGTGGTGGCACATGCCTTTAATCCCAGCATTCAGGAGGCAGAGGCATGTGGATCTCTGTGAGTTCGAGGCCAGTCTACAGAGTGAGTTCCAGGATAGGCAATGCTACTCAGAAAAACCCTGTCTTGAAAAAAAAACTCATTCACAATGGCACCTTTGGAAGAGGCTTAGGACTACTACATAAGGATGAACTGGCTCAGCACCATTGAGGGATTAGTCTTCTGAGGTTTGGACCCTTTGCTCCAGGGCACCATGGAGATGAATGACAAGGAACGTGAAAGAAGTGAGACTGATAGATTTTGGTCATGAACTTGATATTGGGTGATGGCAGACAGTTGAGAGCTTCTAGAACGAAGCACCAAAATCAGGACTGCAGCAAGGAGAAGAGGAGGGCTTCATACGGTTGCAAATAAGATCCGTGGGTTACACAGGTGGGTGTACCCTTTAAGCAGCTGGGTGGTTTACAAGGACTCCAGAAATTAAGAATGAAATCTAAACCTGCCAGTGGTGGCACACACCTTTAACTCCAGCACTCAGGAGGCAGAGGCAGACGGATCTCTGAGTTCAAGGCCAGCCTGATCTACAGAATGAGTTCCAGGACAGGCAGGAATACACCAAGAAACCCAGTGTTGAAAAGAAAAAAAACCACAAAAAGGAGTTTGAGAGACAGCTCAGCAGTTAAGAGCACTGTCTGTTCTCACAGAGGACCCAGCTTCAATTCCCAGGGTTCAATATGGCAGCTCCAACTGTCTGTAACTCCAGTTCCAGGGGATCCAACACCCTCACACAGACATACATTCAGGCAAAACACCAATACATTTTTTTTTTGGTTTTTTTTTCGAGACAGGGTTTCTCTGTGGCTTTGGAGGCTGTCCTGGAACTAGCTCTGTAAACCAGGCTGGTCTTGAACTCACAGAGATCCGCCTGCCTCTGCCTCCCGAGTGCTGGGATTAAAGGCGTGCGCCACCACCGCCCGGCAAAACACCAATACATTAAAAAGAAAAAGAAAAGAAAATATCAAACAAATAAAAAGAATGAAAAGCTAGACTTTGGGTTAGCAGTGTGAAAATCTCATGAATGATATCACCTGAGGACAGAAAGCAGCTAAAGATATGACTATTGCGCTGAAGATCAAGGCAGGACTGGGAGATGGCTCAGGAGTAAGGTGCTTGCCTGGCACGTGTGAGACAAATACAAAACCGCCAAGGCAGAGAGAGAGTTGCATATCCACATTAGGATGCCCTCGGTGGACTAGGGAGATGCCTCATTGATGCTGGTGTCATACCCTATACAGGTTATTTAAGGATAGGTTCGAGTTAAACATTCCTCCTAATAGATGATAAAATGTATCTGTAACGTAACAGGAAGTGCCTGATTAAACAGTCTTGGTTAAAACATGGAAAATAAAGGTTTCTTTTGTAAGAAGTCCTCATGAAAATGACTGGTTATATTCTGCTACTTTCTTCCTGAAATCATTAATCATTAATTATCCCCAGTAACCATTTTTTCCTTTTTAATAGTAAAAGGCTATCTGATTTGTAGCTGAACAAACAGACTTCACAAAGAAAAGGAAACATTTTTCTTTTTCCTTACGTTTTTGTTGCTGTTGTTTTTTGAGAAACGGTTTATCCATGTGACAGTTCTGGCTATCCCGGAACTGGCTCTGTAGACTAGGCTGGCCTTGAACTCAGAGATCTGCCTGCCTCTGCCTCCAGAGTGCTGTGATTTAAGGTGTGTGCCACCACTGCCTGGCCAAAAAAAAAATTCTAAACCACCCCACCACCACCCTACATATGGCCACATAGCCAAGTTTTGGCCATGGATAAAAAAAAGCCTCAGGGATGCCTGACTTTCACCCTATAGGCCTGGAATTACAGGCATGAGTGTTATATTTAAAAAAAAAAAAAAGAGTGGTGTGCTGCCAGGTGGTGGTGGTGCATACATTTAATCCCAGCACTTGGGAGGCAGAAGCACACTGATCTCTGTGAGTTCAAGGCCAGGCTGGGCTACTGAGTGAGTTCCAGCAATTGCTCAATCGCTACTGAGAAATCCTGTCTCCAAAAAAAGAAAAAAAAAAAAAAGGTTCATGAAAGAAAGACACCGTGTGATAGATTCATACTTTGACTGTTATGTGGGTACTGGGATCCAATCTCTGGTCTTTATAATTACACATCTGTTTTGAAAAAAAAATATTATTTATTATATTGTTAATTATGTGCCTCTCTGGGGATGGGTTTGCCATAGCATGCATGTGGAGGCCGAAGGAGAACTTATCTCACTCAGCTCACTCCTGTTCTATTGGTCACGAGCATGGAATTTGGGGCATCAGGCTTGGTAGCAGAAACCCCTGAACCTGCTGAGCCATCTCAGCACTCCTTTTTTTTTGTTTTTTTTTTTTTCGAGACGGGGTTTCTCTGTGGCTTTGGAGCCTATCCTGGAACTAGCTCTGTAGACCAGGCTGGTCTCGAACTCACAGAGATCCGCCTGCCTCTGCCTCCCAAGTGCTGGGATTAAAGGCGTGCGCCACCACCGCCCGGCCGGCCATCTCAGCACTCCTAACCGCTGAGCCATCTCTCCAGAGCTAGGGCCCTACCTAGCCCTTTTTAGAGAGTGTATATTTTTGTTTGTTTGTTTTTGTTTGGATGTTTCAAGATAGGGTTTCTCTGTGTAACCCTGGTTGTCCTGAAATGCCTGTAATCCCAGCACCCAAGAGATAGAGGTAGGCAGATCACTATGTAGCCTTAATTGACCTAGAACTCGTTATGTAGATCAGGCTGTTTCTAACTCATAGTGAGACCCTGTATCCAAAAAAAAAAAGAAAGAAAGAAAGTTTATAAAGAGATTCATTCATAAAATTAATTGCAATTAAAATCAAATTGTAAGATTTTAAATAAATAAAGCTATTTATAGACTTGTTTATCTCAGTATTTATCAAATTTACAATTGTTTAACGATATGAATTTGATCCCCAGCACTATTAAATATTTTAAGTGGTATTGTACAGTGATCCCCACTTTTTTTATTTGCGGGACTCCCTGCCAGTTTGATTAGAAGCCCAGCGAGAGCATTTTTAGCCCTATTGTGGAATTTAATCTTTCCCTTTCATTACCACTTAAGCAGCACGCCAAGAGAATCCCTTGTTCATTCTTGTCACACTGGTTTTCCCAGCACCTTTCTGCACTTAGCATTTCCCAAAAGCAGAAAAAGCAGCAGGCAAGCGTGATCTGGCCCTTTAATGTAGTCTGCTGGAAAATAGGCAAGGTAGTTGAGTTACGGCCTGGATCCTTATATGTATTTAATATGATTCAAATACTATGTTCTCTTAAATAGTCTTTAGTCATTCACACACAAAAGTCCTTTTGTAGCAATGCCTTCAGTGTCTCTTGTTCTTTTGTTTTTTTTTAAGACAAGAGCCTTTAAACTCACAATCCACTGCTTCAGCTTCTCTTCCAGACCTGTGTCACCATACCTGGCTTTTCTCAATTCTTAATATTTGCTCAGGCTGGGCAATGGTGGCTCACTCCTCTAATCCCAGCACTTGGGAGGCAGAGGCAGGCAGATCTCTGTGATGTTTGAGGCCGGCCTGAGGTCTACAAAGCAAATTCCAGGATAGCCAGGGACTACAAAGAGAAACCCTGACTCAAATCCAGTCCCCTCCAAAAAAAAAGTTTACTCAGAAGCTTTGGTTTATTCTTTTTGAATTTTAAGATAACTAACTACATAAATGTATAGTAAAAATAAAAGTGTTTGCTAAGCAGTGGTGGTGCATGCCTTTAATCTCAGCACTCAGGAGGCAGAGGTGAGCAGATCTCTCTGAGTTCAAGGTCTACAAAGTAAGTTCCAGGACAGCCAGGGCTGTTAAACAGAGAAACACTGTCTCAAAAAAAAAAAAAAAACAACAACAAAGCAATAATAGTAATAATAAAGTAAAAATAAAAAGCTCACAAAAGCAGAAACACATCAATATTAAATAATTCTAAATGCATATGAACATAAACCTAAGTCTATAAATTTAAAATACCAATTTTATATGTAAATAAACTGTGTATTGATGAGGTCTAGCACTTAGAAGTCTTACTGTCGTTTTGAGCACTATAGTCTAATGGGAAATCTCTGGCCTTCCTAATTTTGTTTCTTCCCTTTATTGGCTGGGTGCCATCAGATAAATCTAGAACTCAGGACGGAATCATTTGTTGACTCTGCGCCCTTTACCACACTAGACACTACAAATGATGAAAGGCAGCTCTAAAAATGACGCTTTGGAGGCTTGCAGTGGCGCCCGAAAGATAAATAGCCCACTGGGACACATGCCCACTACAGAACTCTCCAGCGGCTGGAGCTTAATGCAGCTCAGGCTGTTAAAATCGTGTGCTGTGATTCGAAAACGGTATTCTAGGGCATCTTACACACATGTGAGGAGATTGTAGAAGGCAAACTAATGCCTTGGAAAACTACCCTTGGGAACCTGGGAAGACTCCGTGAAGAGGAAGAACCCAGGTAGGGTGTCAGATGATGCACAGATGTGAGCCAAAAATCAGGGGTAGAGTGCTTGCCCAGCACATGGAGCCTTAGGGGTCATTCCCAGCACTGAAGAAAACTTGTGGCACAAGTATTCGTGGCACTCAGGTACTGAAGGCAGGAACGTCAGAAGTCATTCTACAATATTGAGAGGAAAGGAAGGTGAGAAGACCTGGTTTGCAAACTAGGTGTGAATGGAAAATGGGGGGAGGGGGGTAAGGAAATTAGATAATTCTAGGAAAACTTGCTTGTTGGGCTGGACGGATGGTTCAGAGGTCAAGAGTTCATGTTCTTGCAGACTTGCTTCTCAGGACCCACACTGGGCTCACAACCTACTTAACTTTAGGTCTAAGGGATCCAATGTCCTTTTCCAACTTCCAAGGGCACTAGGCTCACACGTGGTGCACATACATATATATGTAGAAAGCAGAGGAAACTCTGAATGAAGTCCCGAGTAAATGGGACTTCTGGCATGGGCAGAGCCTATAAAGGACTCTGAGACCAACTGGCCCATAGAAAATTGGCAAAACCATTACCTATATGGGCCAGGCTCCAAAGATATGGCAAACTTTTCTCAGGAGTTGGAGTATTGTAACGGCGTAAACTAATGCAGAAAGATTGTAAAAATATATACAGCTTTAATGGAGAAATAGACTTACAGAACCACCGTTCTGTGGAGACCAGGAAAGCAGAAGCAAGCGCTGTGAGCATGCTTGCCAGATTTATATGTAAACATTAGCCTGAGGCGAACACGCCCCCTAAGGGGCGGGACTTATCCCTACATCTCCCCCTTTTGTCTAAATAAGACAGAACTAAACCAAATACAACTATATACAATAATAACAAATAATATAACAACAATATTGAGAACAAAAGTTTTGCTAAACATTCTATCTCAAGGAGTCTAAATAATGTAGAGAGTAACTACAATTATATAATCTTCAACTCTGTCAAAGATCTGAGAAGGGAATAAATATTACTTAACAAACGAGATATATCCAAAATGTGCAACAATTGACAGAGACAACTGACTACCTGGGAAATCATCTAAAATCTCGTTTGCAATGTTGAGGCAACCAAGTTTGGCTAAGGCCTAACATAACTGACATACCATTATTAAAGGCAAGGAACTTTTCAAAACTATCTTA
>NC_022030.1:48790276-48792471 GCF_000317375.1 Microtus ochrogaster | reverse complement strand
TTTTTGGTTTTTCAAGACAGGGTTTCTCTGTAGCTTTGGAGCCTATCCTGGAACTAGCTCTGTAGACCAGGCTGGTCTCGAACTCACAGAGATCCGCCTGTCTCTGCCTCCCGAGTGCTGGGATTAAAGGCGTGCGCCACCACCGCCCGGCTAAACTGATTCTTGAGAAGATTGTTGTCATTCTCAATTGTTTTTAAGTGTTCAACCTCTGCCTTAAGAATCCTGGATTCATCTCGTAAAGACTTTATCATATATCTATTATCAAACCATTTAGTGCCAAGGAAAACTACGAATCCCAGAAGGATCCATAGATGTGGGGTGATAGACACCTCTTGTATAATCTCCCACATGGTACAATTAGAAAAAACTGTTAAATTCTTGAATGGTAACATGTTCAGACATTTTATTTATAAAAGAAAAATTTTTTACCTGCAATGACCGGTTCCTGCCAGTGGTGGTCTCTGTATTTTTGGAGCCTGTCCTGGAATTAGCTCTTGTAGACCAGGATGGCCTCGAACTCACAGAGATCTGCCTGTCTCTGCCTCCCGAGTGCTGGGATTAAAGGTGTGCACCACCACCGCCAGCTAAGTCACTTTGTATCAGACCAAATCTGCCGCTGTGGCGGCTCTTGTTGCAAAACCGCAGGTACTTGAGCTTCTGCTAATTCAGGCAGCTGGGTTCCCCTGAAAACTTAGCCAAGGCAGGCAGGGAGGGGTTAATTGCTCTGGTGAGCAGGCGGGGCAGAATGGGCCTGTGTGGCCGAGTGTATCTCGGACTCAGCACTGGGGCCCGAGTCACAAACTAAAAAACGGCACCCGGGCGGGGGCAAAATGACGTAAACGAATGCAGACAGATTGTAAAAATATATACAGGTTTAATGGAGAAATAGACTTACAGAACCAACGTTCTGCGGAGACCAGGAAAGCAGAAGCAGGCACAGGAGCAGGCTCTCCAGATTTATATGTAAACATTAGCCCGGGGACTTATCCCTACAGAGTATGAGTGTTTATGGATCAGTGAGTGCAAAGACTAGTAACTGTAGCTCCTCCTCCTGGATGTTTACAGCCTAAGACTACAGCCTACAGAGACCTCCTACTGAGACTAGCTAATCCCCCACAACCCCCAGCCCCCTTGTTGTACCTAATAAAAGCGCTGAGGTTCCCAATTAAGGCAGCAGCAGGAACAGAAAGCAACCCCATCCCAGCTTTCTTATGTCTGTCTTACCTTCATTTCTTCACCTTCCCTAGCAGGGTTCCTGGACCTAAACTGAGCAGGATACATGCATGCAGACAAATATTCAGACAGACTCATATAATTAAAATAAATTAATCTTTTTTTAAAAAAATTACTTTTTTCTGCCAGGCAGTGGCAGCGCACACCTTTAATCCCAGCACTTGAGAGGCAGAGGTAGGCGGATCTCTGTGAGTCTGAGGCCAGCCTGGTCTACAGAGCTTAGTTCCAGGACAGGCAGAGCTATCGGGGAACAGCGCTAGGCAGGGAAAACTAAAACTAAACTAAACTAAACTGAATGCTGGGAGAAGGAAGGTAGAGTTTAGAGAGGAGCCATGGAGCGGCTGCCAGAGACAGATGTGCTGAAACTTTGATGGTAGGTCACAACCTCTTGGCGATGCACAGATTAATGGAGATGGGTTAAATTAAGATGTAAGAGTTAGCCAATAAGGGGCTGGAGAGATGGCTCAGAGGTTAAGAGCATTGCCTGCTCTTCCAAAGGTCCTGAGTTCAATTCCCAGCAACCACATGGTGGCTCACAACTATCTGTAACGGGGTCTGTTGCTCTCTTTTGGTCTGCACACATACAGACAGAATATTGTATACATAATAAATAAATATTAAAAAAAAGAGTTAGCCAATAAGAAGCTAGAGCAAATGGGCCAAGCAGTGATTTAAATAATACAGTTTTTGTGTGACTATTTCGGGGATGAGCAGCCGGGAACCAACAAGCGGCCTTCTCCAACAGCCTAGACCTGGATAATCACACAGAAACTATATTAATTACAATACTGTTTGACTAACAGTTCAGGCATATTTCTAGCTAGCTCTTATATTTTAAATTAACCCATTTCTATCATTTTGTATTTTACCATGAGGCTCATGGTTTGTACCTCTTGCTTCTTGGGCAGCTAGATGGCATCCTTCCACAGCTATATGGTGTGTCCCTGGCTTTGCCTACTCTT
>NC_022030.1:48786118-48790026 GCF_000317375.1 Microtus ochrogaster | reverse complement strand
CAGCCTGGTCTACAAGAACTAGTTCCAGGACAGACTCCAAAGCTACAGAGAAACCCTGCCTCAATAAATAAATAAGTAAAATAAAAGCAACACATATATGGAAGGACATCCCACATCAGTGTTAGACCTGCCACTGGAGACAGGCACACAGCTCCTCACCATATCCATAATTGCCTGAGTTCTTAGAAGCCTCCAGTTAAACAAGCCTGGGATTTGTGGCGTCTATAACGGAATTAATTTCAGAGTGAACCTGAAATGAAGCAACATTGAATTTACCGAGGAGGGAGGGGACCAAGACCAAGGGAGTGGGTAGGACGTGTGTGAGCCTTTCTAAGGGAGGCCTTTAAGTGTGTTTACAATGGGGATATATATTCTTTGGCTTTCTGAATTATACCTCTAAAGATTGCTAAGAACTCCTTCTCTCTAGCATTGTCTAAAGAATGTAATTTATAACAAAGTTAAAAGCTGAAGAAATTTTCTTAGTAAACAGGGCTGTAAAGAGGATTTATGAGGGGTGCTATTTAGGTTTAGGGGAAGGAGGAGAGTGCTAGAACCCTACGGTTATGTATCATTTTAGCCGAAGTAAATGCGGCCTAATTATCATCTGTGACTCCTTGATTGAGGTGTCTCTAGAAACAGCACCATCTGATCCATTACGAGAGGAATGTATTTATTACCTTTGAGGGTGGCTTTTGGGAAACCTAGTTGTCTCTGTGGCCTTGGGGCCCTCTCAGTGGAGTCTGAAGACTCGGGCCTTTCTCTGCAGTAAAGACTGACCAGCTTTCCTGGCCCAGACTTTTCTCCCCATATTGCTGCAATTCCCCGATGGTTTTATCCTACTGCAGATACAATTAGAATCATTTGCTGGGCATGGTGTTAATCCCAGCACTCAAGGATCTGAGACAAGAAAACCTGAGTTCAAGACCAATCTGCTCTTCATTCACATCTATGTCCTGACCAGTGTTGGCTACAGTACATAGTGAAAGTCTGTTGAAAATGGTATTATTAAAGGTGTGTGCCTCCCCACCTGCCTAAGGATTTTCTTAAGCGCCTCTGAGCTTGCCTGATTGTCTGTTTACCACATGTCTGTGGTGTCTGCAGAAGCCAGAAGAGGATCTTGGCTCCCTCAGAACTGGAGTTACAGGGTGTGTGAGCAGCCTAATCTAACACAAGAGCAGCAGATGTTTTCAAACTCTGAGCAGTTTCTCCTGCCTGATTAAAAAAAAAAAAAAAGATTGATACTTGGTTACTGTTTCGATTTGGGTTAAGAGAGAAAGCCATACAGTAAAAACTGGGATGGATTTGTGGCCTGATTAGTTAGTGGCACAGGACAGGAATTCTCTCTATTCCGCGTAGAGGGTGAGGCCTTCTCAGATGTTAGGGAGAACACAGGTAACCACAACAGCCCCTGCCAAACTGGGCCTGTGCAGTAACCAGCCTTTACTTGAAACCCACACTGCCTGAGCCAGGAAAAACAGAACAATAGAAAAGCCCAAGTTCCTGATGACAGCCTTCACCTACAGATGCTTCCGGGGTGAGGCTCCATGTCAGCGTGGAGGGGCTACGAACGCATTCATATGAAATCATATGAATTTAAAATAGATCATATGAAAATAAAATAGAAGCCGGACGGTGGTGGTGCACACCTTTAATCCCAGCACTCGGGAGGCAGAGGCAGGCGGATCTCTGTGAGTTCGAGGCCATCCTGGTCTACAAGAGCTAGTTCCAGGACGGGCACCAAAGCTACAGAGAAACCCTGTAAAAACCCAAAATAATAATAATAATAATAATAATAAAATAAGGGGCTGGAGAGATGGCTCAGTGGTTAAGAGCATTGCCTGCTCTTCCAAAGGTCCTGAGTTCAATTCCCAGCAACCACATGGTGGCTCACAACCATCTGTAATGAGGTCTGGTGCCCTCTTCTGGCCTGCAGGCATATACACAAACAGAATATTGTATACATAATAAGTAAATAAATAAATATTAAAAAAAATAATAATAAAATAAAATAGAAAAAAGCGTTGTGTCTATGGAGTTCAGAGAACAACTTTTATATGTGGGTTCTCCCTTTCCACCATGGTTTCTGGAATCAGAGAGTGCTGGTCCCCCTCACTAGCTTTTTCCCACTGAGCCACTGTGCCATATGTCCTAAACAAGGTTTTGTGTCCTTTTTTTTTTTTTATTTGAAACTGGGTTTCACGTATCCCAGGCAAGCCTTGAACTCACTATGTAACTGAAGGTACTTCCGGTCTTCCTGCCTATGTCATGCCAGTGCCAGAATGGAAGAGGTATGTGCCACCATACCTTATTTGAGACAGGGTCTTGCTGTGTAGTCCTGGAACTTCCAGACTTTTTATATGAAGCCAGATGGGAAATATCTTGAGTTTGTGGATCACATACAGTTTGTGTTATATATTCTTCTTTGTTTTGTTATCACAGTTTTCCTCTCTGCCCCACTCCCCTGAAAGATTTGTTTGTTTTTTTTTTTTTTTTTTTTTTTTTTTTTCGAGACAGGGTTTCTCTGTGGTTTTGGAGCCTGTCCTGGAACTAGCTCTGTAGACCAGGTTGGTCTCGAACTCACAGAGATCCGCCTGCCTCTGCCTCCCAAGTGCTGGGATTAAAGGCGTGCGCCACCACTGCCCGGCTCCCTGAAAGATTTCTCTGTGTAGCCCAGGCCTCAAATTCACAGGGATCTGCCTGCCTCTGCCTCCTGAATGCTGGGATTAAAGGGCTGCTGCATCACCACCACCCAGTTTCAGTTTTCCCCTGTTTAAATCTTTAGAAACCTGGGGCTGGGGGATGGTTCATTGGAGAAAGTGTTTGCCAAACAATCATAAAGATCTGAGTTCAAATCCCCAGGAACAAAATAAAGGGACACAGTAGCATATATCTGTAATCCTAGTGCCTTTTGTTTTGTTGTGTTTTGTTTGTTTATTTATCTTTTCTTTTTGTTTTTGGTTTTTTGAGACAGGGTTTCCCTATGTAATCCTGAATGACCTGCATCTGGAATTCGCTTTGTAGCCCAGACTGGCCTCGAATTCACAGAGATCCCCCTTCCTCTGCCTCCCAATCTCTGGGATTAAAGGCATGTGCCACCACCTGGATAATCCCAATGCTCTAAAGTGAGATGCAAGGGAATCCTTGGAAGTTTGTAGGCAAACATCTAAAAGCATCAACAACCTCTTCTTTGGTGATGGGGGATGTATATTAAATATACATATATGTTCTATTGGCTGGAGTTTTCCAATCCCTCCAAACCCCATAGAAGGGGACTAGAAGGAAAGAACTGTTGATTTCTAGTTTAAATATTAGGATAGCACATCCAGGTAGACGTATTCATAAGCCAAGAGATCTGGGCTGGAGATAGGAATTGTGAGTCATAGGCACACAGGGGCCAAGGAAGGAGCTTGGGGGCAGCTAGCAAAATGCAGAAAGATGGGGGAAGAGTCACAACTAGAACTCAGGGAGCCTTATCCCTCTCCATGACCAGAGTGAGGGTCAAAGTCCGAGCAGGTTGGCGGAGAATGTGAGAAGAAAGCCAGTTTGGGTGTAGTGACTTAAAAGCTGTGAGCAATTTCTGCGCAGAACTCTCCAAGACGAGCAAACCAGCCTGAGCTTGAAAAAGAGCTCCCGACCCCTGCCTATCAGTCCAGGACTGGGAGGAGCCAAATGTTCCCAGCAGGAGCAGAGCAGGCAAACACAAGTGCTGGTATGCAGGCAAAATAATATCTGAGGTGGGACCCAGGCAGGGTGAACCAGAAGGGACTGGGAAATCTGAGCCTCAGGCAAAGAGTTAATTTTTCTTCTGTGCTGGGGATGGGACCCAGGACCACTCATGCTAGCCAAGCACTCTGTCGCTAGGCTACACTGGGCTACCTAAGGATTCTTTTTTTTTTTTTTTTTTTTTT
>NC_022030.1:48776862-48786018 GCF_000317375.1 Microtus ochrogaster | reverse complement strand
TTTTTTTTTTTGGTTTTTCGAGACAGGGTTTCTCTGTGGTTTTGGAGCCTGTCCTGGAACTAGCTCTTGTAGACCAGGCTGGTCTCAAACTCACAGGGATCCGCCTGCCTCTGCTTCCCGAGTACTGGGATTAAAGGCGTGCGCCACCACCTAAGGATTCTTTAGCAGCTAGGAGCATAGACTGAGAATGGGGCAGCAACCTTTGTAGCTAGATATGGTTGTGTAATCCTGTAAACTCAGCACTTGGGGAGGTTGAGGCAGGAGGATCGACAGCCTGGGCTAGAGAGTGGATTAGAGAGGAATTTAGGAGTGGCATGGGTTCTTTTGCTGTTTGTTTGTTTGTTTGTTTTGAGATGGGGTTTCTCTTTGTAACAGTCCAAGCTGCCCTGGAACCAGCTCTGTAGACCAGCCTGGCTTTGAACTCACAGAGATCCGCCTGCCTCTGCCTCCCGAATGCTGGGATTAAAGGTGTGTGCCACCACTGTCTGGCATAGCCTCGGTTCTTTCTAACTGGCTGGATGAAGGATAAAGATGAACGAGTCTTCCAGATTTCTGCTGCCTCTGAAGACTGGGATTACACTATCACTGAAACAAAGAACTCTAAATGCTGAGGGTGTAGCTTAATTGCTAGAGTGCATGCCTAGCATGCACAAAGCTCTGGGTTTGATCCCTGGCATGGTAAAACAACATGGTGGCACACACTCACTACACACTTGTAATCCAGCACTGGGAGGCAGAGGTTCAGGAGTTCAAGGCCAGCCTTCACCACATAGTGAGATATTGAGTTCAAGACCTACCTAGGATACAAGAGACCATGTCTAACTCTTTTGTCCCTACCCTCCAGAAAGAAACCAAGCAATACATTCTTTAGGGAATTTTATTTATCTAATTATTTATTTTCTTATTTGAAAGAGACATTCATTATAAGGCCCTAATTGGCTTGGCCTCTAATACATAGAGATCTGCCTGTGTCTGCTTCCCGAGTGTTGTGGTTAAAGTGGTGTGTCACCATGCAAGGCAGGACAGGGGGACTTAATCATTTTGTGCTCTGCTTGTATCCCTGGAACCCAAAACTGTATGGCACTGATTAAAACTCACTAATTTGGTTTTTCATTTTTGTCTCTTTGGGGCAGGGTCTTGTGTTGTGGAATATTATTTTTACTAGGCAAAGATGTACTGCATTTGTTTATGCTGTGGAATATTACTTTAACTATGTGAAGATGTGTTACATTTGTTTATGCTGCAATTTTTAAGGTAAAGATGTATTGCTATTTCACCTTGTCTGCTGAAGGCACCTGATTCATCTAATAAAAAGCTGAATAGTCAATAGCTAGGTAGGAGACGTATAGGTGGGGCTGGCGGGCATTGAGAATAAGTAGAAGAAATCTAGGTTTGAGAGAGAAGAAAGACCAAAGAATGAAGGTGAAAGAGAGGGACGTGCTTGGGATCAGAAACTAGACCACCACCAGACAGACGCTGGAGGAAGCAGGAAAGTAAGGCAAACAGAAGAAAGATAAAAAGCCCTGAGGCAAAAGGTAGATAAAGAGAAACAGAGTTAAAGGAGCTAACCAGACTGTGCCTAAGCTAGGTTGAACATTCTTAACTAATAAGTCTCCATGTCATGATCTGGAGCTGGTTGGTAGCCCAGAAAAAGAAAGCCTGCTATAGCCTTGCCTTGTAGCTAAGGCTGTCCTGGAACTTATGATGATCCAGTTTTAGCCTCTGGAGTGTTGGGAATACAGGCATGCTCCAATACCCCCTCCTAACCTCTGAATTATCATACATACTTTCTGTGGTTCTGGAAATTCAGCCCAGGGTTTAACTCATGCTAGGCAAGTACTTGCCCACTGGGCTAACCTCCTGCTTTGATTTTTTTATTTATTTATTTATTATGTATACAATGTTCTGTCTGTGTATATGTCTGCAGGCCAGAAGAGGGCACCAGACCTCATTACAGATGGTTGTGAGCCACCATGTGGTTGCTGGGAATTGAACTCAGGACCTTTGGAAGAGCAGGCAATGCTCTTAACCACTGAGCCATCTCTCCAGTCCCCAACCTCCTGCTTTGAATTTTTTTTTAACTTTAAGTTATCCAGGCTGGTCTTGAATTTAGAATCTGACTGCCTCAGCCTCCTTAGTAACTATAATCATCTTCTACCAGTGATACCAGATCTGGTCAATGAACTACTGGTTTTCCATTAAATTACTGAAGAGATCATTTTTCATATAACCAGTAAGCAAGTGTCCGTGAAGATGTGTGGAGCCAGATGTATTGTACAATGGTTCAATACTGTCGAGAATAAGAGGGATTCAAGATAATGTCTTTCAGGTTACACTGAAAACCCCAGCCGAGAAATATACTGGGCAGTAGCCAACCAGGGGAAATTTTATATATATTGGCCTCAGGAGAAATGAATTCTTTCATGCAGTTTCAGAGCTGCCAAGAGCAACCTCGGGAAACTGACAAGAGCAGAGGGACCAAGAACTTGCGCTAAAATATAGTCTGAAAACCCCAGGGAGGGCCTAATGAGTTGACGTTAGTTAGAGAACCGAGTCCTCAAGCAAAGCCTCCATCGTCAGATCATCAGATCCCCAGTGCAGGCTTGCTGGAGATGGCCTCAGAAAAGGAGGAGATGGGGAAGATCATGGGAGCTCACCTGGGATTCCAGCTAGTCCTCCCAGCGATTTGTGTGCAATCCTGCACTAATTGCACAAGGCCTGGGGGAGAGGTTCTCTTGGGAGCCTCTTGCATATAGGCTGGGTAAGGTTAACAGAAGGAGACCCATTACAGGGAAGAGGGGAGCCACCACTCTTTTAGGTGTAGACTTTCCATCTTTGAGGTCACCCGTACTACTGGGAGCAGTTCCTCACTCGTGTTCTATAAGGAAGTCCAATAAACTCACTAGTTGCCCAGGATGAATTTTGTTAAAATCCTGCTGCTGCTGAAAGTTTGAAAGTCAAGCAAAGCCAGAGTTCACTCGAAGGGGACAATTTTATCAGAGTTTAAAAGCAAATCCCCAAGGATGCAGTCTGTGTATTTCAGCTGCTGCCCAGAGAAGGAGACCAGAGAAGAGAAGGGGGTTGGGGGAAAGGGGAAGCCTTCACCATGTGACCGCACATGGAGGGGAGGGGAGCTTTAAGAAAGAGTACCGAGGCCCAGAAAGTACCAGGGAAAAACACCCAGAGGCTTTGGCCAGCATCAACGAGAAAAAAGAGCTAGGCCGTAGGCCCAGCACGCTGATGGTAGAGGCAGGAGGATCTCTTTGAGTTCAAGGCCAGCCTGGTCTACCAAATGAGTTCCAGAACAACCAAAGTTAGAGAAACCCTGTCTCGAAAACAAAAGCAAAAAAGAGAACTCCTTTGTGAGCCCAGACTCAAAAGCTGAACAAATACAGTCTGACCTTACTGAAGGAGGAGGGTCTATATGTTACTTTCATTGGTTAATAAAGAAACTTCCTTGGTAGGCTGAGTAGACAGAACAGAATGCTGGGAGAAAGAAGCAGATTCAAGCAGTGGCCATAGCTCTCCTCTCCGAGATGTATGCAGGTTAAGAATATTCCCGGTAAGACACCACTTCCTGGTGCTACACTCATTAGAAATGGGTTAATCAGTTAGCCAGTAAGAGGCTAGAGCTAATGGGTTAAACAGTGTTTAAAAGAATACAGTTTCCGTGTAATGATTTCGGGTAAAGCTAACCAGGTGGCGGGATGCGGCCCACCGCTCCCAACTACACCTTACTATACCATGTGAGGGCTGCAATAAGCAGGGTTAGAATTCTGGGAAAGAAAAGTGCATTATCTCAAGAGGCTGCCTATCTCTTTAGCGTGGCTTACAGTGAGCCTTTTCCCTATGGGTGGTCCCTCGGACACGCCCTACTCTATTAACTCTTAAGGTATGTCTCCATCTAGAGGTTCATTCCCATCTTTACTCTGTCATTCCCCTGCCGAAGGGTTGTTTAGGAGACATAATGACGTTGAGTAGCTATAACCCATTTCCACAGTGAAAATCACCAGGTTTGGTTTTATTTTATTTTATTTTATTTTTGTTTTGTTTTTTTTTTGTTTTTCGAGACAGGGTTTCTCTGTGGCTTTGGAGCCTGTCCTGGAACTAGCTCTTTCCCAAGTGCTGGGATTAAAGGCGTGCGCCACCACCGCCCGGCTACCAGGTTTGGTTTTAAAGCCATTCGCAGAGGAAATCTAAGTCCCCACCTCGGAGCTAGAACTCTCTTCTGGGATTCCTGGACAAGGCAATCAAGGATGTTTCTGGAACTGTGTGTAGCCTTTGAGGTACCTGTCCTAAGTAGCTTTTCTTTTCTTTTCTTTTCTTTTTTTTTTTTTCGAGACAGGGTTTCTCTGTGGCTTTGGAGTCTGTCCTGGAACTCCCTTTGTAGACCAGGCTGGCCTCGAACTCACAGAGATCCTCCTGCCTCTGACTCCCGAGTGCTGGGATTAAAGGCGTGTACCACCACCGCCCGGCCCTAAGTAGCTTTTCTACTTGCTGTTCCAATCAACTGGGACCTTAGAAGGAGGGGGTAGCCATTGCTCAAACCCCCAAAGGAAATTTCAAAGCATTCAGTAGAGGGAGGAGGAATGTGAGCAGGTGAGGTGACAGCAGGGACTAGGAACAAGGAATGTTCCAGAATACAGGATTTACCAATGCTTACACAGTTCCAATTTAGCCTGAACAGAAAGCCCAGGGAATTTTTGGTCAGCGGAACCCGAGACTGGAACTTTATAGATACTGAAAAAAGGCATGGACAAATCTGACTTTGTAGGCAGGGATGTAACCTGGGAGTGAATCATTTGTTGTCTTGAGTTTTGTTTTGTTTATTTTAGACAGGGTCACTTTGTAGCTTTAGCTCACGTGGGACTCACAGAGACCCACCTGCCTTTTGCTGGGATTAAAGGTGTGTGCCACCACCTCAGCTATAAACTATTTCAATGCTGTGCCTAATGAGAAAGAGAGAGAGAGAGAGAGAGAGTGTGTGTGTGTGTGTGTGTGTATGCATTCCTTCATTTTAAATTGTATATTTAAATTTTTTGGGGGGTTTCTCTCATAATGGGACTGCTGGTCAGATAAAAAACACTTAGCAGTTCTTATTATGCTGTAGTGAGGACTGAACCCACAACCTTGTACTTGCTAGGCAAGCAACCTTCCACCAGCTACATCTCCAATTCCTTTCTATATTTTTCTTTTTGAGATGGTCTCACTAAGATGCCTAGTCACATCATGAAATTGCAGTATAAATTAAAAACAATAAGGACATGGCAGCTCCTAGCTCTGGTGGAGGAGAAGGTTTAATGTAGATGATATGAGGGGAGAACTGAACCAGGCCATAGAGGAGAGGGGGAGGGAGAGAGAGGGGGGAGGCAGGAGCAAAGAGAATCCATGAGACCAAAAGGCAAAGAGAGGAACCACAGACCAACAGAGATCAAGGAGCAGAAGCAAAGCCAGCCAGGGCCAAGAGACCTCGGAGCCAAAATGGCTGCGGTTGTATAGGGATCTGAGAAGTGGGGGAGGGAATGGCAGCTCTGAGGATGGAGAGGTTCAGAGTCGGGGCTGGGGTGAGCCGTGCTGAGGCGCCAGGACTCAGCAATAGGCCTCGGTGCTGCCGAGAGAGACTGGCTACCTGCTGCAGTTTTGATTTCTTAAATAAGCACCTCGGGTCCCTTTTGCCAGAGATAAGGAAAATTACTCCTTTTATCAAGTAGGGACTATCTTAAGTCCCTGAGGGAATGCTGGACCCTGGGACAAGGAATTTCTTGTGATCTAACACAGCCAGTCCTCCTTCTGTCTCCATAGGAGCCTGGATTTTACACATGGTCTGCCAGGCCCAGGCATCATTTAGGTTTCCCTTCGGACTCGCCCTTTCCCGCCAATATCTGCTCTGGTCTCTCAAGCCTGCTGTAGTGATGCCTCAGGGGAGTTTCTTCACCCAAACTGTGGGTCTTCAGAATATCTACCACAGACAATAGATTGGCCCCGAAGCTCCTGGGAGCCTCCCTAGGCTCTGGACCATCAAACTTGGAGAAGATGCTGCTGAGAGAAAGGGAGCTTTTCTCCTAGGTCCTGGGGGAGAAGTTCTCTGGGATTCCTTTTGAGCTAGTTTGTGAGGGAAGCTAAGTCAATAGCCTCTTCAGGAGACCCACAGTCTAAGAGCCCAGTGGACTTTGCCTTGTTCCTGGAATTGGGGTCAGAGCCAAAGCTAGACATTAACTAAGTTAACTAGTTGTAGTGAAAAGCAAACACTAGCAAAAAAAAAAAAAAAAAAAAAAAAAGACCCAATGGCACTTCCTCGCCCCCATACCCCTAGTTTGTCTTCAAGGTTCTAAAAGACTTTTAGGTTTAAGCAGAAGGCAAGAGGTGTGCACAACTATGTCAGTTCCAGTGTCTCCTGCGAGGTCTCCTGACATCATTTCCCCCTTTGACAGGTTTCTTCTTTGGCTGTCACCAGGGCCTGAGCCAATTCCTCCTTCCACCAAGAGATTGCTGGCAATTTCCAGTTTTTCAAGATCCATTGTTTCGACAGGTGCTGGTGGCCATACCTTTAATTCCAGCACTTGGGTGGTAGAGGCAGGTGGATCTCTATGACACCTAGGATCTCTACACAGTAAAAGCCTGTCTCAGAAAAACTAAAAAAAAAAGTCTTTGTGTGTGTATGTGTGTGTGGTGACTGGAGAGTTGGCTCATCAGTTAAGAGCACTTGCTATCAGAGGAATCGAATTGAGTTCCCAGCACCCATTTCAGTCCCTTCTCAACAATCTGTAGATCCAACTCTCTCCTCTGGCTTCCACAGGAACTGGCAAGTGAGTATGCCTTCCCATATACAGATATAATTACTAATCAATTTTAAAACTTAAGAAGAAAAACAACTTCCTGCCACGAGAGTTGTACCACTACCACATAGTGTGTGTGGTCAAAGGATAACTAGATGCCTTTACTTACTGAGCCATCTTTAGCCCGGCTGGCTTTCTCCACCCCCAGAGAGAAAAGGGAATATTATTAATTAATCATGACATTTGAGTGATGGCCAAGAGTTTTAACAGACTTCCATACTAAAATAAAAGTGGCTGAAGTGATGGAGTCTTCGAATTATTTTGTTTGTTTGTCTTTTGTTTTCCAAGACGGGTTTTCTCTGTGTAGCAGCACTGCATGTCCTGGAACTCACTTTGTAGACCAGGCTGGTTTCAAACTCACAGAGATCTGTCTACCTCTGTCTCACAAGTGCTGAAACTTTGTTTTTTAAAAAATAAATAAATAAATAAATATACTGGCAGGGCAGGACATAATGCCTCACATCTATAATCCAACATTCTGGAGGCAAAGGCAGATGAATCTTTCTGAATTCTAGGCTAGCCTCGTCTACAAAAGGAGAGTTTCAGGTCATCCAGGGCTACACATTGGGCTTCTGTCTTAAAGAAACAAACATACAATTAGACCCATTTATAATTTTTAAAAATTATTTATTCTTATTTTATGTGCATTGATGTTTGGCCTGCATGTATGTCTGTGTGAGGGTGTCAGATCTTAGAGTTACAGACAGCTGTGAGATGCTGTGTGGGTGTTTGGAGCTGAACCCAGATCCTCTGAAAGAGCAGTCAGTGCTCTTAACCGCTGAACCATCTCTCTAGCCCCCATCTATATATATTTTTTTTAATTTAAGATTTAAGCTGGGCATGGTGGCACATGCCTTTAATCCCAGCACTTGGGAGGCAAAGGCAAGCAGATCTCTGTAAGTTCTAGGCCAGCCTGATCTACAGAGCAAGTTCCAGGGCGGCTAAGACTATACTGAGAAACCCTGTCTCAAAAAACCAAAACAAAACAAAAAACAAACAATAAAACCAACCCAAAACATTCATTCATTCATTCATTCATTGTGTGTGTGTGTTTTGTGTGAATGTATGCCGTGTATGTTCGGGAGCCTGAGGCCAGAAGAGGGCATAGGGTCTCCTGGGAGATGCTGGATCTTCAAGAGTTACAGGCACTGTTAGCCTCCCCTGTGGATTCTGGGTGTAGGGCCGTATTATACAGGCCCATATTCCTACATTGTATGGCAGCCAGACTTTCAGGCCACAGTTTGCACCTGCCACACAGAAGGTGGTCACCTAGCCTTTGAGACAAACTGATGCCATCCTAAACAAAGGGTCAGGATATGCTAATATTGCTCCACTCCTTCTTTGTAATTGGGGAGAAGCTGCCTGGGAAAGAGGTGCTAATTCTTTCTAAGTGACAGAGCAGACATAGTTGTGGGTGTGACCTAAAGCACCGGCTACCTAGGAAACAGAATGCTAATGAATTTCCCCCTCAGTTTACGTTTTGGTATAAAAGCTGTTTGGAGAATAAACGTGGGTGATTTTCAGGATGTGAACTCAGGATTTCATGAGGGATCCCTGAAAACTTCTTCCTGATAAAGTCATGTGAGTTGTGTCTTTATTCCCACGTCTCCCTTCTGGTCAGAGATATAATTTATGGTACGGGACACTGGGAAGGATATTCAGGTCCTCTGGAAGAGAAGAAAGCACTCCTTAGCTCCAAGCTCTCTCCAGCTCTTCTGAGTAATATTTAACTAAGCGGGTTTAAGCAACTTTGAGAACTCCTTGGTAAAATGTTAGGCTCTGAGGTGTTTGGGGGTTTGTGTGTGTGTGTTTTATTTTGTATAAGTTAGAGACAGTATTTAACTCTGTAGCCCAAGCAGGGATTCCTCCTGCCTTAGCCTCTCAAGTGCAGGGATAAACCACCATTCCAACAGCATTTGAAAACTTGAGGCTTCTTTCTCTTGGAGAAGTTGGGTTTTTGTTTGTTTTTTTTTTTTTTTTTTTTTTTTTTTTTGTTTGCCAATTCTCTACCTCTTTGGCTATCCCAGTACATCTATACATTTATTTTAATGTATGAATTGACAAGAATTTGGCACTTTGAAAAAACAAAACAAAACAGACAAATATTTATTGGCATTGCATTTGCATTAATTTGGGAAGGAATGATTTTCTTTTAATCAAACTGTAACTCTAGTTCCAGGAATTGAACTCCTCGTTCTTGCCTCTGCAGGCCTCGAGCATGCAAGTTGTGCACAGACATACAGGCAGGCAAGGCACTCATACACATAAAAGTAATAAAAGCAAAAAAAATAAAATCTTTTTTTTTTTTTTTTTGATTTTT
>NC_022030.1:48773113-48776762 GCF_000317375.1 Microtus ochrogaster | reverse complement strand
TTTGGAGCCTGTCCTGGAACTAGCTCTGTAGACCAGGCTGGTCTCGAACTCAGAGAGGTCCGCCTGCCTCTGCCTCCCGATTGCTGGGATTAAAGGCGTGCGCCACCAAAAAAATAAAATCTTTAAAAGCTAAGGAGGCACACAGTCTGTAGCCCTTTAAATATCCTGGTACAACACAGCACATCATCAACTTACAGAACTGCCAGGCATCCCTTCAGCCCTAAAATGACAACCAGATGGGGTTTCTGTCAGGCACAAACCTATAGAGATGAAGAGAATTAAAAGTAACAAAAGGGTCATGTTTTTTGGTTGGTTGGTTGGTTGTTTTTTTTCAAGCCAGAAAGTAGTTCATAGTGGAGCTTAGGCTGGAAACCCTGACGGGAGAGCCAGAGGCCAGTGGAGGTGGGGAGGTGCAGGAGGAATTGATTGTGATGACAGTACTATGTAGTCCTGGGTGTTCTGCCTGCGTGTACGGCTGTGCACCATGTGCACACAGTGTCCAAGGAGGCCAGAAGAGGGAGTTGGGTTCCCCTAGGACTGGGTTACAGATGGTTGTTAACAGCTGCATGAATGTTGGGAATGACAGCTCTTGGCCACTGATCTATCTTTCCAGCCTCGGTGACCTGGCAGACCTGGTAGAATCTTTTTTTCTCCCCTCGAGACAGGGCTTCTTTGTGTGACTTTGGCTGTTCTGGAACTTCCTCTGTAGACCAGGCTGGCCTCAAACTCACAGAGACCCACCTGCCTGTTTCCAGTGTGTTGGAATTAAAGGCGTGCACTGCCTGGTTTCCGACATAATAGATCTTAAAATCCTTTACAACACTGATTTTGTAACGCTAATCTCTAAGGAAAGTGTTCACTGATGCCCAGATATTACTTCACAGTGTAAAGTTATTGCTGATATTGGGAGCATAGTCCAACGTGCATATTCCAGGCACCTTTCAACACCCTAAGTTTAAGGTAGGCATAGTAGACCATGCCTGCCAGCACTTGGTAGACAGAAACGGAGAATCAAGCATTCAAGGTTAGTCTTGGTTACTTAGTGAGTTCTAGGTTGGTCTGGGCTACATGAGACCTTGTCTCAAATAAAATAAAATTAAAATAAATACACAGACAACAAACAAAAACCCTAAACTTAACGTAGCTGACAGGGTTAGAGTCATTTTTAACTGCTACCAACTCCTGTTTAATCACAGATGATCTTTAGATGGTGGAAGATTTCCCTAAGAAGCGAGTTTCGGACAGCAAAACCTGGAGAGATAAAGGAAACCCATGAAGACTTCCTAGACAACTCTAATCTTCAAGGTGAGGCAATCACACCCCAGCATATGCAGCAGCGATGGATCACAGGCTTCATACTTATGTAATTAATTATGTTCTTAGAAATAATAGGCTGGGGGGCTGGAGAGATGGCTCAGTGGTTAAGAGCATTGCCGGCACTTCCAAAGGTCCTGAGTTCAATTCCCGGCAACCACATGATGGCTCACAGCCATCTGTAATGAGGTCTGGTGCCCTCTTCTGGCCTGCAGATATACACACAGTACAGAATATTGTACACATAATAAATAAATATTTTTTAAAAAAAAGAAAAAAGAAAGAAAGAATAGGCTGTGCTATGCTGGTGCAAGCCTTTGATCCCAGCACTTTGGAGGCAGAGGCAGGTGGATGTCTGAGTTTGAGGCTGGCTAACCTGGTCTACAGAGAGAGTTCCAGGACAGAGAAAACTATTACACAGAGAAACCCTGTCTTGAAAAAACCAAACCAAATCAAAACAAAACAAAAAAAAAAAAAAAAAAAAAAGAAAGGAAGGAAGAAAGAAAGAAAGAAAGAAAGAAAGAAAGAAAGAAAGAAAGAAAGAAAGAAAGAAAGAAAGGCGATGGCATAGTGGCTAAGCCTATACTGTGCTCTTGCAGAGAACAGGAATTCAATTGCCAGCGCCTGTGGGAGGAGGGGTTTACAACTCCAGCTTCTGGGATCTAGTGACCTCTTCTGGCCTCTGTGAGCAACTGCACAACCCACACCCACATTAAAAAAAAAAAAAAGGTTTGTTTGTTTGCTTGATTTTTGTTTTTTCTAGATAGGGTTTCTTGTAGTCTTGGTTGTCCTGGTCCTGGAACTCACTCTGTTGTAGACCAGGCTGGCCTTTAACTCACAGAGATCCAACAACTTTTGTCTTCCAAGTACTGGGATCAAAAGCTTGTATCACCATGGCCCAGCTAAAACAAGTCTTTCAAAATCTCTTTAGAATCAAAAAACTAAATTTGAGATAGTGTCTTCTGCATCTTCGCATTGTGTCATTTTCTGGGGAGATGTGAACAGATGTATGCTTGCCCCAGATAGTATAACAATAACAGACGTGATTCCACCCAAGTACGGCGAGAACACTGGGGTTAGTCACAGGCATCTGGGTGACTCAAAGGCAGCTGTGTCATTGAAAAGACCAGCCCTGAGTAGCTGATGACTCAGATGGCCGCGTCGGCACACACGTCGCAAGCAACCCGGTAGTCACTGCTGTTCATCTCTACCCTCCGGTCTTGGAGAACCATGCAGAAAGACGTCTCCCTCAGCAGGAGAGAAAGAGGCCACACATAGCAGGTCTGGGGGAGGGAGGATCATTCGGCCAGCTGGAGCCTCCTTGCTGCCACTAGCCAGCTGTTGTAACTACAGTGACAGCTCAGCCTCTTTGTGAGTCACTTTCCTTGTTCGGACTGGAGATAATCATGGCCACTTTATTCAGTCATCCTGAGCCTTCTGTGACTCGCTGGGCGTTATATGTAATCAGCTCTTAATTATCGTTTGCTGTATCGTTAAGCAGACAGCGTTCCACTGGACTTACTTTTCCGTCTCCTCTTGGTCATCTGCCTAAGGTCCCCTACATGATTTTCTCATGCAGAGATCCTGGCAGAGGTTCTGAGCATGTCACTCTTGCTGCCTGGACCTCTCAGCGGTACTTAGCAAGCAGGTGGTATTTCCTGTCATTTGACCTCAGTCTTAGTTTTTGTCCCTCACTGGCTTCTTAGGCTTCAAATCAAGATGACTAGGAGTTCAAATCTGTGCCTTGCTCCTGTCTGTTTATGGTTATGCCCTGGGGGATCTGGTTCAGACTCTAACTTTCAATGCCATCTATAGGGCTCAGTAGTGAGGAGCATCTCCTATTCTTGCAGGGGACCCAATTCCTGCTTCTGGCACCGTGGGCAGACACACATGTATAGACACACACACACACACAAACCTCTTACTGAGTTGCCTCATCCAGCCTTGATGTGATGGTATACCCCCCCCCTCCCCGCCGCCCCCAAGACAGCATTTCTCTGTAGCTTTGGAGCTACACACACACACACACAACTATAATTTAAAAAATCTTCTAATCTCACCTTCCATGAGATGGTAGGTGGGAGGGGGTAACCTCAAGCCACAAATTCTGATGTTACTCTTTATGTCTCTTCCTACCAGTGTTGGGCCCTTCCCAATCACGATAATCTCGGCAGTGGCAGGCAGGTTCCAAGAAAACCAGTGCCCTTAACCTCTGTCTGAGCCATCTCTCCAGCCCCTTCTAGCTCTTTTAAGCCCTTAGATGACACAGTGACACAGTCCCAATCGCAACCTCAACCTCAGGAGACCCTGTTTCTTTCCTTTTTTTTTTTTTTTT
>NC_022030.1:48769228-48773013 GCF_000317375.1 Microtus ochrogaster | reverse complement strand
TTTCGAGACAGGGTTTCTCTGTGGCTTTGGAGCCTGTCCTGGAACTAGCTCTGTAGACCAGGCTGGTCTCAAACTCACAGAGATCCGCCTGCCTCTGCCTCCCGAGTGCTGGGATTAAAGGCGTGCGCCACCATCGCCCGGCTGAGACTCTGTTTCAAAAATAAACACAAAAGGCCTATTTTTTCTGGGATGTCTCCACTGGCTTGCCCACTATTCAGTCTGCTGACACTGCCTTCTTAGCGAATGTTTCCTTGAACCACTAGACAGAAAATCACAGCCTTTCTCCAGAATGTTGTGTCTCCCATATACTCATTGTCAAATGAGACACCATGCATTCAGCTGTTTGTTTCTTGTCTATTTTATTGTGGTAGGAACTTGGCTTGTTGATGGGTCCTTGGTGCCACTTAGAACAATGACTGGTACACAGCTTGGTAAA
Source organism: Microtus ochrogaster (assembly GCF_000317375.1). NCBI lineage: Eukaryota > Metazoa > Chordata > Mammalia > Rodentia > Cricetidae > Microtus > Microtus ochrogaster. Next base: position 48,772,577 of record NC_022030.1, on the reverse strand, counting down.
TAAATTATCATATGAATTATTTAAGAAAGTTCTTCCTTCCTTCCTTTCTTCTTTCCTTTCTTTTTTTTTTTTTTTTGGCAGGGTCTCTGTATGTAGTCTTGGCTGTCCTAAAACTAGCTATGTAGATCAGGTTGGTTTTGAACTCATAGAGATCTACCTGCTGCTGGCTCCTAAACGTTTGGGTTAAAGATGTTCAAGAACATGCTTGATCTTATTTATATGTGTGTGTCTGCATATGGGTTTGTGTAAGTACAAGTAAAAGCTCCACCAGACTAGGCCTTCTGATCCCCAGTGCTAGAGTGAAATATTGTGGAATAAATTAACTTAAGAGACCACTGGTCTCCACCAATCAACTAGTAATATCTTGAGATAGCTTTTGAGGTATGTAGCAGAATTTCCTTCCCTCTCTACCACCTTTCTGCTCCCCACTTGCCAGATGTTCCCACCAGTGTATTTGATCACCAGTTGTGGTGGCGCACCCTGGTAGGATTTGCTGAAGGATGCAGAGGCAGGAGGCAGGAGGATCACGAGTTCGAGGTCAGCCTGGGCTACGCATTTAAAAATAAGAAAATGCCTAGATCTATGACTCCCTATGTCCTGTTACTCTAAAAGCTTAATGAAAATGTTATGTTAGGAGCTGGAGAGATGGCTCAGAGGTTAAGAGCACTGGCTGCTTCCCCAGAGGTCCTGAGTTCAATTCCCAGCAACCACATGGTGGCTCACAAATATATATAATGACATCTGGTGCCATCTTTAGGTATGCAGGTGTACATGCAGGCAGAACACTTTATTATTTACATAATAAATAAATCTTTTTGTTCTTTGTTTGTTTTTTGAGACAGTGTTTGCCTGTGTAGCTTTGGAGTCTGTCGTGGAACTTGCTCTGTAGAACAGGCTGGCCTCAAACTCACAGAGATCTGCCTGCCTCTGCCTCCAGAGTGCTGGAATTAAAGGTGTGTGCCACCACCGCCTGGCTAATAAATCTTAAAAAAAAAAAAGATAGAAAGAAAGAAAGAAAGAAAGAAAGAAAGAAAGGAAAGAAAGAGGAATAAAAAGGGAAGAAAATGTTATGTTAGAACACGGAATTTGGAGCGTCCCAAATCTGTCTTCCAGAATAAACTCTGACCCCCTTGGAGGTTGGAGTTGTGCTTTCACAAGAACAGGGTCACTAAAGGAACCTCAGTGGCTCTGTCCCTGTACCTGAGCAGAACTGAGCAAGACGTGTGTTGCTGGAGAATCACGGTTCCTCTTGGCAGGTCTAGTTCTCTCTCTCTCTCTTTTTAAATATTTATTTATTATGTATACAATATTCTGCCTACACATATCCCTGCAGTCCAGAAGAGGGCACCAGACCTCATTACAGATAGTTGTGAGCCACCGTGTGGTTGCTGGGAATTGAATTCAGGACCTTTGGAAGAGCAGGCAATGCTCTTAACCGCTGAGCCATCTCTCCACCCAGGCAGACCTAGTCTTATTGATGAAAGAATTTTAAAAGATGGACTCTGAAGGAAACTCAAGGACCATTTTATTAGGGTTTGGGAGGAAAATCACAGGGCAGAAGAGCTATATATCCTGGCAATGGACAGGAGGAAGGAGATGGAGAAACTAGGGTTTGAGTTAGGGTTCAATAGAGCAGGTAGCTGGGGCTGAGGTGATGTCTCTGCTGTTAAGAGCACCGGCTTCTCTTTCAGAGAACTTGGCTTTGATTCCTAGCACCTTGAGGCTGTTCATAACCCAGTGTAACTCCAGTTCCAGGGCACCGAATGCCCTCTTCTGGTCTCTGTGGGTACTGCCCACACTTGGTGCAGAGACATACATAAAAAATAAAAACGAAAGAGAGCATGCGTGGCAGCACACACCTTTAATTCCAGAGAGGCAGAGGCAGGCAGATCTTTGTAGCATGGGCTACAAATCGAGTTCCCAAACAGCCAGAGGTTCACAGAGAAATCCTGTCTCTAAAAACAGAGGTGGGGGTGTTAGCAGCTCAGTTAAAACTGAGGTGGGAATGAGAAGGACCATTGCCACGGCAAACATACTTAGTATCTGAAGAAGAGAAAGAAAAAAAAAGGAAAAAAGTGTGCTTCTCAGTTAGAACTCAGAAATAAGGGAGTGGACGGTAGTATGTAATGTTCTAATCATTGGGATGGGACAGACTAGGACTAAGATTCTATCCTTATGACCAGGAGGAAATGGCCTTTCCTTCATGGGCCTCAACAAATTTCTGAGATATCTCATGGTAAGTGTTAGGTGGGATAAAAAATAATCCTGAGGGAGGGGTCCAGTAATCTGGCCTCCATCCCTCTTGGTGCTTGTTTAGATGTCTAAATTTGGGCATATGGCTGCCAGAGTCCAGGCTGGGACCCTAAAATCTCCAGTTCCACAAAGGGAAATTCTTCAGGCTATTATTAGTGATCTATATCCAAACAGGTGTTTCCAGGCCTTTGACCTTTAAAAAAATACTTATTCATGTTTGCGTATGTGCTTGATTGAATGTGTGTGCACTCATGCCAGGATGCACATGTGGAGGTCAGAGCCGGTTCTCACTTTCTACGGTGTAGGTCCTGAGCTAGAAGTCAGGTTGTCAGCTGTGGTCTTGAGTCCCTTTACCCTCTGAGCCATCCTGCACACTCTTCTTGTCCTCTTATTAAAAGGGTTGACATAAGGGCTCACACAGGTTTGCAAACATAGCAAGGAAACTTGATTTAAAGGCAAAAGAAGAGGCTGGGGGATGGCACAGCAGTCACGAGTGCTTCTGTTCTGCCAGAGGACTGAGTTTGCCGTCCAGCACCCATGGGGGTGATTTACAACACCTTTAACTTCGGCTCCATCGGCTCCTACACACTGTTGTGGCATGTGTAGACATCCCATCCTGGGCATGTATGTACACATGTGTGTGCACTCATGCGCATCACACACCCACACACACCACACACACTCCAAAGCAATAGTAAAGACCAGAAACACAGGGCTGAAGAAATAGTACAGCACCCACAAGGTGGCCCACAGTCATCCTTAAGTCCAATTTCGGGGGGCCTGCTGCTTTCTGGATTTTGTGGGTACAAGCCCTGGCACACATGTATGTGGTGTGCATGTAAATACTCATACACATAAAAAGAAGTCGGAAGCCTACCATCAAGATTGACACTGGAGGCACGCAAGAGCTCGGATTATTGTTTGTGTCTCCTCTTATGGGGTTCAAAAGAAAGAAGAGTATGGTTAATAGTGGATGGTTCACTGTTTTGACAGATTAGGTCATGTAATCACATATTTGCTGAGAATGTTCCTTCCCATAATGCCACTGATTTGAATGATATGCATTTTATTTTATTTTATTTTATTTTATTTTATT
>NC_022030.1:48762865-48769118 GCF_000317375.1 Microtus ochrogaster | reverse complement strand
AGTGCTGGGATTAAAGGCGTGCGCCACCACCGCCCGTCACTGATATGCATTTTATAATTTTAATTTTGCATAGGCAAGCATAAGATGGTAAATAATGAATTCTCCCTGAAAGTTTATCTGAGGACACACATTTGCCTTATGGGTCAGGCACCCAGAACCAGCTCATGCTGGATTGGCCTCTCTATCTTGGGATCAGCATGCAATGGGCATACTGTTGAGCACAGACTGTCCAAGTATGCTGGTTGTCAAAGGAGGAGACTATTCCATTGTTCAGAGAGGAGTACCTGCAGCAGATGTGGGCGGGGCCTGAGGATGTCAGCTGCTTTGTTTGGAGGGAGCAGTGTGTGTGTGTGGTATGTGCAAGTGAAGGAGTGTGTTATTAGAATAGAAGAGGGTAGAATGGTGGCACACACCTTTAATCCCAGCGCTTGGAAGGCCAAGGCAGGCAAACTTCTGTGAGTTCCAGGCCAACCTGATGTACATAGTGAGTTCTAGGACAGCCAGGGCTCTGTAGAGAGACCCTGTCACAAAATTATCCAAAGCAAAACACATTTCCATTCTTTGGTTATTCAGAGAGCTCAGGAGTGAGAGGGATCTTTTCTATTTTTCTAAATAAAAATTTAAAAATGTTTATTACATTTTGTGTGTGTGTGTGTGTGTGTGTGTGTGTGTGTGTGTGTGCCTGCAGCACACATACCACAGTAACTGCACAAGTCCTAAGGTCAGAGGACAGTTGGAAGGAACTGGCTCCCTCTTTTCATCATATGGGTCCCAGGAACTGAACTCAGCCGTTGCCTTTTCTGCTTCACCATCTTGCCAGTGTTGGAGCCAAAGCCCCCTTACCCCCAGCTACCCGTCATAATCCGAATGACTTGTCCACCCCTCGCTCCCTTGAGCTGCCTCGCTGCCCTTGCTATTTTCTGCTGTCTCCCTTGTGCTTTCTCATCTCCCACACTAAACTCCATCTCCTGCCATCTCCACTATGGCTTTCCTAGCCCTGGCCGTGTCCAGTCTGCTGCTTCGCTCAGCTCTGCAGTCTGCCAGACGCCTCTGGATCTTTTCTCTTTTAACCACAATAAAAACCCTTCCTAGCCGGGCGGTGGTGGCACACGCCTTTAATCCCAGCACTCGGGAGGCAGAGGCAGGTGGATCTCTGTGAGTTCAAGGCCAGCCTGGTCTACAAGAACTAGTTCCAGGACAGGAACCAAAAAGCTACAGAGAAACCCTGTCTCGAAAATTTAAATAAATAAATAAATAAATAAATAAATAAATAAATAAAAATAAAATAAAAACCCTTCCCCCTAATGGGGTGGTCATGTCTGCAGTTTCTTTTCTTTCTTTTTTATTTACTTTTTGATACAGGGCCCATCATTTTTGCTTCTACAGTGAATTTATGTTTATGCCAAGCATTCCATTAGTCTATTGTCTGTGAGATAAAATTTCCTTTGCAAGTAACTAAAATGTCTGAGAATACAAGGCAGCGAGCTCTGGGCATGTGTCTCATGCCTTGAATCCCAGTGCTAGAAAGGCAGAAGCAAATAGATCTCAGTGAGTTCCAGGCTGGCTGATCTTGATCTGCAAAGGTAGTTCTAGGCTAGACAAGGCTACATAAACAAACCCTGTTTCAACCTTAAAAAAGAAAATAAATAATACAAAGCAAAGCCACAATGGTTTTCATGAAATATTCATCTGTTAATGCTGTTTATCATCACTTTATAGTTGTTAAATTATGTAAAGATGGGGATGAAAAAAGGTAGAGAGAAAGGAATTCTAATAAGAAAAAATAATCAGAGTCAACTGAACTCAGCATCCTGTGCCTCAGATCATCTGGGGGCGGGAGGGATGCTTACAGACCTTGCTGTCCAGTACAGGGGCAGACCCCGGGAACTGAGTCTTTCAAGTGACTTGTTGAGAAAGCCCTCAGGCTAGAGAGCCCCAGTGGAATCAGCCTCCTCAATCCTTTCCTCATTAGCATTTTTATAGAGAAGAACCAAGAAATCAATTCAAGGTTCAGGCTTATCCTTCTGGCCAGGTGGCTTTTGTCTCTGAGGTCCCCTCCCCCTCTATCTTTCTGTCACTCTCAGCATAGCTGGGGAGTTTGTGGGCACCAAAGCCAGGCGCTTGCATTCTCCTTTAAATTTATTCTTTAAAGATTTATGGATTTGTTGCTTTTTGATTTTGTTTTGTTTGGAAACAGGGTCTCTCTATGTAGCCTGGGCTGACTTGGAACTTTCTATATAGACCAGGCTGGCCTCGAACTCATACAGATTCACCTGCCTCTCCTCCTACTGGGGTTAAAGCTTATGCCACTGCAAGCAGGTAAATATTTATTTTTATTATTTTATTTATGAGTATATCATGGTGTCTGTCTGTATGAATGGAGGCTACATGTGTGTGGGTAACAAAGGAGGCAGAAGGGGGCTTTGGATCCCTTGGAGTTGGATCCCTGTAGCTGCCTGATAGTACTGGGAACTGAATTCAGGTCTCCTAGAAGACCAGCAAATTGTCTTGACCGTTGAGCTATTGCTCCAGCCTTCGCTACTTCTCTAAAATAGTTTTTTGGGGTTTTTTTTGTTTGTTTGTTTTTTACAATTTTTTACGTGTGCATGTGCATTTTGTATGTAGCAGGGGAGGGTTTACAATTTTTAGTTTTTGAGGACTCTGTGTAACAGCTCTGACTGTTCTGGAACTTGCTTTGTAGACCAGACTAGCCTCAAGAGATCTGCCTACCTCTGCCTGCTGAGTACTAGGCCACTATTACTACCACAGTGGGGTTTGCAGACTTTCAAATCCACTGAATCAGGGTTTCACAGAGATCCGCCTGCCTCTGCCTCCCAAGTGCTAGGATTAAAGGTGTGCGCCACCACCGCCAGACTAAGTTCACTGACCCTTGCAGCCCTTCCAGATCCTTTCTTTCTGTTGTCAGGGAGAATTCTTGAAAAGAAGCTCCTAAAGACACTAGTTGATTAGAGCTACACAAGCTAGCCTGAAACTCAGGATTCTCAGGCCTCTGCCTCTTTTTGTTTGTTTGTTTTTCGAGACTGGGTTTCTCTGTATAACAGTGTTGGTTGTTCTAGAACTCAGTTTTGCAGACCAGGCTGGCCCCGAACTCATAGATATCTGCCTGCCTCTGCCTCCCAGGTGCCGGGATTAAAGGTATGCACTACCACCTCCCGGCTATACCTCTGCCTCTTTAGTGCTGGAATTGCAAGTGTGAGCCACTCAAAGAAACCCAGCCCTTTGTTCTTTTTAATGTTGAATTCTCCGCCTAGAGAGGTTCCTGCCATCATTTGCTCAGCATACAGCCTATGTGGAAGTGTGGGAACAAACTTCCACAATACCCATGCTTCACCTCTCCATGTAATGATGATGGATTTGGGGAAAAGACAGTTCTGAAAACTATCATGGGTTGTGGGGGGCCCGATGGGCTTGGTGACAGGGCCCCCCACAGACAGACTGTTGGTGTTATTCTTAAAATGATCCACGGGCGGGCTGGCAGGGCCCGCTGTGCGACAAGCGGCTACAGTTTCCCACCAGCAGGAGGGCACGGGCGGTGGCGGCAGGTAACAGACACATAAACACAAAAGATAGGATAAAGGTAAAATATTTATTACAGGAGAGAGGGAAAGAGGGAGAGAGAGAGAGAAGATAAAGGGGAGAAAGACAGAACATGTGCGCATGCCAAGAAAGCAGAAAAGGAAGGGGGCAAGATGGCCGCGGGCAGGTCAGAGGTAATGGGAGTGGGCGTGGCTTGTCCCTTAAAGCGAAAGCACAACATTCCCAGGTCTTCCTTATAATAAAAAGCCGGAGACCAGACACCACAGCCCAAAGGAACTGGGGCGGCGAACTCTCAAGACTGCTTCCGGCTGATTGTGGGGGTCGTCTTGGGAGGGAACCTGAAGAAGGCTGTGTGCTGGGAACATCCTGGCATAGCTGGTCTCTTTGCTTCTGACCGGTGTCTGTGGCATGGAAATGTCTGGTGTTCCTAAGGTATTGGCAGAACAAAAACAAAGTTAAATTAAGGAAAAGAAATTTTTAGGACCAGGGAATTGAGGGGGTATCTGACCTGTTTAAGATGGATTTCTTAATTTGGCTCCCTGGAACTCACGAGAACTCCTTGGGTTTGTGAAAACAGAAGTTTTAGACATATAATGACTGTAGCATAAGAGATAAATTTGATTTGAAATTTGTTTGGTGAGGTCACCTTGAAAAACCTCTCAGCTGTCAAACTGTCAGAGATCTTTGAGAAGGATAAGATTTAACTTGAGTTACTGATTAAAAAAAGACAGAGAACTTACTTGGTTGGCACCCAGAGCTACTCTTTTTTGGGTCCTCTGTGGTTGCTGAAGGTTGCACTTGACCTTTGCTGTTTAGCACAGGGTCTGCTAGGCTGCAGAAGACCCTGTGGGCTAAGAAATCTGTAGGAAGACAGGCCTACCTTGACCTGAGCAGCTAGGCTGTCGATTCCAATGATTCTGTCCACATCTAGAGGTCTTTACTTTAGACGAAAGGCAGATTTTCCCAATGGTTAGCGCTCTACAGTCGCAGCGAAATACAGAAGGATGTTGTTCTGCATGTGTCTGTCTTCTGTCTTCTTTGGAGGGAGCAGAGAGCTGCTGCTAGGAGCCAACCTGTCTCTTTTTTGTTGTTGTGAAAAGTTTTTAATAATTAAATACTTAAATATCACATTTCCCAGATCTCTGAGCAGTTGAGGGCTGTTTATCAGGTATAACTATAGTATAGAATTTGTTTGGAAAGTTGGCTCTGAGCTTGACCGCACTGGCTCTCAACAGGTAAGATTTACATTTGTAAAAAGGCAGAGAGAGGGAAAGAACTGCTCGTAAAATAAGGTTAGTGGCAGAACTGACAATGGTGGAAAACAGCTTAAGAGACTTAAAGGTACATACCAGTTTAAAATATAAGACTCATGTTTTGTAGTCTGAAATGAGATGTAATAAATAATTATTATACGTAAAAAGAGTGAACAAGAATTGGGCAACGTAGACGCCTCTGATGGGCCCTATCAGAGGCGCAATATTGTTTAAAACATATGTAACAGAGTTAATAAGAGGATTTTTAGTGAAAATTGGGTGAGAAGGCAGGGTGAAGCTGTGAGTAAAACTGGGAGAGTGCGGTCATGTGACCTGGCCCTCAGCCAAGATGGCGACCACCATGTGTAGTCTGCTCTGTTGGAGAGCCTGCCATGCCACAGCAAAAGCCGCAGCGGGGAGGGGCAAAAGGCTGGAACCGGAAAAACGGCCGTGTATAGTTTTAATGGGGCCACTTATTTGGACAGAGATGGATAAGTGTAAGGCATTAAAGCATGAGGCCAGAGTGATAGGTCTGGATGGCTTGGTTCCCATGGTCAAGGTCGTGCAAACACCCGCAAAAACTGTGGCACCTCAAGCCTACAACGAGAATGGCTCCCCGTTAAGGCGAGATGCAGATGGCACGAACACCCAGGCCCTGTAAAAAGGCATCCAATTCCACGGGGGGGGGGGGCGTGCTATAACCTGGCTGAGTCCACTGGTGGGCAGGAGGGATTCAGCCAAGGTCAGGCCGCACCGTAGCGGCGTGCCACACCGTAGCAGCAGTTACAATGAAAAGAAGGAAGAAAAGGAATGAAAAGAAAAAAAGAGGGAGAACTGGAGACCCGGGCCTCTAGGCGGGGGTGAGCTGAGGGGCTGGCTAAGGCCACGCCGTCCCAGGCACGGGCTTAGCACAGGAGACAAGCCGAATTGAATGCCACCAAAGGGAACAACCGAGACCCTGAAGGCCCACAGTTGGAGGTTCCCCCATCCCTAGAAACCACAAAGGGTTGCCGGGAGCTCAATGGTCAATCCCTTGGGTTAAAAGAGATGGTTTAAGTTGGCCGAGATGGGGACACTCACGATTAGTTGATTTGTTGTTTGGAGGAGCTGCGTCCAGACAAATGGAACACGTGGGTCGTTGTAGAAAAGGTCCTCGGGTCCTGATTCTGCCCCGGGAGGGAGGTCGGAGTCCCAGATGGCACCTAAAGCCGGAACTCCGGCCCGGGTGGAAGTCCGGGGCGGGCAAATCATCCGAGTCACGGCACCATTTGTTATTCTTAAAATGATCCACAGGCGGGCTGGCGGTGCCCGCCGTGCGACAAGTGGCTACAGTTTCCCACCAGCGGGAGGGCACGCGTCACACAGGCGGTGGTGGCAGGTAACAGACACATAAACACAAAAGATAGGCATAAAGGTAAAATATTTATTACAGGAGAGGGGAG
>NC_022030.1:48757629-48762765 GCF_000317375.1 Microtus ochrogaster | reverse complement strand
GAGAGAGAGAGAGAGAGAGAGAGAGAGAGAGAGAGAGAGAAGATGGGAGAAAGATAGAACATGTGCACACGCCAAGAAAGCAGAAAAGGAAGGGGGCAAGATGGCGGCGGGCAGATCAGAGGTAATGGAGTGGGCATGGCTTGTCCCTTAAAGCGACAGGAAAGCACAAGAGCTGGTCTGTCAGTTTTACAAGAAAGCTTGTTTTTCTCCCCCAGCTCCTCCATCTTTCAGGTCTTTGATAGTGACAATAGCCAGATTTGAATATAAGGTACATATATACATATTTCTTAAGGAAGAGGGTGTTTGGGGGAGCCAGCCAGCCTGCTGACACTGGCACTAGCCGCTACACAGTTGTAAGCACTTTTTATTTCTCATCCCTGGTGTTTCCAATCTTATTGTTTAAACATCTTAGTTATGTATGTTAATGTAGTATGTGTGTGTGTGCCACAGCATAAATCATGTGTGTGAAAGTCAAAGGATAACTTGCAGGAGTTAGTTCTCTATTTCCACACTAAATGGGTCCTGCGATCAGACTCAGGTTGTTGGGCTTGAAAGCCTTTACCCATCAGGCCGTCTCACAGGTCCTTCCTTTTTTCTCTTTGAGACAGGGTCTCACTATGTATCCCTGATTTTCCTGTGTCTTACTGTATGGACCAGGCTGGCATCAAAGCTCATAGAGATCCATCTGCCTCTGCCTCGCAAGTGCTTAAAGGTGTGTGCCACCACCACCTGGCAGACCTTCACATTTTATCCATATCCTCCTGGCACAACCAGGGAGGTGATCATGCTCTTTGTCTATTCCGCCCACTCAATGGTGGGTGACGACCTCCCTCATCTGTCTCTAGCTGATTCTCTGTTAGCTGTTAGCCAGGGTGAGCATCACCTGTCACGCCCACCTCCATATGTTTCTAGTCTGACCATTGAGGGGGGTGCTGCTAGTCATCAGACCCCATTCTCTTTGTTCTCACGTATTTGTATTCATGACAGACTTACCATTTTGCTACACCAGAGAGCCATCTCATCAACAGGACAATAAATGTCTCCAAAAATCCACTCCTTTAGTGCCACAAACAGCTTGGTGAGCATAGGAATGACTGGTTTTCTCTGTGTAGCCCCGGCTGTCCTGGAATTCTCTCTGGAGACCTGGCTGGCCTCTGCCTCCTGAGTGCTGGGATTATAGGTGTGTGCCAGCACCACATGGCTTCCAGACCTTTTTTTTTCTTATTGTTGATGGTGTTCACAGGGCTGAATGAGGTAACTGGCAACCGTTGGTTTGTGGTTTGGCTTACAGTACAAATCGCCTTAGTATTTGGTGCAAGAGTATTAGACTATGTCTTCAACCTGTGCCAAGGTAAATTTGACTACCTGGAGCGGCTGTCGGACAAACTGCTACTGAAGATCATCTGCTACCTGGACCTCGAGGACATTGCCAGGCTCTCGCAGACATCCAGCAGGTTTGCCAAGGTAACAGTCCCCGCTGCTGTGTTGGCTGCACCAGCAGCACCAAGAGCCCTCCCACTAACCTCAGGGAATCCGTATTGCTCTTTTTCCTTATTTATTTAGGTTTTTGTTATTTTATTGCTTGATTGATCTATCTATTTAATGTAGATGGACATTCGCCTGCATGGGCGCATACTGTGTGCATGCAGTGCCCATGGTGGCCAGAAGAGGGCACCTGATCTCCTGGAACTAAAATTAGAGGCAGCTGTGAACTGCCATGCCATGTGATGTGCTGGGAACAGAATCTAGGTCCTCTGCAAGAGCAGTCAGTGCTCTTAACTGCTGAGCCATCTCTCCAGACCCTGAGTATCTTTCTGCTTATCTATCTATATCTATCTATCTATCTATCTATCTATCTATCTATCTATCTATCTATCTATCTATCTATCTATCTATCCATTTATCAAAATAAGGATTTATGTAGTATATGCTAGCCTTGAACTTCTTTTTCTTTTCTTTCCCCCTTCTTCCTCTTCCTTTCTCTCTCTCTCTCTTTTTTCCTTCTCCCTTCCTTTATTTCTCTCTCTCTCTCTCTCTCTCTTTCTCTCTCTCTCTCTCTCTTTCTTGTTGTTGTTTGGTTTGATTTTTCAAGACAGGATTTCTCTGTGTAGCCCTGGAATTCACTCTACAGGTCAGGGTGCCTCTGCCTTACAAATGCTGCGCTTAAAGGCGTGTGGCACACCCAGTTTAGCCTTGAACTTCAAATCTTCCTGTTTTTACCTCCCAAACATTGTGATCATAGGTCATGTCACCATGGCCAGTTTATTTTTTCTTTGGGATAGCTGAGACAGCATATCTGCAATCCTGCCTCAGCCTCCCAAATTCTGGGATCGTAGATGTGACCTCACAGTGCCTACTCTACTTGTGTTTAATGTCCACAGCCATTCGTTGAGTCCTGCCTCTGTGACAGACAGAAGCAACCAAGATGGCATTATTCCCACACTAAAGGAACTTACTATCAGATATCAGGTTGCTACACAGATACAGGTTGTGGTATAATGTGATGGGTTTGATAAAAATAAGTGGGCAAGGTACAAGGACTGGGTGTTGAGTGGTTTCCTGTGCCTGGCTTCTTAGAAGTGGGTCACTCTATCTGCATTTTGAGTGCAAAATAGGGGACATTTGTTGTAGGTTGAGTGGTGGGCAGCGTTTCGCCACCCAGCTAGCTTAACTCCCGAAATAACCACATAGAAACTGTATTAATTAAAACACTGCCTGGACCATTATCTTTAACCTCTTATTGGCTAACTCTCATATATTAGTTTAACCCATCTCCATTAATGTGTGTTGCTTTTTGACTGTTGGCTTACCGGCATGAGTCTAACCAGCCAGCATCCATCTTGGGCAGGAGAACAATGGCATCCGCCACACTGCCTTTTTCCTCCCAGAATTCTGTTTTGTCTTCCCTGCCTACCTGATCCACCCTATCAACTAGGCCAAGGCAGTTTCTTTAATAACCAATGAAAGCAACACAAATACAGAAGAGCCTCCTACACCAGGCATTCAAGACAAGGAATCATCCAAGCCAAGGAACAGAGGTAGAGGCAGCATGGTGGCACTAACAGTGGATGAGCCAAGAGTGTCTCGGTTAGGAGTATGCACTGCCAGCTCGTGGGTTAGGAGTATGCACTGCCAGCTGGTGGGTTAGAAGTATGCACTGCCAGCTGGTGGCACACTCTCTTAGGAGGCATTGGCAGGTGAGTTTGAGGCTAGGCTAGTCTACATACATACTGGTGAGTTATACACCAGTCAGTGTTACACAGTAAGACCCTGCAGTATAAATGAGTTCTGCCTCCAGCCCATGTCAGGAGGCTTGCCAACTAACACCCTTTCCTGGCTTCTTCACGTACCTGAACTCACATGTACACACATACACACACATACACGTAAATCAAAATAAATCTTTTTAAAAACTGTTTGCTGGGCATTGGTGCATACCTTTAATTCCAGCACTCAGAAGGCAGAGGCAGGTGGATCTCTGTGAGTTCGAGGCTTGCCTGGTCTACAGAGTGGGTTCCAGGGCAGCCAGGGCTACAGTCTCAAAAAAAAAAAAAAGAAAGAAAGAAAAAAACCAGAAAACCAAACCAACCAACCAAACTCAAGGAGCAACTGACCTATACCCATTTCAACATGGGCAGTTTTGGTGGTCCTGTGTTCCTGTCCTCCCACCCCAGGCTGATCAGGGAAACTCTGACCCTTGGTACTCTCAAGCCTTAGCAGCACGTGCTGAGACAATAATGCCAAGTTCAGCCTGTTAGGACAGGGCCCGGTTTCCTGCCTCCTCAACCATCCCTGCAGTGTTTAAGTGTCTGTGTCCCACAGGCAAACACATTAGAATGTGTCATTGCACCCCCATTTTGGCTCAGCTAGAGTGCGTTGCTGGCACCCGAAGAACCTTGGCTGGCTCAGTATTCAGCTGTGAAGTCATGGAGGAACATCCACATAAAAGAACAGGTTTTCCCAGGTGGTTCAAAGGACACTGTTACCCAAAGAGTCAACAGTCCCTCCCCCAACAATAACACAGTAAAAATGTCTTCACGATTAGAATTCATTTTCAGTAATATAATTTATTGGGGTGCAGAATTCATTTATTTCTATTTATTTTTGAGACCAGATCCCATCATGAGTTAAGTTGCTGGGGAACTCACTGTGTAACTGAGGCATGGTCCTCCTTCCTCAGATACCCAGGTGCTGGACTTGTAGGTGTGTGTTGTCACATCTGGCTAAACCCCCCCTCCGGCCCCAGCCACCTTCCCAGCCAGGCTTTCCCGGCTCGGCTCTCCCAGAACTTGCTGCGTGCAGTGTCATTGTGAGAGTGCACCCAGTGGCAGCCGGCTGGGGGGTGGTCCCTCGCCAACCCCACCCAATATTTTGTTCTTTATATGAATTTATTTATTTTGAGAGAAGGTCTTATTATGTAGCCTTGGCTGGCTTGGAACTCATAGATATCTCCCTGCCTCTGCTAGAATTAAATGTATGTGACATCACCCCCTGCCAAGCACTCATACTTTAAGGAGAATGCTGAAGTAACCAAAACCCAGCGGTAGGGACCTTTGAAAGCTTCTGCCAGGGCCTGGATTTGTTTCCTCCCCTCCATACAGGGACTCAGCAGGATCTGACATCTGGTGATGTCTCTCCTCACATTGGGTGTGCATTACTTCCCATCCAGTTCTCAGGCACCGATTCTCTCATCCTCACCCACCTGCCATTATTGCCGCACAGTTTTGAACTTGCACTGAGTCCCGTCCCCAGAGCCTGACAGTCAGGCTGTCCTTGGTGGTTGGTGTGTGCACATGGGTACACGTGCCATGATGCGTGTATGGAGACAGATGACGACGCTGTGGGGTCAGTTCTCATCTTCCATCTTTATGTGTGTCCTGGAGGTTGAACTTGGGTTGCCAGGCTTGCGTGGCAAGTGCCTTTATCTACTTTGCCATTTCCTCAGCCCTTTTTAAAACTCACAGGGTAACCACGAATGACCTTACATTTCTGATCCTCAGAAGTCCTGGGGCTACAGGCATGTGCCACCATACCCAGTTTACGAAGTGTAGTGGATTGACTCTAGGGCCTAATGCCTCCTGGGTAAGTAAGTACTCTGCCACCTGAGTTACAGCCTCAACTTTTTTTTTTTTTTTT
>NC_022030.1:48751822-48757009 GCF_000317375.1 Microtus ochrogaster | reverse complement strand
CCAGGCTGGTCTCGAACTCACAGAGATCCGCCTGCCTCTGCCTCCCGAGTGCTGGGATTAAAGGCGTGTGCCACCACCGCCCGGCAGCTCCTCAGATTTTTAAGCACGTGCGCGCGCGCACACACACACACACACACACACACACACACACACAGTCTTAGCATCCTTGTGTTTTTGCGTGTGCATGTTCACTAGGGCTCGAACCCAGGGCTTTGCATATACTGAAAGGTGCACACTGAAGCCAGGTATGGTGGCTCAGCTGTTGGTTCCGTCTGAGTCTCAGCTGTGAGCTTGAGACCACTCGTCTAAACAGCGAGCTCTCGGCTAGTTAGAGCTACAGTGAGGCCCACATGTGGCCTTTGTACTAGCGTGTTCTACATTCCTTAACTTTCATCCCTATCAAACTGAAGACTCTTATCACGTAAGTTTGTATGTCTTCCCTGATAGAGTGCCTAGCCTGGGTCAGCTCCAAGGGTACGGCGTTTTATGGAGAGACGGCTCAGCCGTTAAAGGCTAGGCTCACAACCATAAATATTTTATAGAGGATATGCCTTAGTAAAAAAGGGTCTGGAGCTGGAGAGATGGCTTGGTGGCTAAGAGGGCTTGCTGCAGCCTGGTGGTGGTGGCGCACACCTTTAATTCCAGCACTGGAGGAAGAAGCAGCCGGATTTCTGCTAGTTTGAGGCCAGTCTGGTCTTCAAGAGCTAGTTGCCGGACAGGCTCCAAAGCTACAGAGAAACCCTGTCTTGAAAAACCATAAACAAACAAATAAATAAAGGCTTGCTGCTTTTCTAGAAGACTTGTTTGGGTACAGCTTTCATGTCACAACTACCTGTAACTCCAGTTCCAAATCCTTTTTGTTTTGTTTTGTTTTGTTTTGTTTTTCAAGCCAGGATTTCTCTGTGTAGCTCTGATTGTCCTGGAATTCACTTTCTCCAGACTGACCTCGAACTCAAAGATCTATCTGCCTCTGCCTCCCAAGTGCTGGGATTAAATATGTGTACCACTACTGCCAGGCTTCAGCTCCAGGACATACAGCACCTCCTTCTGACCTTTGAGAAACCATCACACAAGTAGCATATGCACACAGATACAAAATAAAAGTAATTCTTAGGGCTGGAGAGATGGCTCAGTAGATAAGAGCACTGGCTGCTCTTCCAGAGGACCTGAGTTCAATTCCTAGCAACCACATGGTGGCTCACAACCATCTATAAGAGGATCTGATGCCCTCTTCTGACCTGCAGGGATATATACATCCAGAGCACACATATCTAAAATATAAATACATTTTTAGAAACTTACTTATTTATTTATTTATTTATTTATTTATTTATTTATTTATTTATTATGTAGATAATATTCTGTCTGTGTATATGCCTGCAGGCCAGAAGAGGGCACCAGACCCCATCACAAATGGTTGTGAGCCACCATGTGGTTGCTGGGAATTGAACTCAGGACCTTTGGAAGAGCAGGCAATGCTCTTAATCTCTGAGCCATCTCTCCAGCCCCCATTTTTATTTATTTATTTATTTATTTTTTTAAATATTTATTTATTTATTATGTATACAATATTCTGTCTGTGTGTCTGCCTGCAGGCCAGAAGTGGGAATTGAACTCAGGACCTTTGGAAGAGCAGGCAATGCTCTTAACCTCTGAGCCATCTCTCCAGCCCCCCAGCCCCATTTTTAGAAACTTTTAAAACATTATAAAAATAATCTTAAAGCAGGGGCTATATCAATTTGTTTCTGTTTTTGAAATAATGATTTTCAGTTGAGGATCTGGTGGGCTCAATGCTGGATTTTTTGGTGTAAACAAATGTAGATGCATCCTCCAAGCTTGGTGAGGGCACCCTCCAGGTCTTGGATGCCAGAAAGGCAGAGTTCTACACTTGTCAGATGGAGGGCCAGCCCTGAACTGAAGGAAGTTCACCAAGTTATGCAGTCACAGGGTCACCTGCCTGGGAGCCTGCTGACTGGCCTTAAGTCAGAACGTCCATGTTATCCTTTTCCTTCCAACCGCACCAGAATTGACCAAGTGTTTACAGAGGAGATGTCCAGATACACAGTAAAGAACAGTGATGGTTGGGATGTGACTGTGACCGTGCTTTTTATGGCTTAGAAATAACTGAGGTTACTAAGCACGTTTGTTTGCACATGAGACCCGCCCCAGAAAAAAACAACACCTGGGTGTGGTGTCTCACAACTGGGAGGCAGAGGCAGGAGGATCTCTGTGAGTTTGAGTCCAGCCTGGTCTACATAGTGAGTTCCAGGACAGCCAGGGCTATATAATGAGACCCTGTAACAAACAAATAAACAAACAAACGTCCCCAAACAAAACAAAGGACTCTTCACTCTCATATTTTAGCTGAGGAGGCAGATTTTTAATTTTTTAATTATTATTTCTTTTAAATTATGTGTGTATGTGCATAGGGGTGTGTGTGTATGTGTTTGTGTTTAGGTGTGTGCTATATACAGCTACAACACAGATGTAAAGGTCAGAGGACATTTCACCAGAGTCATTTCTCACCTTCTACCATGGATTCCAGGGATCAAAGCCAGCCTTGGGCTTTTCAGGCAAGCAATTTTAACTGCTGAGCCATCTCACTGGCCTACAGGGACATTTATTTTCCTTGATCCACAAACTCCCATTGAAGATAATTCCCATCTCTAGACAAACAGGTAATGTACCTTGTGAACAGGTGAACACACAATTGTCAGGCTTCCCATTCTGTGGCAGGTTTGGGGATGCTGAGGGGACCTAGAATATGTGTGTGTGGTGTCTTGAAACAGAGTCTGACTGGTCAGCCCTCATTGACCTGGAACATGCTCTGTAGACCAGGCTAGCCTCAAACTTGAAGACTTGACTTCTGCTATTCATAGTTAAAATGTGTAACCCCTAGTAGAGGAATGTTGAAAATTGGGTAAAATAATGAATGACTTGTAAATCATAAAAGGGTTTTGGGGCTGGGGGTGGGGGCTCATGCCTGTATTCTGGAGGTTCAAGAAGGATTGTTGAGAAGTGGAGACCAAGGGTTCACTGTCCTTTTTTTTTTTTTTTTTTCCGAGAGAGGGGCTTCTCAGTAGCTATGGAGCCAGTCAGTCCTGGAACTCACTCTGTAGTCCAGGCTGGCCTCAAACTCTCAGAGATCTGCCTGCACAAGACTCTGTCTTCAAAAAAATGGATGGTGTCACACATTTTTAATTCCAGCACTCAGGAATAGGGGCAAGAAGATCTCTGTGAGTTTGAGGCCAGCCTGGTCTATCAACAAGTTCTAGGCTAGGCAGGGTTATGTAGCAAGACCCTGTTTAAGAACAAACAATGCACCTACAAATATGTAGGGGACAAAATGCATGATTCAGTGTCACTGCTTATCTTGCATTATGTGACCTATAATGGCTGTTCTGTTGCTGTCTATGTAGATAGGACTTTAAAACATCCATTTAAAGACCCAATCTCATGTAGTTCAGGTTGGCTTTGGATTCTCTGCCTCTGAGGATGACCCTGGACTTCTGAATGAATCCACCCATACCATCCTAGAGCACAACATTGCTAGTACAGCCACCTCTGATGCTTCAGAGACTGACCATGACTTGTGTTGGGAAGGAGAGCAGTCAGCACTTCACCTCAACAGCCAGCAGAGGCTAGCCTTCAACTTCTGATTCTCCTGCCTTCACCTCCTAAGCACCTCCACAGCTAATGCAGTGTTGGGGCCCAAAGCCCCAGCCTCATGCATACCAAACCAGCATTCTACCAACTAATTGGTTTCACATATTCTTTTTTGAAATAATTTTTTAAAAATTTTATGTGGATCAGTATTTTGCCTGTATGTATGCCTGTGTGAGGGTGTAGGATCATCTGGAACTGGAGTAAAAGTTGTGAGCTGCCATGTGGGTGCTGGGAATTGAACCTAGGTCCTCTGGAAGAGCAGTCAGTCCTCTTAACTGCTGAGCCATCTCTCCAGCCCCCGGGTTTCACATCTTAACTGAGTGCAGGACTTGTTTTGCTCCACTGACCCTCTGGGTATCTGTAGATACTTGTGTATTTGCCTCTTCTCTGACAGGAAGAGCTTCTGGAGGCCAAGCATTTGTGGCTGCTGATATCACACAGTACCTCCCAGACAGCAGGCATCCCTTTAATAGTGACAGTGTGAACCAGTATAGACAGAGGTTTTTGTTCTGCCTGGTCCTGCGGCCATTCAGTCCCAAAGAAACATACAGAGGCTTATATTAATTATAAACTGTTTGGCCTATTAGCTCAGGCTTATTATTAACTAGCTCTTATAACTTAAATTAACCCATAATTCTTATCTATGTTTAGCCATGTGGCTTGGTACCTTTTCCTAGTAGGCACTCTCATCTTGCTTCCTCTGTATCGGGATGGCTACTGTGTCTGCCTCTGCCTTTCCTCTTCCAGAATTCTAGTCTGGTTGCCACACCTATACTTCCTGCCTGGCCAATCAGTATTTTATTAAACCAACATGAGTGACAAATTCATACTGTGTACAAGAGCATTATCCCACAGCAATGGAACGTGATATAAGCTAGTGGATGGTGTGCCTTAACCCACTTCTGGCTTTTTCCACCCGCAGCTGTGCAAGTCTGACTCACTGTGGGAGCAGATAGTTCAGTCGGCCTGTGACACCATCACCCCTGACATGAGGGCCCTGGCGATGGATGTGGGCTGGAGACAGGTGTTCTTCACCAACAAGATCCAGCTGCAGAGGCAGATCCGCAAGAAGAAGCAGAGACACGGAAAGCACAAGGAGAAGCATATTTAGGGGCCACGGTGCTTCTCTTCAGGCCTGGATCTTGTCCTAATGACAGCCATTGCTGATTCCAGGAATCACCTGAAAATCCCACTTTGAACACACATACAAATCCACCCAGTGCCTTGCTTGAGCGAACCACCCCTGTCCTGCTCAGGCCAACCCATGGCCCACATACCTAAGGCTACAAGACAGGAAGCCTCTCAGGCCACCACCTTCCCCACCCCCTGCTGCTCCTGAGGGAAAAGGCGCTTGTTGTGTATGAACTAACAATAAAGAGTTACTACCAGGCTTGTGGGGTTTTTTGTTTTTGTTTTTGTTTTTGTTTTTGTTTTTGTTTTTTTTTTTGGTTTTTCGAGACAGGGTTTCTCTGTGGCTTTGGAGCCTGTCCTGGATCTAGCTCTGTAGACCAGGCTGGTCTC
>NC_022030.1:48743399-48751722 GCF_000317375.1 Microtus ochrogaster | reverse complement strand
CTAGCTCTGTAGACCAGGCTGGTCTCGAACTCACAGAGATCCGCCTGCCTCTGCCTACCGAGTGCTGGGATTAAAGGCATGCCCCACCATCGCCCGGCTAGGTTTGTGTTTTTGTATATCAGACAGGGATCCCAAGCCGGACCTTTAGGATGAATAGCTTTGAACTTCTAACCCTCTTGCTTTCCTCTCTCCGCTGCTGGGATTACAGGCTTTCACCACCACGCCCAGTTCATAAGGTGCTGATCTGTGTGCCAGGTAAACCCTCTTCACCAAGTCATCTCTCCTTCTCCCCCTCCACTCACACAACACAGTGCTGGGGTTTTGTTAAAGAGAGGATTTCTCTGTGTAGCCCTGGCTGTCCTGTCCTGGAACTTGCTCTGTAGAAGAGACTGGCCTTGAACCCAGAAATCCACCCACCTCTGCCTCCTGAGTGCTGGGATTAAAGGTGTGTGCCACCACAGCCCAGCTGTTAAAATATCCATTCTTTTATCTAGGCGTTCAAAACAGCAGCTCAGCTTTTGATTTTCCCCCCCTGGTGTTGTATTATCTGTGGGTGGCTGGGTGTACTTGGAGGTGCAGGTGCCTTGGAGGCACCCCAGGAGAGTACAGCTGTTCTCTCAGTTCATCCAACAGAGTCTGTATTCAGTCACTGTCCTTGTGGGCCCAAGGTGTCACCCACCACACAAACAACCCTGATCTGGCGCTGGAGGGTAGTTGAGAGAGCCCAGACACTCTGCAGGCAGCCCTTACTCAGAGGTTGTTACCACTCTTTAACAAACCAATCAGTTCTTAAGGGAGGACCACTGCTTTCTGAAGGGACTGTAGCCAGACAGCACTTCACAGCAGGGATTTTTGTTTGTTTGGGTACAGGGTTTCTCTGTGTAACAGCTCTGGCTCTCTGGGAACTCACTCCGTAGACCAGGCTGGCCTCAAACTCACAGAGATCTGCTTGCCCCTGACAGGCTACAAAGCTATAGAGAAACCCTGTCTCGAAAAAAACAAACCAAACAAAAAACAAAAACAAAAACAAAAAACAAAACAAAACAACAACAACAAAAAACCCCAACCAACCAAATAAACAAAACCCAATACTCACCGGCCACCTTTAAAGAGGACAACATTTATTTATTGGGTATGCAAAGGGTAAACGAGAAAGCATACAATGTGACCACACAGTTAATCAGCAGAGTATCTTCAGAACACTGCAGTTGAGAGGGGAGATAGGAGCCGGGGTTTTGTTGTTGTTTTAGCAAGCAGGTCTTGCTTCAGTTTTGCAGGGACCTCTGATTCAGTAGAAGCCACTGCACCCTCAAGTACAAGTAAATCCACAAATAGGACCGTGAGCAATCTACCTGGATGCAGTTCTAGCTGGGTCAATGGGCAGAAAGTCCGTATCTATGATGCACAGCGAGCAATACAAGTATCCTCGATCATGGACCATAGCACCATTCAGCACACTGATCAGCCAGATCACTGCCTCCCGTGAACAGACACTACAGACGACGATGAGAGCAGTGAAGTAGTGTAGTTTCAAAATTCATAACATGTTTAACCATTCCTAATTGTATGGTAAATACCTATACACACGTGCATGTGTGTGCTTGTATGTATTTAACATGAAAATAAATATCACTGTTTCAGTTTTAAAGATTGTTATTTATTTATTTTTGAGACAGAGTCTCACTCTGTACCTCAGGCTGTCCTGGAATTCACTCTGTAGACCAGGCTAGCCTTGAACTCTTCCTGCCTCTGCCTCCCAAGTGCTGGGATTAAAAGTATGCACCACCATGCCTGGCTAATATTACCTTTATTAAAACATCAAGTTGTGCTGTAGGTATGATGATAACAAACAGGTCTTTGGCCAGGGGTGGAGGTAGAGACAGAGGGGCAGAGGAAGGCAAGTCTTAAAGATTTCAAGGCCAGCCTGGTCTACTAGTAAAATCCTGTCTCACACAAAACAAAACAAAACAAAACAAAACAAAACAAAACAAAACAAAACAACACACAAACCTGTCTTTGAGTTAAGCCAAATCGAACACGGCATCTAAATTATCCTCAATCTAACTTCCAGGCAATGCTCACATTGGGAAGTTAGATTGATGATAATCTAACTTCCAGGCAATGCTCACATTGGGAAGTTAGATTGATGATAAGTTAGATTGATGGGAATAGCAAGGGTGTGCATTAGCAGGACCTTTCGGGCACCTTCCTATGGGCCAGTCTGCTCACTACTGGTGTTATCTGGGTGGGTTTCACAGCACAACCCTTTCCACTAGTTCTTAGGACAGGGGGCCGTGGAGATGAGGCATGAGGAAACTGTTCATTTAATTACTTGTTAGCGCCTGGGAAGCTCCCCTTGCATTCTGACTGAAAGTTAGACCTTGGGAGCATTCTGCAACTCCAGTTCCTAGCATTCCTGTCTTTAATTACCAAAGATAACTGAGACTGGGGTGCATTCATTTTAGGTAAATTTGACCCAAGACACTGGCAGTTTTGTTTGATGAGCAAATTGTGAGTCCAAGTTTCTTGCTTTATGGTGTGAAGATGAATTCTAGGGAGGGTCTTGAACATGTTAGGCAAGTGCTCTTTGTCACCGAGCTACACCCCCCCAAACCAGCCAGCACACATTTAAGTCATTAATTAAAGGTATGTATAAATAAGTAAGGCAGTCAGAAATTTCAAAATGATCCTGGGAGGAACATTCTGTAGTCTGAAAACGTTTTAGCTTTAGAAAAATAGAGATCTCAGCTAAGGAAGAGTATTTGATTTTATGATGTCTCAGATTAGACATCTTCATGTATGAAACCTACAAAGAGAACTATCTTTAAAATTGTGCCAAGTTCAGACAAGTGGATAATAATAACATGGCAAGAGGCACCAGAGCTGGGCTGGTTGGCACCACTGCCCCAATGTCAGGTACATGGAAAGCTACAAGGCAAGCCAAAAATAATCCTCACAGCTTGATTCTTTTTTGTTTTTGTTCCCTCACAACCAAAACAGGGTTTCACCGTGTAGCCATGGTTGTCCTGGAACTCTCTCTATAGACCAGGCTGGCCTCAAACTCACAGAGATCTGCCAGCCTCTGACTCCTGAGTGCTGCAATTAAAGGAGTGTGCCACCACTGCCCAGCTCTAAAAAAAAAAGGTGTTCACTCTAAGACAAAAATAGTATGAATCAAAGACTCTGAATTGTAGCCCTTGATGCAATAGCATGTGCACTAAGAAACACACACACCACTAAGGACATTATTCATAGACCACTTGGGAAGGATTTGTGTTGAGTTCATAAACTGAACTCATCTTCTATGACATGAGAAACTGAGTTAGAAGGATGGCCAATTTCATTTCCTAAATGAAGAGTTAGAAACTGCACTTCTTAGCTTCAGAATTCTTTCATAAAAATATAAACTGTTTTTTTTTTTTTGTTTTTTTTTTTGGTTTTTCGAGACAGGGTTTCTCTGTGGCTTTGGAGCCTGTCCTGGAACTAGCTCTGTAGACCAGGCTGGTCTCAAAACTGTACTAAATTGTCTTACTTTTTTAATAAAAGATTTGTTTTCGTATTTTATGTGTATGGGTGTTTTGTCTGAGTCCATGTATGTGTGCAACATGTATGCAGTGACCACAGAGGCCAGAAGAGGGCACCTGAGACTCTGGGACTGGAGCTACAGCTGGTTGTGAGCCAACATGTGGGTGCTCATAGCTGAACTCTGGTCCTTTCCAAGAGCAGCAAGTGCTCTTAACCTCCTAGTTACCTTTCCAGCCCACTTATTATGGTACTTTTGAAATGACAGCCTGCCTTTGTATGATATTAGCAGACCAATAACTCCTTGTAAGAAAGAATTAATTCGTGATACTCAGTCATGGTCTCGTGCTCAAAGCCCATTTATCTGAACCCTTTGGGGGAAATCTAGACTCTTGGGTTTTCCCTTACAAAGAAGTGGTTGAGTTGCAAAGCTTTTGTTTCCAGTCTTTGTGTGTAAAACCCTAGTCCCAGTGGAGTGAGAGGAGAGGAAGAAAGGAAGGAAGGGAGGCCGAGAGGGAGGGAGGAAGAAAAAGAGGTGGGGACTTTCTTCATTCCTCCCTTCCTTTCTTTTCTTTTTCTTTTCTTTTTTCTATTTTTTTTTCCAGACAGGTTCTCACGTAGCCCAGGCTGGCCTGGAACTCTGCTAGGTAGCAGAGAGGCTAACCTTGAACCTCCAATCCTCCCACCTCCACCGAGAGCTGGGATTACAGGCATTTACCACCATGCCTGGCTTGAAAGATTTCATCAGGGCATCTGTATCAACTATTGAATAAACTCTGAGCAACATCATCTCTAAAACACGCAGTTCTAATCACTTCTACCACCTCAGAAGAGGCCATGCTGCTTACAGATGAAACAATGACAAGGGCATTTACAAAGTGACACGGCCGGCCACCACACAGAGCATTCCTCTAGCGACCAGGTGAGGTAGGCATGAGGAGAGAACCCACACGAACTGTTGCACGACACTAAACGTGTGCACCGTCTGTGTACTTTCTTCTGGATTGTTCTACCATCTGAACACAGGGTTGAATGAGCAAAAAGAGTATTCCTACCATGTAAAGCAGGCCACATATATAAAAGGAAAAATCATATTTTTGTGTGATGTCGAAGATCCACCCTACGAAAACAAAGAAATACAGATATATTCAGTATAACACAATTTAAGACAAAGTTCAAAAATATAAACCAGGCATTTATTGCTACTTCAATTTTTTTGCTTGTTTTTGTTTTTTGAGACAGAGTTTCTTTGCAAAATCCTGGCTATCCTGGAACTCCATCTGTAGATCAGGTTGGCTCAATTTTTTTTTTAAAAATGAGCTTGGGTTGGGGATGTAGCTCAGTGGTAGAGCACCTGTCTAGCATGTATTAAAGTCAAAGTTCAGTCTCCAACACTGCCTCTCTAATTTATTAACTTTTCTTTGTGATGCTGAGGATGGAGCACAGAGCACTGCCCATGTGGCCACCGCCGGCCACAGTCAGGCCTCACTCAGAACTTTTTTTTTTCCCATACAAGATCTCATCTATTATACTGAAGGTTGGTCTCAAATTCACTATGGATTTTTTTTAAAAACATTTTTTCTTTTTTTAAAGATTTATTTATTTATGATGTATACAACGTTCTATCTGCATGTATACCTGCCCACCAGAAGAGGACATCAGATCTCATTACAGATGGTTGTGAGCCACCATGTGCTTGCTGGGAATTGAACTCAGGACCTCTAGAGCCTGTGCTCTTAACCTCTGAGCCATCTTTCCAGCCCCCTGTATTTTTTTTTTAATCTTTAATTTTTTTTGTTTGCTTGTTCTTGAGACAGGGTCTTACTATGTAGTTTTGGAACTCACTACATAAACCAGGCTGGCCTAGAACTCAAAGAAACCTGCCTGCCTCTGCCTCTCAAGTGCTGGAATTAAAGGCGTGCGCCACCATGCCTGGCTGTTATCCTTCGTTTTTATTTTATTTATTTTGTGTAAGTGTATGAACTTTTCGTATGTCACTCATGTACTATGTAGAGGTCACAGAACAACTCTTTGGGGTTGGTTCTTTCCAGTCACCTCTGTGGTGTCCCAGGGACCTAGCTCAGGTCATTCAGCTCTTCACCCACTAAGCCAGCTCATCATCTCTATCAAATGTGTTATTTGACTTAAAAATCAGAGTCAACAGGTGTGGCAGAAGCAGGCGATCTCTGTGAGTTTGAGGCTAGCTTAGTCATAGCTAGTTCCAGGCCAGCCAGAGCTGCCCAAAGAGAGCCTGTTTCAAAAACAAAACAAAACAAAAACCAATAGACAAAGAACAAAACATAAACAGGAACAAAAAAGGGGCTTAAAAATAAAGGTCATATTCTTTAGATGTGGCTTAGTAAACTGCTCCATCCTTTCTCCATCCGCAATCTAAAACACAGAAATCCAAAAATGATGATTCTGAAAGCTAACACAGATGTCTCAACAAACCCCCACCAACATCTGTCAGTGTCACACCTGCTCCTGATGGGACACCTGGGAGTAATGACCACCTGAGTAAGTGAAGCTGTGGCTGTGGAGGGGTCTGTCTGTATCTATCTAGAAACAGAGCGGGTGAGGGAACCGACCGTAATCTGAAAGTTAGGCGACCAGGGCAGGATCTGGGGCACAACAGATCTGCCCTCCCAGCTCCTGGAAGACTGTAAATTCAAGGTCCATCTGGGCTACAGAGTGAAAATTAGCCAAGCTCACCCCATACCTCTAATCCAGCACTTGGAAGGCAGAAGCGAAGCAGATCTCTGCGGGTGAGGCCAGGCTGGTCTGCATAATACATTTACTGGCAAGCTATAGCCAGCCACACAGTGAGACCCGGTCCCCAAGAGGAAAAAATGAAAAGCGATTGGTGATGTAGCCCAACGGCAATCATTTACTTGCTTAGGATATGAAGAGGCTTTGGGTTCAATACCATGGAGGCCAGAAGAGGTCGCGGGTTCTCTGGAGCTGGAGTGCTGAGAACTAAAACTCTGGAGGAGCAGCAAGTGCTCTTAATCACCGAGCCATCTCTTTAGCCTCCCCCTCCCATCCTGGAGACTGGATGCGAGGGTCTCAGGCTTGCCAGAGATGTGCTCTGCCACTGTGCCACATCTTCAGCCGTGTGAATCCCCTATAGCTGGGGATGGGCGAGATTTCCTCACCCGCCACACACCATCGCACCTGCTTGTGACCCCTGTTCTTTGATTTGGAACATGGGACCTTTGCAACCCTTTCGTCCATTAACTCAAAGCCACAGCTGAGAAGTGAAACCTGGTTCCCTACTCAACTGTCTTCCCTTTTCATTTGAGTGTGCCCAGTGAGAAGCATAGGCGTCTTTCTCATCAGTTAAATTGCTCCCAGCTTTTGGCCACTATCGAAAATGCTTGTTAGGGGGCTAGATTTTATTCAAATGAAGGTGAGTCATGTAGATTACTCAGACAAATCTGAAGGGCTAGATTTTGTTAGAAAGTATTCTGGAAACATCTAGAAAACTCACCTACTACCATGGCATCTTATAAAAAGAAGTGAACACCCAGCAATGTTATAACGTACATTAGACTGAAGTTGGTGTTGTTCAGTGCCCCAGTTGAAATGTCTGTGTAATGTTTTGAATTGCATGCTTTCCCTAAATGGAAACACTCAAGTGTCTAATGTGGCAGTAAATTGTACCAGGTTTGTAAGTGGGAGTAGAAATCTCTCTGAAAAACGGGAAACACGTTTGTTTCTGAAACCACTTACAAAAAAAAAAAGGTAATTGGAGAAGTAATTTTCTCTGCTGCACATTAAGTAGCATTTAAACCCATTGGGATGTCTAGCAAGAACTGAATGTGGTTATTTAGTTGATCCTATTGCCAGGCACCCTGACCCCATAATGCATGAATGCTGGTCCTGCATCACATTATGACTTTAGTTTCTTGGCCTGGAGAGTCAATTAAACATTATGCAGGCAGCCAATGAACGTCCTTCACTATTAGTGTATGAATTGGTGGGAGGAGAGGAAGCAAGAATATGAAGAGAAAGGACACTTCAGACGCGAGGGACACCAGCCTAGAGTCCCCACAGCAGTAAGGGTAGGCGCCCACAGAAACTTCTTTCTTGCTGGGCAGTAGTGGGTGCACACCTTTAATCCCAGTACTTGGGAGGAAGAGGGAGGCAGATCTCTGTGAGTTCAAGGCCAGCCTGGTCTACAGAGCGAGTTCTAGGACAGCCAGGACTGTTAAACAGAGAAACCCTGTATCAAATAATAAAAATGATGATAATAATAATAACAATAAATTAAAAAGTAAAGAAAGAAAAGAAAAACTTTCTAGTGATCTTTTTTTCTTTTTGGTTTTTCAAGACACGGTTTCTCTGTAGCTTTGAGCCTATCCTAAAACTAGCTCTTGTAGACCAGACTGGCCTCAAACTCAGAGATTCACTTGCCTCTGCCTCCCAAGTTCTGGGATTTAAAGGCATGCACCACCACTGCCCGGCTGTGGTAGTGATTTTTGTTTGTTTTGTTTTGAGATGGGGTCATACGTAGCCCAGGCTAACCTTAGACTCCTGATACTCCTGCCTCCACCTCCCAAGTGCCATGATTACAGGCTTACATAAACATGCCTGGCTTTAAAGTTCTCTCATAACTATATATTTATATAAATATATGTGGAGAATATATTCAGTAAGCATATGCACATGTGAATGTGAGCACGTGTGTGTGGTTTAAGAGCTTGAAGGTGGAAAGATGGCGCTGGGTGCAATCCCACTTGCCCTTCTATCTCTCTCCATCTGTTCCTCTGAGTCAGGGTTTCTCCCTCCCTCCCTCCCT
>NC_022030.1:48726113-48742783 GCF_000317375.1 Microtus ochrogaster | reverse complement strand
CCTTTCTTCCTTGACAGGGTTTTTCTATGTAGCCCTGGCAGTACTGGAACTCAGAGATCCGCCTGCCTCTGCCTCCCATGTGCTGGCATTAAAGGTGTGTACCATCATGGTGGCCAGCCAGAGGCACCTGTTTTTTTTTGGCTAGACCTTTGGCTGCCAGAACAGTAAAATAATGTTTACGGAAGCTTATTTGAGCAGTGACAGGCAACAAACACGAGTCTAGACCCAAGAGCATGGATGCCTTTTGGTAGTTTTTTGAGATAGAGTCTCAGGTGGCCAAGAATCACCATGGACTCCGGATCTTCGCCTCTGCCTTTCAATGCTGGGACTACAAGCATGGGCCACGACAGCAAGGGTATGATGTGCTGGGTGCAGAACTCAAGGCCTCCTGCATGCTAGGCAGACAGTCTACCACCTATAACAAGCTTTAGCCTTGGTTTTGGTTCCTTCTCTTTTAAAAGTTTTATTTACTTAATGTGTGTGTATGTGTATGGGTCTGCACCATGGTATAAACATGGAGGTGAGAGAAAAGTCTGTAAGATTCTATACTTTCCTTCTTCCATGTGGGTTCTGGGGATTGGACCCAGCTCATCAGGCTTGGTGGCTGAGTCACAGGCCCCTGACATTGATTTCTGGAGATGGGATCTTATCGTGCAGCTAAGTTGACCTGGAATTTCTAACAATCCTCCTGCCTCAATCCCCTTATTACTGGGATTACAGGTGTAATCCCACATCTGGCCTTTTTGTTTACTTTTTGTTTTTTGAGACAACTTAGGCTGATCTCTAACTACTAGTGCTCTTTGTACCTAAATTTCCCAAGAGCTGAGACAAGTATATGCCACCACACCCAGCTCTGATGTTGGACTTTGTAAGGGGTGGGGACACATCCTGCCTCCTGAATGAGCTCTAAACTCTGGGTACCTTGGGGCACTCACCCGCAAATGGTGGTCCCAGTAAAGCCGAGATGCCGTTGGCACAGATGATGATGCCATAGGCATTGGCCAAGTGCTCAGTGCCAACCAGGTCCTCCGTCACCACAGGCATGAGGGAGAAATATCCACTGGAAAACCCAATCAGGGCACAAATGACAGCCAGGCTTGCATAGGTATGCATCAATGGCAGAAGGAAGATGCTGAAGACAAGGGTGAAATTAGCAATGAGGAAGACGTTCCAGACGCTGATACAGGGGAGGTCAGCCACCGCCCCCAGGATCACCTTCCCGAAGATGTGAACTATTGCTATAATTGAGGTCAGAGGGAACACGTCATTTTGTTCTGACAGGTTATACAAGCTGACGATTTCTGGCAGGTGGATGAAGGGGATGACGAAGCTGCTGTATGCAAACAGAGCCCAGAACACAAAGGCTACAAACATGTGATTGGTGAAGAGTGAGGCTGCTCCGAAATAGCCTGAGTACCAGTCCCCAAAGCCCTTCTGGACTCGCACAGTGAGCTGGCTCACCGTCTTCAGAACCCGGAAAGCACACCCGTTCTTCCTGGGCCGGGTTTGACCTTGACATTCCTGTGCTTGAAGGTCACAGACATTTTCCTCGTTCTCAGGCTGTCTGTCCTGTTCTTCAGTGACACCCAGTGGTCCTGATTTCACAGATTCAGCAGAGTAAGCTGGGACAGCAGAGGGCTCCTCCCCTCTCGGGCAGTTTTCTACCTTCCCAGGAGAGAGGGGCCTCATGAGCGCTCCACAAACACAGAGGTTCAAGGACACAGCGCCTTGGATGAACATGGCATTCCTCCAGCCATACTCTGCACACAGGTATTTCAGCAAAACGGTCATCAAGAATGTCCCAAATCCTGTCCCTGTGGTACTGAGGCCCTGGGCCAGGGCTCGCCTCTTCTGAAAGTACCTTCCCACCATAACCACTGCAGGCAGGTAGGCCATCCCGCTGCCGAGGCCTGCAGGTGAGATGGAAAAAAATCAGGAGGCACAGTCAGAATCCATAGACCAGCTGCTGTGTCAGGCAGCTGTCCAGACTGTAGCAAAAACACTTGAGGCAATCAACTTAAAAAGAAGGAAGGTTTATTTTGGCTAGTGATTTTAGAGACCTTAATTCCTGATGCTTTGGGGGCACGTCAGGGCAGAGAGACGTGGCAGAGCAAAGCTCATGGTTGCTGGGAAGACAAGGAAAAGAGGAAGCAAGGACTAGGGATCTAGCTGTTGCTGGAGTGCTTGCCCTAGCAAGCATTAATTTCCACCCAGCACCACATAAAACTGGTCACTGACACTGTAATCCTAACACTTAGCAAGCGGAGGTAGGAGAGTCAGAATTTCAAGGCCAGTCTCAGCTACACAGTGAGTTTGAGGCCATTATGGGATGCACAAGACCCTGTTTAAGCTGGAAGCAGGGCGGGGGGGGGGAGGGCAGAGCATATTCCCAATTACCTATTCCTTCTACTAGGCCCCATTCCCTAAATTTCCCACCACCTCTCAATAGCCCATCTTTACTACTTACTACATAACCTTCCGAGACATTTAAGGTCTAAACTGTTACACCTCTGTCTCCCTACACCATTGATCTTTTCCATTCTAATGAAGGAATAATAATTATATAAAGAGGAGGGGAGCTGGGAGGAACTGCCAATTTTCCTTTAGGGCTTTGCAGTAGTTTCTGCCAATAATATTGGAGAAGATCCCTCCTGTAAGATCAGAAGATTAAAAACACAGCGAGCTCCAGGCCAGCCTCACCTATGGAGGGAGGCCCTGACTCAGGCAGAATCAAACAGAAGAAGAAAGTGACAACTCCGTCGTCCTCTGGACCACTGTTCATGAATAAAACTGTGGGAGGATTTCTGAGAACTTGTGAGTAAACAAGACAAGAGCCCTGTTCTTCCGTAGAGTGGGTTGTTCTTGGAATATGCTTTGGTGCCCCTCCCAGGTGTACTAACAGGGACAAGTTTATTTTAGGTCACTCATCGTTCTATCCATTGTTATTCAGAACAAAGTTTCCAAGCACAAGTTGCCCTTGTGACTGTATATAGTGACTCTAGTGAACATTGCTCACATGACATTCCTAACCCTCAAAATACTCTCAGAATATAAACTGTCTGAGACCCTGAATAATGATGGCCATTCCATGAAACTTCAGTCTATTTTAGTTTCCCACTCTCCCAGGTTCAAGCTCCAGCTAGAGCAGTAACTGTCTCTGAGCCTCCTACTAATGTCAGTGATGGGAAGACACAGTCCTCAACTTTGGGCCTAACTCTGGACAGTCTTTATAAAGCTTATGATCACAAAGATAGAAATCTACAATTTCTTTGCATGTAAAATAGACAAAGAAAAAACAGCCCAGAGGTTAGCAAGACAGGAAGGAGGGGCTTGACAACCTGAGGACCTAAGTTTGATCACCAGGATGTACATGGTGGAAGGGGAGAACTGAACCCTTCAAGTTGTCTTCTGACCTTCCCACATAAGAACTGTGTTACACACACACACACACACACACACACACACACACACACACACACACTGCTGTGGATAATGTGTTTGTACTCTGTAGGGATTTGCCACTCATATTGGTTTAATAAAATGCAGATTGGCCAGTAGCCAAGTAGGAAGTATAGGCAGGACAACCATAGTAGAAAAATCTGGGAAGAGGAAAATCAGAGAGTCAGTCACAAGCTAGATGTGGAGGAAGCAAGATGAGATTGCCTTACTGAAAGGTACCAAGCCACGTGGCTAAACATAGACAAAAATTATGGGTGAATTTAAATCATAAGAGCTAGTTAGTAATAAGCCTGAGCTAATAGGCCAAGCAGTTTATAATCACCATAAGCCTCTATGTGTTTATTTGGGACCAAATGGCTGCGGGACTGGGTGGGACAGTAACTTCTGTCTACAACACACACACACACACACACACACACACACACACACACGGAAAGGGGCTGGAGAGACGGCTCAGTGGTTAGGAGTATTTGTTCCTATTGCAGAGGATCTGGGTTAATTCCTAGAACCCACATGGCAGCTGTAACCATTTATAGTGGGTCTGACCATCTCCTCTTCTGAATTCTGCAGTCACCACATACTCATGTGATTCATATACACACATGCAGGCAAAACATTCATATACATAAAATAAAACTTAAAAAATCTGGAGATATGACTCATGGTTAAGAGCACTTGCTGCTCTTGAGGAGGATCCAGATTTGCTTCTCAGCATCCACATGATGGCTCACAATCACCTGCAATTCTAGTTCTGGAGACCTTGCCCCTTCAGAAGCTGGCTACAAAATGTCACCATCAGGCAGACTCTGCACTCATGTCTCAGCTCCCAGGTCATCTGACATCAGCAATACTACCTGGATCACACTGCTGTGAAAGGAAGTGCCTGGTGTGGGAGGTCCTTCTGTCTATGTGTTGCTTTTATTGGTTAATGAGTAAAGAAACTGTCTTGGCCTGCTAAGGTAGAACAAAGCTAAGTGGGGGTGGGCTGGGGGGGAACTAAAGTGAATGCTGGGAGAAAGGAGGTGGAAGCAGAGAGAAGCCATGTAGCCCCACCAGAGCCAGATGGAACTTTAGCTGGTAAGCCACAGCCACGTGGTGATATACAGATTAATAAAACTGGGTTAAATTAATATATAAGAGTTAGCCAATAAGAAGCTAGAGCTAATGGGCCATGCAGTGATTTAATTAACACAGTTTTCTGTGTGATTATTTCAGGATTAAGCAGCCGGGAACCAACAAGTGGTCTCCTCCTACATGTCCCTTCTCCTACCCTATTACCCCTTCCCTCACCTGGTCTCAGATAGTTGGTTAGTTCTCTTTTTCTATCACGTGGGTACCAGGGATGTAACTTGGTCATCAGGCTTGGTGGCACCTCTGCCTGCTAAGTCATCTCACTTGCCCAAGACAAATCCTTTAAAGATGAGATTAACTTTGCACTTCTATGCTAAAGATAAAGCATATTTAAAAAAAACTAAAGGAGCCTCTTCAGCGGGTGTGTCAATGGCTATTCTAAAAAGAGCCCAGAGTGGATGAACCACAGGGGATGTGACTGAGAAACACACAATGAGGGTGTTCTGTTGTCTGGACATCATACATCATACTTACAAAAAGGGATTGTCCAGCATGCATGAGACCTTGGATTTGGTCCCAGCACCACATAAATCAGGTTTGGTGACACACACCACTAATAGCCAAGCTGAGAGGAAAGGCAGAAGTATTAAGGTCATTCTTGGCTAGATACCAAATTTGAGGCTAGCCTGGGCTACGTGACATGCTGTCTCAAAAAACAAAACTCAAAATCTAGGGTGACTGCATCAATAGGGAGTATAATCTTAAGATTCTTTGTTGTTGTTGTTTTGGTTTGTTTTTCAAGACAGGGTTTCTCTGTGTAGCTTTGGTGCCTGTCCTGAAACTAGTTCTTGTAGACCAGGCTGGTCTTTAACTCCCGAGTGCTGGAATTAAAGGCATGCACCACCACTGCCCTGCAAGATTCATTTCTTGGGTGGGGGGTGTCTATGTGTGTGTGTGTGTCCATGTGCAGGTGCTCTTTGAGGCCAGAAGAGGGCACTGGGTCCCCAGAGCAGGTGCTATAGCTGGTTGGGAGCTGCCCAGTGTGGGTGCTGGGAACTGAACTCCAGTCCTCTGCAAGAGCAGCAAGCATTCTCAACTGCTGAGCTCTCTCTCCAGCTCTAATGGGACAGTTTAAATCAAACTCTGGGAAGCTTTGAAAAACAGGATGATTTAACGACTTTTCGTGCCATCACTTAGCTTCAACAAATCTCAACTCGCAGCCAACTTGGTAAATACCACAAATTATTTTGAAGCAAATCAAGAATACATTATCTCACGTGTGCATATTTTAGTATAAATCTCCAAATGTAGGAATCATTTAAGTGGCATACTTCTCATATCATTATCTCATTGGAAAAAAGAAATTTTTGATACCACTAAATATCCAGAAGGCTCTCAAACTTCCAAATGTTTCATAAATGGCTATTCTTTTTAAAAAACAAAACCACCCCCCCAACTTGTATTTTTAAACCATGATCCAAAAGGGTTTTACACATTGCTGTTTGTTGGTGCCTATTTTAAGTCTTTTACAGTCCCACCCCAAGACCTCTTGCAATTTATTTTATTGAATTTAAGACAAAGACCCTAGGTGATTTGTTCTGTGACACTGTCATGCTTTGGATTTTGATGATGACACAAAATAAGTCTACTTATTTTAGACAGGGTCTCTTATAGCCCAGACTGACCTGGAATTTGTAGTTCAGGATAGCCTTGAAATTCTGATCCTAGCTAAGTGGTGGGGGTGCATGCCTTTAATCCTAGCACTTGTGAGGCACAGGAAGGCAGATCTCTGTGAGTTTGAGGGCAGCCTGATCTACAGGGTAAGTTCCAGGATAGGCAGGCCTGTTACACAGAGAAACTCTGTCTCAAAAAACAAAACCAAACAAAAAAGTTTCTAATATCGTTTAAACATTATTATTATTATTGCCATTGCTATTTTATGTATATGACATGCGTGTGACTGCAGCCACACACATACAAACAATATGCATGTGAAGGTAAAAGGGTAATGTTTAGGGCAGTGTTTCTCAACATGTGGGTCGCAATTCTCTTGAGGCCCTAAAGACCCTTTTACATAGAGGTGGCATATCAGATTCAATTCATAACAGTAGAAAAATTACCAAATTTGTACAAAAATTACAAAGCACCAAAACCAATTTTATGGTTTGGGGGTCACCCTACCATGAGGAACTGTATTAAAGGGTCACAGAATTAGGAAGGCTGAGAACCTTTGCTCTAGGAGTTGACTCTTTCCTTCCACCTAGGGATCCAAGAGCCATTCAGGCTGTCCAGGCTCGTACCTGTCATAAGCAAGTACCCAAGTACCTTCACCTGTGTGCCATCTTGTCAGCACACTGGCATCGGGTCTTAGTGTCTCATTCCTCTTGTCTTAAGGGACATACTTGAGTTTATGTCATATTTATGCTACACATATGCTACCAAGTTTATATGTCAGCTAACATTTACCAAGCACTTTAGTACCTACCACCATGCTAAGCATTTTCTGTGAATTACTTCCATCATTTCAACAGGATACTGTGATTGGTACTCCAGATATGGCAGTACGTAGCTATCATTTTAGCCCTAAGTAGGTGGTGACAGGAAGACCCCTGATTTACATGTAAGGAAACTGAGGTACAAGGAGCTTCCGTGATGAGTCTAGTGTGCCTAATGTCACATGAATACTAAGTGGTTACAAAAGGAACACACAGATGGGTGACACTCAGTAGTAAGAGTGCTTTCCCAGAAAAAGTGAAACACTTAAACCAGGCCTGACGGCTCATTGCTGCAATCCCAACACCCAAGAGGTAGAGGCAGGAGGGATCAAAAGTTCAAGGTCCTTCTCTGCTACATAGTAAATTCAAGGTCAGACTGGGAATAGAAAGGGCCGTCTCCTAACAGAAATAAATAAACATAAATCTTTATTAACCTTTTGTTTTTACATTGATTGCTTTCTGAAGTAAGGTCTTAAGACAGAGTCCTGACTAAGTTTAACCTTTCTATTGCCTTGCCTGAAGCTCCCAAGTATTAGGAGTCCAGATGTGCTATTTACCACCGTATCCCATCCAAAATAACTTTTTGTTGCTTTGTTTTTTGACCTTTGTTTGCACAGGGACTTGTCTAGCCCAGGCTGGTCTGGGACTCACTATGTACGTCGCTGAGGCTGTTTTTGCCTTCTGGGTCTTCCTCTCTCCACCTCCCCAGGGCTAGAATTATAGCTATGTACTACCACATTCGGATCTTTTCTTTTGCTTGTGATTTTGTTTTTGAATTTTGGGACAGGGTCTCAATGTCTGTCGACCAGGGCTTTGAGCTAATAGAGATCCTTCTTTTTTTTTTTTTTTTGATTTATTTATTTATTTATTTATTTATTTATTTATTTATTTATTTATTTATTTATTTTGTATACAGTATTCTGTCTGCATGTGTGCCTGCAGGCCAGAAGAGGGCACCAGATCTCCTTACGGATGGTTGTGAGCCACCATGTGGTTGCTGGGAATTGAACTCAGGACCTTTGGAAGAGCAGGCAGTGCTCTTAACCACTGAGCCATTTCTCCAGCTCCATAGAGATCTTCTTCAGTCTGTCTCCTGAACACTAAGATTTCCTTCCTTCCTTCCTTCCTTCCTTCCTTCCTTCCTTCCTTCCTTCCTTCCTTCCTTCCTTCCTTCCTTCCTTTTTCTGAGAAAGAGTCTCACTATATAAGCCTGAATGACCTGAAATTCTCTATGGAGACCAAACTGACCTTGAACTTTTGGTAATGCCCCTGCCTCTGACTCTCAAATGCCATGAATGAATGTATGTGTCACTACATCTGCTGTCTTAATCAAAATATCTTTCAACTCTGATTCAATAATTCATTTTTTTTTTTTTTTGGAGACAGATCAGAGTTTTGTTCCCACAGAGTCAGGTGGGAACACAGGGTTCGAGGAAATAGCTACTCACTGTGTGAACCCCACAAACCGTGGGTAAAGGAAATTATGGCTAGGAATACATTTTGCAGAATGCAGATTACTCTGCGTGGTGTTTGGTTTTAATCCATCCCCTGCCTGTGTGCTAGATTGGCTTCCGAGAATCTCTGTCTGCCAGGGACTTGTGCTAATTCATTCATCTGAACGGAGCTGAACGATAATGACTATTCCATCAGTCACATTTAGTCCTGTGGTTATTAATGAGAGTTACTAATGAATGTCACCCATTTCCCTAGCATCTTGGTTTACTCACTTTAGTTTGTGTCATTGTCCCCCCCTTTCCCATTCTTCGAAGGAGAAACCCTAGCACATAGGAGTCTGGATTTTGTTCTATTTGGGGGAAGTCAAATACATGTCCCACATGTCCCACATGTAAGGGACACTTAGCATCTATTAAAGTGTTTCTTGGGTCGATGGATAAGACGGTTTGCTATGCAAACACAAGGATCTGAGTTCAAACCTATAACGTCTAAGTAAAAAGCTGGGTGTGACTTTGCATACCTGTAACACTAGTGGATGGGGTGTCACGAGAAGGAGGCTCTCTGGGGCTTGTTGACTGACAGCCTAGCCCCAGATACAGTGAGAGACCCTGTGTCCAACAATAAGGCAAAGGATGACAGAATGACACGCACACACACACACACACAAACATACACACTTCCAAGACGATACAGAATGCTTTAAAAGTTTTTTCTAGATTTGTTTATTTTATTCGTGCGAGTGTTTTGCATGAATGCAAAACTATATGTAAACTGGTGTGTGTGTGTGTGTGTGTGCTATCCATAACGATCAGAAGAGGATATCTGATCCTCTCAAAAAGAGTTACAGATAGCTGTGAGCTGCCATGTGGATGCTGGAAATGGAACCTGGGTTCTCTGCAAGAACAAGTGCTCTTTACTGCTGACCATCAACAGAATGTCTCAATGGGCCTCTTTGCTCCACAGTTAAATTCATCTTCTGAATGCACAGAACACTGAAAACAAACATGTTAAATCGTGCTTACCAGCTGCCACTCCAAAGGTAACAAAGAGAGTTTGCACATTGGCCGCGTAGGCACTCAGCACCCAGCCGAGGGAGTTCACCAGCCCTCCAATGATCGCTGTCTGGCGGCACCCACAGGTGTTAATGAACAAGCCGATGAAAGGTCCTGCCACAGAGCAGTGGAAAAGGCACTGACTAGAGGCTCCTTGTCTTAGTGTCCCCCCACAAAAAGTTAAAGAGTAAAACATCACCAGGGCTCTTGAAAGAAAACCAAACCAGGACTAGCGAGATGGCTCAGCGGGAAAGGGGCTTGTGGCCAAAGCTGGCAACTTGAGTCTGAGCCCTCGAACCTGCTTGGTAGAAACAGACCAGACTCCCACAGGTTGTTGACCTCCACACACGCACCCTCAATAAGCAAATAAGTATAAATTTTAACAACATAGGCAAAACCAAAATATCTTATGATGGGGGTCTGAAAAGAGGCAAGAATGAAAAGCTCGTTCAGATTGACTTGGTCAACCTGGATCAAACTTTGGGGAAGTCTGATGCCAGCTGGTTTTTATTGTAATTTAAACACAATAGAGTCTGGAAAGTGGTTTTGCAGGCTACAGTCATACTGATTCCAGGTGCACAATAAAGCTTAAGGTGTGACTACATAGACATTCCTTTACAAAGAACATGTGACCATGAAAGTGGGTTCTACAGCTAAAAGGCCTGGGATCTGGTGCAGTCTCTGATGAAGACAGCACAGAGGTCAGCAGGCTAAGGATGGACTCTGTTGACTGAAAGCTAAAGATAAAAGTCTGGGGTGAGAGTTTGGGGTGATCAATCTGGGGGTCTGGATGAGGTCTACCTCTACAGGTAACAAAAAGGTCATCAGGTCATTAACAACATCCACTATCTTTTTGTATAGAATACAGGGTTTTGTTTTATTGAATGGCATTGGTGTGAGGATGTCAGATCCTCTGAAACTGGACTTACACTCAGTTGTAAGCTGCCATGTGGCTGCAGGGAATTGAACCCCGGTCCTCTGGAAGAGCAGCCAGTGCTCTTAACCACTGAGCCATGTCTTCAGTTCAGAATGCAGGCATTTTATTGAGGAGAGGTAATACAGTACTTATTATCCATTGAGGAGACATCCCTGAGTGATTAATATTCTGGCTTCCCTGTCAAACTGTGGACACAAGGACCATTGTGCCCAACAATCTTAAAGTATAAAAACTTTGCAGATGTGCACAATCTCATCAGAGAACATACGGCTCTAGAGTGGACACAGCGGTCAGCCTCATTCTGCCCACAACAGAAGCCCTCAGCTGATGTTCTAACAGGATCCTGCCCAGCATGCATTTTCTGGACCTTACACAGAGTTTGAAAATGTGTGGAATAAGCAAACACTTGAAAATAAGAGAAACCACACACACACACACACATCCAGTAGCAAGGCTGACTATTTCCTACCTCTCCCCAGATGACTAGGTGTCATGTGATGGCTGACCCTCTGGCTTAGTCACACCTTCTCAGGCTGGTCGCAGTTTCTACCCTTGCCTCTTGAGGTTGAATTCCACCTATGACATGTTGATGTTGGTGAATGTGCCATGGTGCTGGAGTGGAGGTCGGAGGACAATTTACGGGAGTTAATTCTCTCCTTCTACCATATGGGTTTATGAATGGAACTCAGGTTGTTAGGCTTGGTACTAAGGGTCCACTGAACCGACTCATTGACCCACACCAGAGGTCTTTGCTCCAGTTCACTTTTGTTTTTTTGAGACAGGGTTTTTCTGTGTAGCTCTGGCTGCCCTGAAACTCGCTCTGTAGACCAGGCTGGCCTCGAACTCACAGAGGTCTGCCTGTCTCTGCCTCCCAAGTGCTGGGATTAAAGGCCCAGCGTGACTTCAGTTCTAAAGGAAACATCGGAAACGATTCCCATGAAGATGATCTACAGCCAATCACAGAGCACCCAATGAAAACAGAATTTAAAAGGACTTGCTGTCTGTTTTCAACTCACTTAGGCCCTGCTTTCTCTTCCAGTTCTCTGAGATCACGGCTGCGGCTGCAATGTTTTGGTTTCATGCAGCCCAAACTGACCTCGAATTGCCCACACAACCAAGGATAACCTTGAACTTCTGATCCCCCTACCTCCACCTCCCAAATGCTGGGACAACAGGCATCTGTCACCGTGCTTGGTTTATTAGGTGCTGGGGGATGGACCCCAGGGCTCTCCATGCATGCTAGGTAAGGCACACTACCGCTGAACTGCACCCCCAGACCCCAGCATGTGCATTTTTGACACTTTGTGACCTGAGTTCATTTCCTAGAACTCAAAGTGGAAGGGAGAGGGCCGGTTTCCGGAAGTTGCCCTCTGACCCTTATCCAAAGGCTGGGGCACACTTGTGCCCACACTCATACAATGATAAATAAAGCAATCGAGCTCTTAAGAGTTTCCCTCCTTAGCCCAAACTAAAACAAGATTTCCCTGTGAGGTCGCTTCTGTGTGGGAGAAGGAACTGGTGTCTCCCACGGGCAGGGCTGCATTTGTTACTTTCGCCAGACCAGTCCTGATAAAAACAACTTAAGGGAAGGTTTGTTTGGGCCAGGGTTAAAGGGGCTCCTTTATCAAGGACACCACAGAGCCTGGCCACATTGTGTCTGTCATCAGGAAGCAGAGGAAGACTGATGCTGGCGCTCCATCAGCTTCCTCCAGACCCACATTTAGGGTGGGTCTTACCTTTCAGTCAAATCAACTCAGAAACTCTACAGAAGTTTCTCTCCTGTGACTCCAATTCTGCCAAGTTGATAATGAAGAGAGCATTGTACTGGGCAAGTGTCCTACCATTCAGGCACAACCCAGCCTCGTCTGCCGTGCGTGTATGTGTTCAAAGATTTTTTTTTTAATTTTTGTGTATTTATTTATTCAGTATGTAGTCCCAGCTGGCCTAGAGTTTGCTATGTAGACCAGGTTGGCCTGGAAGTCACAGAGATTTACCTGCCTCTGCCTCTCAAGTGCTAGGCTTAAAGGGGTGTACTACGACACCTAGCAAGATTTATTTTAAAAACGTATTTATTTACTTTATGTGTATGTGTGTTTTGCTTGCATGCTTGTATGTACACTGTGGGCATGCCTGTTGCCTTTAGAGTCCGGCAGATGGTGTCAGATCCCCTGGAACTAGAATTTTAGATTATGAGGTACTCGTGGGTGCTGGGAATTGAACTAGGTCCTCTGCAAGAGCAGCAATGCTCTTAACCACTGACATCACTGCAGCTTCATTATTTTGTTTTTAATTATGTGTATGTCTGTGCACATGAGTGCAGTGTCTGTGCAGGCCAGATATGTCAGCTATTCCTGGAGCTGGAGCTACCGACAGTTGTGAGCCACCTTAGATGGGTTCTGGGGACTGAACCCAGATCCTCTGCAAGAGCAGCAAATGTGCTAACCTATCAGCCATCTCTTCAGCTCCTTGTCTGGTGTCTTTGAAAAGTGTAAATGTAAAGACTTATTTAATAAATTCTGACATTAAAGGCAACGATTAACTCATTATAATAGACTTATTGCATGCTAAATATATTTATATATTTTATAATTATACATATTATATAGCAATGATATATATCGAATATGTATATTATATAAATAACATAAAATCAGCCCATTGTTATGAGCATCTGGATGAATTCTTGTGAGTAACTGAAATTAACTGAAATTGAGATAGCATAAGTTTGAAGATATTTCTTTATATACATTGAAAACCAAATTAAATTACAGGTCCTATGGAAGAGGAGCCAGTGCTCTTAACCACCTTGCCACCTCGCCAACCCCACATTTTAATTGTTATACATTCATACTCACTCGGCCATGCCATAGTTGGATGACCAAGTGACCCCAAATGGAACACATGTGACTCCTAGTTTTGCCGCTGACAGCCCTTTAATACATGAAAGACTGGAAGGCCGCAGTAGTATGTTTATTTCCTGCATAACAGAAAGGATTCAGAGGCAAGCTTTTTTGATATGCTTGCTTATGAAATATCCTAAGACATTTGAGAAAAATAAAAAGAAAGGAAAGCCACGTATATTATTTGTATGTTGATCAATAAATCTTGCTTGAGGACCAGAGTCAAAGCTAACGTCACTAGAGGTCAGGCAATGATGACACACACTTTCAATCCCAGGATTCTGGAGACAGAATCAGATGGATCTCGATGAGATCAAGGCCCCTCTAGGCTCCACAAGACCAACGCAGTGACAAATCCAGGTGGAGGTACCTCACACCTTTAATCCCAGCACTAGCGGGAATATAAAATGGGAGGAGAGAGAGGCTCAATTTACTTAGTTGGCTTAGTTTATGGTCCTCCAACCTTGGTAGAGTAAGACTTCTCTACTGGCTTGGCTGCCTTGCTTTTCTGGTTTTTGCATTGAACCCAATTTCTGTCTCTGGGTTTTTATTATGCGTGCTACAAGTCAGTGTGACTATTACTAGCTGAAAAATTTTATAAACCAGATGGATGGCATTAGTTGCTGTCCTGACAAGAGCACTAAGTGAACAACAGCTGATGGCCTTAAGTGGCTAACTGTCTGGCTTCCTAGTTAAGTGGCGGCTGCTCGCACAGGAATCCCTCAGTCGGTTATGGTTTGTAAATGAGCAAAGTCAGATGGGAGGTGCTGTAAACCCTCTGCAGTTAGGAAATACAAGCACTAAAGGTCAGGGGAGGGAACTCCACTCTAAACTTTCTGGTTTAGTTTTGTTTCTTAAGCATTGTTTGTGAATGGCCGGTAGGCATTACCAAGAGCTAATTTCCATACCAGCAAAATGAAAAGAACTGACT
The DNA here is from genome assembly GCF_000317375.1 of Microtus ochrogaster. Lineage (NCBI taxonomy): Eukaryota > Metazoa > Chordata > Mammalia > Rodentia > Cricetidae > Microtus > Microtus ochrogaster. The sequence continues at coordinate 48,728,483 of NC_022030.1, read as the reverse complement.
CCACAAGTCAGCCTCTCTCTCTCTCTCTCTCTCTCTCTCTCTCTCTCTCTCTCTCTCTCTCTCTCTCGCTCTCTCTCATACACACACACACACACATACACACACACACAATAATAAAGAACACTTGCTCCACACTCTTGGGACAAAAGGGACAATAAAACCCAGACCCAGTGATTTCATTATGACTGGACTTGGGAGCAGATGGTTGTGAGCCACCACACAGGTGCTGGGAGCTGAACCTTGGCCCTCTGGAAGAGCCAGTGTTCGTAACCACTAAGCCATCTCTCAGCCCTGTCCTAGTTGTAAGATCAAGACGAACTGAAGAAGACAATAAAGTCATAAATATTTGTCAATATTTTTGGTTTGTTTTTGTTTTTCGAGACAGGGTTTCTCTGTGTAACAGTCCTGCCTATCCTGGAACTTGCTTTCAGACCAGGCTGGCCTTGAACATCTGCCTGCCTCTGCTTCCCTGGTGCTGGGATTAAAAGCAAGTTCCACCACCGCCTGGCTACTAACAATCTTTTCACATGCATATGTGTGCCCTTGGGTCTCCTGAATGGCAGGCCATTCTGGAACTTGCTATGGATCTGAGGCTGGGTTTGAACTCCTAATTCTCCTCTGTGGTGGTCTGAACAGGATATCTCCCCCTTAGGCATGTCACCCCTGGTTCATGGTGCTACTTGGGAGGTTATGGAACCTTTAGGAGGGGAACCTTGCTGGAGGATGTATGTCACTGGGGGGATGTATGCCTTTGGGGGTCTATAGCCTCACCCCACTTCCAGTTTCCTTTCCTTGCTTCTGGCAGCCACACAGAGACGTGATCTCAACTTCCTGTTCCCTGCCCTCATACCCACTGTGTCCTGCCCACCCCTCCCCGCCATGATGGACTCTTATCCCTCTGGAACGGTAAGCTAAGATAAACACTTTCTTCCATGAGTTTCATTACAACAACAGAAAACTGGACAGGCCTGGTTAATCTTCTGTCTTTTAAAACTATTCATCATCAATGGGTAGCAGATGCAGTGCAGTGGTAGAAGACTGCTTGCTTAGTGTGTGTGAGGCCCCAGACCTGATGCCCACCAGTGCCCCCAGGACACTCACGGATGCTAACTAAACTGGGTGAGGTGGCCCGTGCCTGTCTGTGATCCCAGCATCTGGAAAGTGAACAAGGGAATCCGAAGTTCAGGTCATCCTTGGCTAGATACTTAACTTTAAGCCTGGGCTACATAAAACCCTGCCTCAAAACAACAGAAATGTTGCACACTCAGGAACCACTGAGCTAAGGTCAGTTCCAGTGAAAGTGTTAACCAAGCAGAAATGATGGAGATGAATCATCAGCCACAGAATCTGTACTGAGGCCAGTGAGAGGGCTCAGCAGGTGGCGGTACTGGCAACCTGAGCTTCACCCCAAGGACTGAGGTGGGGGAAGGAGAGAATCAACTTCTTCAAGTGGTCCTCTGATCTACACAAGTGCCATGGGACAAGTACACACACACACACACACACACACACACACACACACACACACACAGCTAAATGGTCAATTTTGTGTTCTGAACATTTCACTTCGATTTTAAAAGTGAGTGATGATAATAATCTGAACTCCCCCACTGTTTTAGGAATGTGATGAATGACTCTCAACAGGGACTTGTCATTTTATAGCAACCTCAACAGGTGGCAGCGAACGTACCCACGATCAAGGTGATGCCCATGCTCAGGGAGCTGACCCAGGCAGTCAGGCCGCGGCTCTGGTGGAACTCTTCAAGCCATTCCACGTTGAGGACTCCCAAGGCCATCTGTGAGCCCATGACGAGAATGTGCACAAAGAAGGAAGAAAGGATCATCATCCAGGCCCACCCGCCATCGATGTCTGGGTGGGGCTTCAGCACCTTCTTGGCCTTGGGATCATCTTCAAGGTCATACCCGACATCCTCATGGCTTGCATACATTTTCTAGGATTTCTGAAACACACAATAAGTAAGTTCAGCACACACCGAAACAGAAAAACACCTTCCTCGGCTTTGGACAGCTCTGTCTCCCACTGACATCAAAGTGGCTTCAGAGTCAAATGATCCCCAGATTTGTCTTTGTCACTGCAGGTCTAGGGGCATACTTTACTTCTTCACAGATCACCTTAAAATCTGTCTTTAGCCAGTTGTGGTGACACACGCCAGTGGGATTTGCTGAAGGAGGTGGAGGCAGGAGGATCACGGATTTGAGGCTAGCCTGGGCTAAAATTTGTCTTTATAATCACCTCACAATATTATAAAGTTAAGGAGGAGAGAAGTGAGGGTAGGGAGAGAGATGGACGAAGGGAGAGAAAGAGAGAGAGAGAGAGAGAGAGAGAGAGAGAGAGAGAGAGAGAGAGAG
>NC_022030.1:48713930-48726013 GCF_000317375.1 Microtus ochrogaster | reverse complement strand
AGAGAGAGAGAGAGAGAGAGAGAGAGAGAGAGAGAGAGAGAGAGAGAGAGAGCCCCCTGGATGTGATGGGTAAGACAGACCAGTCTTGATAACATCTGTTCTCTGAGTAAATAGTGGGGATGGCAAGTCAAGCCCTGTAGATAGTTTGCTTGTTTGTTTTTTTGAGGCAGTGTTTCCCTGTAGCTTTGGAGCCTGTCCTGGAACTAGCTCTTGTAGACCAGGCTGGCCTTGAACTCACAGAGATCCACCTGCCCCTGCCTTCCGAGTGCTGGGATTAAATAGGCACTGCCCGGCTGAGCCCTATAGTTTAATGTCTTTGGTGAACTAGGGAGTTAGCTCACCATCTGAGAATGGTGAGTGTGGAGATTGTAAAGGGTCCTAATGTTTAGGATAACAGAAGCAACCGTTGCCTGCAAGTGGAAATGACTGTTGGGAGGTTAAAGTCAAGAGGTGCATGCACCACTGCAGGCTTGGAGCCAGGAAGCATCCGGGAGACGGAAGGATGCTTGCTACCCCAGCGCCTGTACAGGTGGAGCATGGTATTTAGCATGGTATATAGACTGAATATGGACACGGAGAACCTAAAATAACATCAAATGAATACCGTGCTGGGGAGACAGAGGCAAACAGCTACACAGAGAAACCCTGTCTTTAAAAACAAAACAAGAAGTAGTGAAAAGAGCAAAGCTGTGTGGTGAAAGGCTCATCTGGAGAGTGGCATTTTCAGTTGGTACATACGAAAACATTTCACTCCCTTTGACTATTTCCTTTGAAATTGAAATCAACTTTGATTTATGCTAGAACAGAAGGGATGTGGCTTAGCGGTAGTGCACTGACTCAGCATGAGTGAAACCCTGGGTTTGCCCTCCAGTACGAGGGAAACCAGGGGCTGGACAGATGTCAGTGGTTAGAAGGACTGGTTGCTCTTCCAGAGACCCTCCGTTGAGTCAGCAGGACCCACATCATGAAGCTTACAACTGCCTGTCCAGTGCATCCAGTGCCGCCTTCTGGCCTCTGCAGGTACTGCAGACACGGTACACAGACATTCAGACCCACATGCGTACATACACAATGAATTTCTTTTAAATAAAAGCATCTAAAAACATAACAAGTATGCAAAATGGTGGAGATCAATCAAGACACTTGACATTGATTTTTTTTTTCTAGACAGGGTTTTTCTGTGTAGCTCTGGATGCCCTGGAACTCACTCTGTAGACCAGGGGCTGTTCTCCAACTCATGGAGATCTGCCTGCCTCTGCCTCCCTAGTACTGGGATTAAGAGTATGTGCCACCACCACCCAGTGACATTGATTTTTGATCTCCATGACAAAATGAGCACACACCTACACACAAATGCACATAAACACCGCCATGTACATACACAAAATAAAATGATAGTTGTCCAATCCACAGAAAAGTACCTGAAATATTAAGTATTTTTCTGTGGCAGTGTTAAGAACTGTATATTCTTACTGAATTATTTATTTTATGGGTTAACAATGTGACTGCCATGGAATTGCTCTGGGCATTTCCAGTTTCTTTGATCATACATGAATGTTGGTGAGTAGCATGTAACGGACAGTTTTATACAAGAGGCCCAAGTGTGAAGACAGAAGATGGCATTGCATGCAGACAACTCTGGTTGAACGGAGGTGGAGTAAATAGCTTACTGAGACCTCAGGGGCCCCGCCTGATCTCCCTGAAAGAACGCATGAAGAGGTATGGTGGAACGTGCCTGCAATTACAGAAAACGGTAGGCTGAGACAGGCCGATCGCTGGGAATTTGAGACCAGCCTGGGGTACACAGTATTTGTCTTAAAAAAAAAGCCTGGGGAACAGAACAATATTATGGTGCATGCCTGCAACCCTAGCATGTGGGCGGTGGCAACAGAAGGATCAGGAGTTCAAGGCCAGCCTCACTATACAGCAAGTTTGAGGACAACCTAGGTCTCAAGAGATCCCCCTTTCAAGAAAAACAAACACAGAAACAACAACAACAAAATCCGAACCAAGCAAATAGTAAACCAAGTATTTGCATTTTGAACTTATACCTTTCAAAGAGCGATCATTCCTTGGCTTCACAGTTCCTTATCCGACTATGTCACTAAATTGGAAGTCTACAGGAAAACAAGTGTTTACTCTGGTGCGATTTGACTATTTCCTCCCAAGCTCATGTTGAAACCTAACCGCTACTGCAACCATAGTAACAGGTGGGTCCTTTAATAGGTATATGCCACAGGGCCCCAAATTCAGGAATGGATTAAGGCCACTGTCCTTGGAGTGGGTTAGCTGTCTTGGGAATGGGTTCCTGATACAAAGGGGATGGTTGTGTCTTGATATTTAGCTTGATGCCCTTTTCTAGTCTGTACCCCAACCCAGTACTGCATGCACACAGTACACACATACGTGTGGACAAAATAATCACACGCATAAAATACATTTTTTAAGGGAAGCTGGAGAGATGGCTCAGCAGTTACAAGCACTTGTTTCTTTGGCAGAGGGTTTACTTCCCAACATCCACATAGTGTGACTCATAACTGACTGGAGTTCCCTGGGACTCAATGACATCATCTGGCCTCAGAGGAACATGGCGCACACACAGACAAGCAGGCACATACAACACACATTTAAAAAACGCGAAAGGTCTTTAAAAAATTTAAGAGTAAATAAATAAAAGTCATAAATGAGAATGGAGTGACATTGAAGTGACAAATATAGGCTACACAATGGAGTAATGGGGAAAGTGAGAATGTCAGCTTTTTTTTTCTGGAGCGTACCATATATTAAAATATGGTTAACTTTTTACAGTTCCGTCATGGGAGGAATTTTTACAAGCAAGTTGTTCATTTTTTTAATTGGGCTGTCACTATGTCTAATTCGATGAACTAATTATAATGATAAGCAAAAGGGGGTGCGTGACAAGTGAAAACTAAAATTGGAATCTCTTCCCAAAGGGGTAGGCTGAATTCTTCAACCGTAGTCTAAAACAGTTTAACACCGGGCATTTCAGGCCGGTAGAGGGCGCGCTAGAGGCCCCTGAGCTGAAAAGGAGGCAGCTCAGCTGGCTTCATATTGGGTTGTAAAGGGTGTGTGTGTGTGTGTGTGTGTGTGTGTGTGTGTGTGTGTGTGTGTAAGAAAATGGGCCAGGGCTGTGCTCTGTGGTTTTTGCCACGATGGTCTTGGCTAGTTGGTATCGAGGTCCCAAATGACCCCATTTTACTGATTAAGACAACTGAAACGTCTGTGTGTTTGACTGGATCTCAGATAGCCCAGGCTGGCCTCAGGTTGAAGGATGACCTTGAACTTCTCATCCCCCTGCCAGATGAGTGTTGTATTACAGTGCTGGGTTTAGGAAGTGCTGGGGGAATTGAACCCAGGGGCCGTATGCATGCTAGGCAGACACCCTATCAACAGAACTACATCCCCAGTCCTGAAAGTGAGACAGTTGTTTAATGGGTGCCCTGTGAAGTTCAAATATGAACAGATCTATAATCAGTCTCAACCTCTTCTCCAACCCCCTCCCCTTTCTCCCTTTTCTTCTTCCCTTTTTTCCTTTGACCAGGAGAAGAAGAATCTTTCTGATTGCTAATAAGCACCTCCAGGTATCCTTGCTAATGAGCCTGAACCAACTTTTCCGCAGGAAGAAAGGGCTTAATTGGTAGGCAGAGATGAGCTCAAAAAACCCTGTCAGGCTGTGGAAGCCTCTGCTCTTTAATGGCTGTGCTGGATCTTCACTAGCCCCTTTCCTCTCTGAAGATGCCGGATCCGAGCAGCTCCCGGGGGCTCAGCATCCGCCGCCCAGGTCCATCCGCGCGAGATGCTACACCCTCACAGCCTCCATCTCCACTAGGGGACCCAGACACAGAGACACCCTCACTCTCGGAGGTCGATAGCTGTAGCCCCATCACCGTCTACTTCAAGTAGTAAACTAGGGCCTCGAGAGCCCCTGAGCGCGAGGCCGGGCGAGGAGGTGACGCGCGCTCTGGTGCCCGGGCGCGCGAAGCCCTGGACGGTGCGCGTCCCCGCCTGCAGTTTGGAGGACGAGGGAGTACCACCGCCCTGCCCAAGTCCCTCTCTTCCCCCACCCTTTCCCGGGCTCTCGCCCCGTTGAGGGTCCCTGGAGGAGCCGCGGACACCAACCAGTATCGACCGGTATCTGCCAGTATCCGCCAGTTCAGAGATGCTTCAACCCTGCGGGCGGCAATCTCTGGCCTCAGCACAGCCCTAGGGTACTCACCGCACGCAGCCTGCAGGGCTACGGTCTCACTCGGCTCCTGGTCCCCACCCGTGAACTTGCAGCACTGTTCCGAGAACCCGGGGCCGCTGGGCGTGGGGATTGGTGGCAATATCGACCAGCATCCTGCAGATGCGGCGCCTGGGGCTCGGCTCTCCGCCCGGCTCCGTGCGCTCGGTGCAGGGCTCCGGGACTCGCCCTCTGCTCGCTGTCTGGCCAGGTGAACCTCTGGAGCCTAAGGCTCGATGCTTCCGTCCCGTAGCCTTTAAAAAGGGTGCATTTGAAAGGGTCCGAGCCTACCCTGAGCTTTCTTCCAATCCGTGCAATTTCAGAGCTCCACGCTGGTTCATTCCTATACCGGCTAATTCTGGTTTGGCAGGAAAAAAAAAAAAAAAAAATCCGCGGGCTCCTCACAGGCACACTCTTGTGGCCGCTTGAAGTTTATCGCCTTGACTAAGATTTGTCAATGCTTATTTACAACCTTAGGAAATGGCCAGAAATCTCAGGGGTGTGGGAGACATCAGAAGTATCTTTCTTCCCCTACCCTCCTGACTAGGAGGGAAGTAATGGACCAGACCTTCATATGATTCGAGGCCGAAAAAGAGACATTTTAGAGTGAAGAGAAATCTCAATATTCAAGACCACAGTGGACTGAAAATCCCACATCTTTGTCCCAGCTTGGGTACCTCCTCTTTCCATCTTTCTGAAGTACCTATTATCTTCACTCATAGATGGGCAACGTAATGCTTTGTTCTCGGAGAGCTTTTAGTATTTTGTTAAATAAACGAAGCAAGCGTTCTTTGACCCAACCTGACCTGCTCCGTACTTTCCTACTATAAACGACCACAAACATAGTGGCTGAAAGCAACACAAATTCATCATTTTACGTTTCTGGCAGTCAGAACCTGAAGAGGGCTTTACCGGGCTAAAATTCAGCACCTTGGCACTCTGCAGGCCTGTGTTCTTCCTGGCAGCTCTAGCTGAGCCTCCAGCTTCTGCAGGCTGCCCACATGCCTTGGCTGGCTCTTCAGAACCATCTACATTACATCATTCTGTCTGTCTTGGGTACTAGGTCACCCTCTCTCTATTGCTTGCCCGCTCTCTTCCTTTTTCATTTACATTCTTTCAAACGTGTAAAATTTATTTATTGTGTGTGTATGTGCATGCAAGGCACAGTAGTGTGTGGAGGCCAAAATGCAGCCTCTGGGAGGCAGTTTTCCTTCCACTCTGGGTTCCGGGGATTAGAGGGCTTGGTGCAAAGCCCCTTTCCTGCAGAATATTCTCTCCAGTCTCTTGTCTTCCACTTGGGGTTATCTTGATTCTGCCTGGATAATTCACACATCTATTTTAATACCAGCTGACTAGCAATTTACTTCCATCTGCTACCTTGATTTTTCTTCTGCCATTTAAGGTCACATAGTCACAGGTTCCTGGGATTCAGATATAGATTTCCTTAGGGGAACCAACTATACTGCCCAGCATGGATTTCCTTTCCCCCCTCCTTCTTTTCCAGAAGACATTCGTGTGTATTTTATAGACTTGTTGACTTTATTTTTATATTTTTAATTTTCAAGAGACAGCGGTTCACGTGCCCCAGGCCGGCCTGAAAGTAGCTATGTGGCTGAGGATGGCTTTGAACTTCAGATCTTCCTGCCTCCACTCCCCAGGTCCTGGGATTATAGGCATATACCACCACAGCCACTTTCCGCAGCACTAGAGATGAAACCCCGGACTTGGTGCCTGCTAGGCCAGCGCACTTCGGGTTGAGCTCCGTTCCCAATCTTCTTGTGCTCATCCTAAGCACTGAGATGATCGCGAGGAATGGCTAAATGAGGACATTTGCAGGAACCCTTCTCTGATGATGACAGCGGAGAAATGGATGGTGAGTACTCTCTCGGGCTGATCTTCTCAGATGTCATGTCTGAACGGGCTTCTGACAGCAAGTCAAGAGCGGGAAGACAGGTGTAGTGGCTCATACTTTCACTTCCAGCACTTGGGTGGTTGGGAAGTTCAAGGTTAGTCTGGGCTACAAAAGAGTGGTGTTTTTTTTTTTTTTCCCCCCTTAAGGTGGAGAGTTCCAAGCAAGTATCTCAATACAGATGGATCCATCTGTTTTTAAAAAAGAGCTGTTATGGATTGAATTAAGAGTGAGACATCCCCCATAGGCTCATGGTTCTGAGCACTTGGTCCTCAGCCATCAGTGTTGGTTGGGGAGGTTATGAAAGCTTGGGACACGTGGTGTGCTTAGCAGGAGTGAATGGCTGTGGGAAGACTTTGAAGATTCTAACCGCTTCTGATCTGGCCTGACTTCTCTACTTTCTGATCCACGAGAAGTAGAGAGATACTGACACATGTTCCTGTTGCCATAGGTGGAGCCTCTCCATGGTCACGCCTTCTTTGCCACTGAAGACGTAAGCTGTGAACCCTTGAACCAAAGTACCCACCCTCCCTTAAATAGTTTCTGCCAGCATTTTGTCATAGTAAAAAGGAAACTAATACTAGAGGTCCTGTAAGATCATGATCCCCTCTTGACCTCTTGGGCTGGGAATCTTGTATTTATAGGAGTGTAATTTATTGTAAATCTGGGGGAACCATCACCTCCGTCAAATAACTCCCAAACCCTACCTGTGTCTCAATTTCTCAGATGTCCCCAGGCAGCCTCTTACCCACCCAATAAATCTATTTTTAATGTAAAAAATTGCAATGCAAGCCTGGCATGTTGTCCCACTCCTAGCACTCAGGAGGCAGAGGCAAGCAGATCTTTATGAGTTGGAGGCTGCCCTTACATACATAGTGAGTCCCGGGATAACAAGAACTGCACAGTGAGATCCTGTCTGAAAGAAAGAAAAAAATTATAAAATGCAATAAAAGGCACCCAGATTGGGAAGGGAAATGTAAAACTATCTTTAATTTCGGGTGATATGATTAGATATAGAAAATAATGGAAGTGTACGGAAACATTAGGACTCGTCAACGGGCTCAATGAGGTCCAGTGCAGTTTCATTGGTAAAAGCTTCAAAAAGAACTTTCAAGGCTGGGAACCAAGTTCAGTGAAGTGCTGTACTCTGAAAAGTTACAGGAGGTTACTGAAAGAAACAGAAGAAAAACTGAATGAATGCAGGGCTGGAAAGATGGCTGCTCTCCTAGAGGACCCGGGTTCGATTCCTAGAACCTCTATGGCAGCTCACAACTGTCTATAATTCCAGTTTCTATTGCACCCCCGCATACATGTAGGCAAAACACCAAATCCACATAAAACTAAATACATCTCTAAAAAATTGAATGAATGCATACATCTCTCTGGGTACCAGAGACCTCCAGTCCCAGGATTTTTCTGTAAGTCTGACTTGTCTGGTTGGGTCCACTGCAAGAGAAGGTCACATGTATATTTTGCAGGATGAGTGTCAGTATTAGGAAACTCTTAACACTGCATGGTTGGCCATGATGTAACCAAGGCACTGTCCTGTCCTTGTAGAGGCAGTTGAGCATGCACGGCAAAAACTGGGAGTACATGGTGCTTAGGTACCTAAGTCAACTGGACCTGAGCAGAAAATAAACCCTTCCATTGTACATCTATGTAACTTGGCCATCAGCCGTAAAGTGAAGATAGCCGCAGTACTTACATCATAGAGTTATTGCAAAGGTTAAATGATACTGTGTGTCAAGCACCCTGCCCCCATATTGTTAAGAAACGTGTTTCTGTTTCTTTAATTTTTTTTTTTAAACTGGGCAGTGGTGGCATGTGCCTTTAATCCCAGCACTCAAGAAACAGAGGCAGGTGGATCTCTGAGTTCGAAGCCAGCCTGATCTACAGAGTGAGTTTCAGGACGGCCAGAGCTGTTACACAGAGAAACCCTGTCTTGTGTGTGTGTGTGCATGTGCACTTGTGGGTGCGGGTGCCCACAGAGGAGAGAGGTGCCAGATACCCTGGAGCTGGAGGGACAAGCAGTTATAAGCTGCTCATTGTGGATGTGAGGAACCCAACTCGGGTTCTCTGTAGTAGGTGCTCTTAACCACTGGACAATCTCTCCAGTCTCCAGGTTGATTTTTTTCCCTCCTAAAGTAAAAATGGCCTACAAACTTTGTGGATGAATTTGTCCAACACTGGTGCCTTTTCCCTTTTGAATCAGGGTCTGGTTATATAGTGCAAGCTAGGCAGAAACGCACAATCATCCTGCGTCAGCCTTCTAAATCCTAGAATTCCAGGCACTCACCACCATGCTCGATCACATTCCTTTGGTATCACAGTCCCTTTGAGAGGCAGCAGACATCACCAGGGTGGTCATAAGACGTGGAGACTCAGCTGGCACATCCTTTAAATCCCAGCACTTTTTTTTTAAATTTATTTATTTATTGAGGATTTCTGCCTCCTCCCCGCCACCACCTCCCATTTCCCTCCCCCTCCCCCGATCAAGTCCCTCTCCCTCATCAGCTTGAAGAGCAATCAGGGTTCCCTGACCTGTGGGAAGTCCAAGGACCGCCCACCTCCATCCAGGTTTAGTAAGTTGAGCATCCAAACTGCCCAGGCCCCCCCCAAACCAGCACGTGCAGTAGGATCAAAAACCCATTGCCATTGTTCTTGAGTTCTCAGTAGTCCTCATTGTCTGCTATGTTCAGCAAGTCCGGTTTTATCCCATGCTTTTTCAGACTCAGGCCAGCTGGCCTTGGTGAATTCCTGAAAGAACATCCCCATTGTCTCAGAGTGTGGGTGTACCCCTCGCGGTCCTGAGTTCCTTGCTCATGCTCCCCCTCCTTCTGCTCCTGATTTGGACCTTGAGATTTCTGTCCGGTGCTCCAATTTGGGTCTCTGTCTCTGTCTCCTTTCATTGCCTGATGAAGGTTAATATTCAGGGGGATGCCTATATGTTTGTCTTTGGATTCACCTTCTTATTTAGCTTCTCTAGGATTGCGAATTATAAGCTCACTGTCCTTAAATTATGGCTAGAAATCCCAGCACTTTTGAGGCAGAGGCCAGGTAAATCTCTGAGTTCAAGGCCAGTCTGGTCTGAACAGAAAGTTCCAGGACAGCTGGGGATACACAGCAAAAAGCAAAAAACCCAACCAACCAAAAATCCCTGGAGACTCTTTGGACTCAGTGAAATTTCAGTTCTCATCATTTATTTCACATCTTTTCTTTGGGCAGGGCGTGGGAGTGGGGTCGTGTTTAATGTGACCTTAGTGATGAGCAATCGTAGAGGCCACTGAGATGGCTTTGTAGGAAACGAAGCAAGACGCTCACCAAGGCAAACAGGTGATGTTGCTAACTAGGATTTACACACCATTGGGAAGTTGACAAACCAATTTAAAGACTATTGGCAACTGCTGATGCCTTAGGCAGGCAGAACGGGTGAGAAGCCATCAATAAATGCCTAAATCACCACAATGTACAGGTTTACAAAAACGAGCTTAAAAACAAGACTCTTGGGCCCTGCTGAAACTTGGCTCTTGGGAGAAAGAAGAGCATAAATTTTATGTTTAATCTCTCTTCCTCCTACTGCAGTTTCATGTGAGGGAAAAGTAATTATTTCTTTCTCGTATTAGTTTTCAATGTTGATTTGTCAGACTTCACTTCTGACAAGTCTGGGTTGTCACTCATTGTGATGAAAGGAAATGCTGCAGGGCAGAGGGCTCAAGCGAGGCTGTGTTGACTGACACTCTGCACACCTTTTAATGATTCCTTTTAGTCAAGATGTAGTGGCGCACACCTTTAATCCCAGTACTTGGGAGTCAGAGGCAGGAGGATCTCTGTAAGTTCGAGGCCACCTTTTTCTATACATAGTGATTCCAAAACAGCCAGGGCTACATAGACAGATCCTGTCTCAAAAAACCCAACATCTATGTGTCTTTTGTTTGTTTTTATGAAACAGGGTTTATCTGTGTGGCCCAGGCTGTCCTGGAACTCACTCTGTAGACCAGGCTGGCGTTGAACTCATAGATAGCTGCCTGTCTCTGCCTCCTGAGTGCTGGGATTAAAGATGTGTGCCACCACTACCTGGCCTCTGTCTTTTTAAATTTTAGGTTTATTTATGTTTATGTGTAGGCATGTGTTGTCTGTATGTAGTGTGTGTGTGTGCCATGTGTACACATGCTGGACCTCCTGAGCTCAGAAGGAGTTGGATCCACTGGAACTGCACTTGCAGGTGGTTGGTAGCCATCATGTAGGTCCTGTGAATCAAACCTGGGTCCTCTGCAAGAGCAGTCAGTGCTTTTAACCACTGAACCAATTCTCCAGTGCCGTCTGTAGGATCGTTAGCAAAGATTATATGAGATTTACTTATTTTATGTGTACGGGTGTTTGCCTTCATGTATGTCCGTGTACTATGCTCTCAGAGCCAGTTTGAGGCTAGCCCCAGCTACTGAGCAAACCCCAGCTGATAAAAGGAAAAAAAAAACAGAGGCCATCAAATGTCCTTCTATAAACCTAAAAGATTTAGCAGTAATTTCTTTTAACAGTTTAGGTGGGGTTTCCCTTTAAAACTTAGAATGCAGTTCCAAATGGGGGGAGCAAGAAGGAGCAGGGAAGTGAAGGGAGCTAAAAGTACACACTGGGGACAAAGTCCCAAGGGAGCTGCCCCACTGAATTGCTGAGCTTGTCTCCTGTTTTCTACTCTGGGAACCAGATTTTTCCCAATTGCCAGTGGCAAACAGCTGCTCGGGCAAACATCTTTTCAGACGCTAGAGCCTCTGTGCCCTGTTTCTTGAGAGACTCCATCCTGGGACTAGAAAGACGTGTGTTTTTCGTTAAGTTCACCTCGGACTGTTTAAAACACCATCACAGATGTTGTGAGTGACTAAGTCAGAAACAGATGAACAGCTTGAGTCTTTCCAAAACGCCAGAACTTATTGAGTAACAATAAATTCATAAGATATGTTGGTTTTGTCGGAAACAGTTTGCCAGTGATTTCCCTGATAGCCAGTCCAAGGCAAACATGGGTTCTTTTGTTCCAACCTTAGCTACTAAGATTGTCTCAGTTCACATGTCACATTGTAAATTTATCTTAGAGTTCAAGGAGTTTTAGAAGGGGCTGGACACAGGTGGAAGCTGGAAACGGATGGATTTGCAAAAAGAGCCTGGGGCAGGACGCGGTCTAGAAAGCCTGGGGAGCTCTTGTAGCCGTGCTGCTGTGGACTCAGGCCGTGGGGTCAGAGCTGTTCTGAGCTTCACGATCAAGCTGGGTTACAGAAGTGAGGTGAGCAGCTGTGGGAGCCACTGAGGTAAAGTCCAGGTGGGCTGATAGGCCGATGGGCGGGGAGCAGTTTAATAGTCGTGGGAGCAGCTGAGCTGAACGGAGACCCTTGGGACAGCTGAGAGTTCTTTATCTGTCGGTCCTTTGACCCTGGGGTCAGAGACAGGCTGGTGGGGCCCCCTACCATTGCAGCGTGAAGTGTCCTCCTCTTTATGGGGTCTAGGTGAGGGAGTTACACCCTTTCTTTAGTCTAGCGTACTTGGTAAGCTTAGCCCTGGTTTGCCTGATATGCTTTTACTATGCCCATGTGTTCTTAAAAACTCAATTTACTTTGATAAATTTATAAAGTTGCAACCTTTCAACTTAGAAATAGGTTCTTTTTTTTCCTCCTTTTTTTTTTTTTTTTTTTTTTTGGTTTTTCGAGACAGGGTTTCTTTGAGAAATAGGTTCTCTATCTTTCTGGGTCTGCTGGGCGGTAACAGACAAATGACACCACTCATGTGTCCACCAAGGTCAGAGCCAACCTGTCTCTTTATTTATTTTATTTTTTTTAATATTTATTTATTTATTTATTTATTTATTTATTTATTTATTTATTTATTTATTATGTATACAGTGTTCTTCCTGCATGTCTGCCTGCAGGCCAGAAGAGAGCACCAGAC
>NC_022030.1:48712755-48713665 GCF_000317375.1 Microtus ochrogaster | reverse complement strand
ATTTATTTATTTATTTATTTATTTACTTTTTATCAGCTTGACAGAAGCTAGAGCCGTCTGGGAAGACAGAACCTTAATTGAGAAAATACCTCCATCAGACTGTCTGTGCCACTATCTGTGGGCAAGTTAGTGAGACATTTTCTTTATTAATGATTGACGCAGGAGGACTCAGTCCACTGTGGGTGTCAAGGACATTCTGACCGCAGTCAGCCTCTGGGGGTGGGGGGGAGAATTCTCATTGTGCCCTGAACTGACCTGTCCCTTTGTTCCTTCTCGTGCATCCAACCCTGTCTAGCTTGTGGTCCAGCTGTTCTTCCTCAAGGATACCTCTGTAAGAGGCCAGGGTTTATCCATCACTGTAGAACAGTGGCTATGACCCTGGTCTCCAGCTTGCCTGGACTCCCAAAGTGGCTCTGCCATTCATCAGATGGGTGATCTTAGGCTTTTTACCTAATTTACATTTCTGGCTTCAGTTTTTATTTTTCTTTTTTTGAGTAAATTAGAACGAAAATAACATTTGTCTCATTGCATTGTTGAGAGGAGTAAGCGAAACATACAAAGAGAGTGGACAGTGCCTGACTTAGAGTAGCTACACAGAGCATCAGCTCTCAGTATCTTCATTGCTTTCTCATCAGCATCAACAGCATCGTCATCACCATCCTTTACTCTTGTTCATTCATCAATACTCTCACAATGTGACTGTGAACCAGCACTGCTCTAAATGCTGGGATTACAGCAATGACACAGGTCAGGCCCCTGCCCTTGTGATGTCCATGCTGAGGGAGAGGGAAACAGAGACAAGCTAGCAAACAGAGAAGACAGAGTGACAGACAGATCCTGTGATAGAAAGACAGAGTGACAGACAGATCCTGTGATAGAAAGACAGAGTGACAGACAGATCCTATGATAG
>NC_022030.1:48710789-48711880 GCF_000317375.1 Microtus ochrogaster | reverse complement strand
CCAGGAAGGTGAGCATCCAAACAGGCTAGGCTCCCACAAAGCCAGTTCATGTATTAGGATCGAAACCTAGTGCCATTGTCCTTGGCTTCTCATCAGCCCTCATTGTCCGCCATATTCAGAAAGTCCAGTTTCATCCCATGCTTATTCAGTCCCAGTCCCACTGGCCTTGGTGAGCTCCCAATAGAACAGTTCCACTGTCACAGTGGGTGGGTGCACCCCTTGTGATCCTGACTTCCTTATTCATGTTCTCCCTCCTTCTGCTCCTCATTTGGATCTTAAGAGCTCAGTCCGGTACTCCAATTTGGGTCTCTGTCTCTATCTCGGTCCATCGTCAGATGAAGGTTCTAAGGTGATATGCAAGATATTCATCAGGATGGCTATAGGATAGGGCCATTTCAGGTTCCCTCTCCTCAGTTGCCCAAGGTACTAGCTGGGGACATCTCCCTGGACACCTGCGAGCCCCTCTAGGTCCAAGTCTCTACCCAACCCTACGATGGCTCCCTTAATGAGGATATATATTTCTCTGCTCCTGTATCCACCCTTCCTTTATTCCAACCATCCCATTCCCCCAAGCTCCCCCCATCCTCCCTTTCTCATGTTTTTCACCCCATTTCCCCTTAGCCCCGTGCCACTTAACCCCCAAGTTCCCAGTTTTTGCCCGGCAATCTTGTCTACTTCCCATATCCAGGCGGATGACTATATGATTTTCTTTGGGTTCACCTTCTTATTTAGCTTCTCTAGGATCACAAATTATATGCTCAATGTCCTTTATTTATGGCTAGAGACCAATTATGAGTGAGTACATCCCATGTTCATCTTTTTGGGTCTGGGATACCTCACTCAGGATAGTGTTTTCTATTTCCATACATTTGCGTGCAAAATTCATGAAGTCATTTTTTTTTATTGAGAAAAGGAAAAAAAAACAAGTTTCTCCCTCCTCCCAGCCTCCCATTTCCCTCCCCCTCCACTCATCCTTTTCCCCCTCTCCCTACTCCTCTCCCCCTCCATCTCCAGTCCAAAGAGCAGTCAGGGTTCCCTGTCCTGTGGAAAGTCCAGGGTCCTCCCCCCTCCGTCCATATCTAGGAAGGTGA
>NC_022030.1:48698004-48704028 GCF_000317375.1 Microtus ochrogaster | reverse complement strand
GCATCTCTGGGATGAAGCCTACTTGATCATATGGATAATTTTTCTAATGTGTTCTTGGATTCGGTTTGCCAGTATTTTATTGAGGATTTTTGTGTCGATGTTCATGAGTGAGATTGGCCTGTAATTCTATTTATTGGTTGAGTCTTTGTGTGGTTTTGGTATCAGGGTAACTGTAACTTCACAAAAGGAATTTGGCAATGACTCTTCTGTTTCTATATTGTGAAATACATGAAGGAGTATAGGTATTAGGTCTTCTTCGACGTTCTGGTAGAATTCCACATTGAAACCGTCTAAACCTGGGCTTTTTTTTTGGTAGGGTGGTTTTTTAGAACAACTTCTAATTCTTCGCGACTAACAGTTCTATTTAGATTGTTCACATGGTCCTGGTCTAACTTTGGTATATGGTACTTATCTAAAAAAGTGTCCATATCTTTAACATTTTCCAAATTTGTGGCATACAGGCTTTTGTAGTAAGATCTAATGATTTTCTGAATTTCCTCTGTGTCTGTGGTTATGTCTCCATTTTCATTTCTGATCTTATTAATTTGCGTATTGTCTCTCCTCTGTTTGATTAGTTTTGATAGGGGTTTATCAATCTTGTTGATTTTCTCCAAGAACCACCTTTTTGTTTCATTGATTCTTTGGATTGTTTTCTGTGTTTCTATTTTGTTGATTTCAGCCCTCAGTTTGATTATTTCCAGTCTTCTACTCCTCCTAGGTGAGTCTGCTTCTTTTTTTCTAGAGCTTTCAGGTGGGCTGTTAAGTCTCCAATGTGTGCTTTCTCTGTTTCCTTTAAGTGGGCACTTAGTGCTATGAACTTTCCTCTTAGCACTGCTTTCACAGTGTCCCATAAGTTTGAGTATTTTGTTTCTTTATTTTCATTGGATTCAAGGAAGACTTTAATTTCTTTCTTAATTTCTTCCTTGATCCAGGTGTGGTTCAGTAGTTGACTGTCCAGTTTCCATGAGTTTGTAGCCTTACTGGGAGTAGCATTGTTGTTGAATTCTAACTTAAATCCATGGTGATTCGATAAGACACAGGTGGTTACTAATATATTTTTGTAACTGTGGAAGTATGTGGTCAATTTTCGAGAAGGTTCCATGAGCTGCAGAGAAGAAGGTATATTTTTTCTTATTTGGGTGGAATGATCTATAGATGTCTGTTAAGTCCATTTGATTAATTACCTCTCTTAGTCCTCTTATTTCTCTGTTAGGTTTCTGTCTGATTGACCTGTCCATTGGTGAGAGAGGAGTGTTGAAGTCTCCTACTATTAGTGTGTGTGGTTTGATATCTGCCTTGAGTTTTAGTAATGTTTCTCTTACATAAGTGGGTGCTTTTATATTAGGGGCGTAGATATTCAGGATTGAGACATCATTCTGATGAATTGTTCTTGTTATGGGTATAAAGTGTCCATCTCGATACCTTCTGATTGATTTTAGTTTGAAGTCAGTTTTGTTAGAAATTAGTATGGCCACACCTGCTTGTTTCTTAGGTATATTTACTTGATAAACCTTTCCCCAGCCCTTTATTCTGAGTAGATGTCTTTCTCTGTGGTTGAGGTGTGTTTCTTGTAAACAGCAGAATGTTGGATCCTGTTTTCGTATCCAATCTCTTAGCCTGTGCGTCTTTATAGGTGAGTTGAGTCCATTGATATTAAGTGATATTAATGACTAGGAGTTGTTAACTCTGGTCATTTTTTCTTTCTTTCTTTTCTTTTTTTTGGTAGTAGAGTTTGTGTGTTTCCCTTCTTCAAGTTGTGCTGGTGAAGGGTCATTTGATGTCTGAGTTATTGTGGGCATTGTTGGACTCCATGGGTTGTGATTTTTCCTTCTATTACTTTCTGTAAGGCTGGATTTGTGGCTACATATTGTTTAAATTTGTTTTTATCCTGGAAAATTTTGTTTTCTCCATTTATAGTGAACAAAAGCTTGGCTGGGTATAGTAGTCTGGGCTTGCATCCATGGTCTCTTAGTTTCTGAAGTACATCTATCCAGGACCTTCTGGCTTTCATGGTTTCCATAGAGAAGTCAGGTGTAAGTCTGGTAGCTTTACCTTTATAAGTAACTTGACCTTTTTCCTTTGCAGCTCTTAATATTCTTTCTTTATTCTGTATGTTTTGTGTTTTGATTATTATATGGCGAGGAGATTTTTTTTAGGTCCAGTCTATTTGGTGTTCTGTATGCTTCGTGAACCTTCAAAGGAATATCTTTCTTTAGGTTGGGAAAGTTTTCTTCTATAATTTTATTAAGTATATTTTCTGGACCGCTGAGCTGTACTTCTTCTCCTTCTTCTACCCCTATTATTCTTATGTTTGGTCTTTTTATTGTGCCTCAGATTTCCTGAATGTTTTGTGATGAGAATTTGTTGGTTTTGCTGGGTTTTTTTTTTTTTTGATCAGTGTGTTTATTTTCTCTATGGTATCTTCAGTATCTGACATTCTTTCTTCTATCTCTTGTAATCTGTTGGTAGTACTTGTCTCTGTAGTTCCTGTTTGTTTACCCAGATTTCCCATCTCCATCCTTCCCTCAGTTTGTGTTTTCTTCATTACTTCCATTTCATTCTTCAAGTCTTGAACTGCTTCCCTTACCTGTTTGATTGCTTTTTCTTGTTTCTCTTGTTTTTCTTGGGTATCTTTAAGAGATTTATTCATTTCCTCTACGTTTTTGTTTGTAATCTCTAATTGTTTATGGCAGTTTTTCACCTCCTGTTTAAGGTCCTCTATTATTTTCATATAGTTCACTTTTGAGTCGATTTCTTCTAATTCTTCTGGTGTAGGGTGTACAATTCTTATTATTATTTCGGGATCCCTGGATTCTGGTGATGTCATGTTGCCTTTCAGGTTGTTGGAGGAATTCTTGCATTGGTGCCTTCCCATCTCTTCCTTGTAATGGAGCCAGGAGAGGCCTGGTGTCTTGGTCCAGTCTTTGCTGTGACTGACTCTCTGGGTGTATCTCCTCAGTGTAGAAGCAGGAATCGTTCCCGTCCAGATGGAACACCTCAGCACCAAAACATGGATGCCTGGTAGTCCAATGACCCACAGACAAAAGGGCGAACTTGGGGGGCAGGGCGGGGTTGAGTAGAAAACAGGAGACTGCTGCACAAGCTGAAGGTGCCCGTGCTCCCTTTCGGGAGTCCTTGAGGCCTGCCCAATAGGCAGGCACTCACCGCTCTGGGTGGGTAGCCTTAGTGTAGGAGCAGGAAACTGTTTCTGAGCTAAGAACCTTGCAGACAAAGCAGGCCATCCAGATGGAACTCCTCAGCACCTAAACAGGGACGCCTGGTAGCCCAATGAGCTGGGGACAAAAGGAAGAATGTGGCAGGCAAGGCACGGTCCAATAGAGGACAGGAGACCCTGCAGCACAAGCTGAAGGTGCCTGGGCACCCTTGAGGGGGATCTTGAGGCCTGCCCAGTATGCAGGCACTCACTGCTCTGGGTGGGTAGCCTTAGTGTAGGGGTGGAAAACTGATTTTGAGCAATGGACCTAGCAGACAGCAGGGCAGGCTTGGGGAGGGGCTGGGGGGCTGATTCATGTGTAAGAAAGACAGCCCTGCAGCGGGAGCTGGGGGGGGTTGTGCTCTCTTCCGGGACAATCCACCCCTGGATAGCACACACTCACCCATCCAGATGGAACTCCTCAGCACCTAAACAGGTAAGCCTGGTAGCCCAATGAGCCGGGGACAAAAGGGACCAGGCTGGCTTTGAACTCACAGAGATCTACCTGCCACTGCCTTCCAAGTGCTGTGAGTGGCTTGGCTGTGAGTGTTTTACTGAGGCACTTTGTGAGACCTTTAGAGAGACAGGGCTCACCTCTTTCCTTGTCTCTATAGCACACTTTGAAGCTTCCTCCCTAATAATCCTCCTAAGAAGCTCTTTGAGAGTCATGATGCTTGATACAGATGGTCCACTTGACAGGAGATTCGAACCACCTATGAGACAAACCTCTAGGCATATCTGTGAGGGAGTTTCTAGATCTGGTTAATTAGGAAAATCCACCTTCAATGTGGGCTGTACTGTTTCGTAACCTGACCTTCCAGACCAAATAGAAAGGAGGAAAGGAGTTGAGCACTAGCATGCTGCCCCTGTCTGCTGCGGAATAATCCTGTACACTCTGTGAATATATATTGCTATGATTGGTTTAATAATCAAGCTGACTGGCCAATAGCTGAACAGGATAAAGTTAGGTGGGAAAGCCAAACTGAGAATGATGGGATGAGGAAGGGCAGAGTAAGAGGTGTTGCCAGCCAGATGGTGAATGAGTTGGACACACAAAATGGGATAGAGGTAAAAACCATGAGCCTTGGGGCAGCACACAGATTAATAGAAATGGGTTAAGTTGTAAGAGCTAGTTAAAAATAAGCCTGAGCTATTGGCTGAGCATTTATAATTTATATTTAGCCTCTGAGTCAGTTATTTGGGAAGCACCTTCCAGTTGTTTGAGAGCAAGCAGTTGGGACAGGAAAGTTCCACCTATGTTTGTCTTCCTCCTGACTGCAGATGCCATGATGTGACCGATAACATCAATGCCAGCCTTCCCCGCCATGATGGACTTTATACCCTAAAATTTCTGAGCTTTCCTTTCCTCCCTTAAGTTACTTTTGTCAGGCATTCTATCATTGCAACTGTGAGAGTGACTAGTACAAAGTTTACCTTTTGGGACAGCCCCAAATAGTTCTTACTAATTAGTGTCATTGAGAGGAACCTTGTTCAACTGAAGAGGTTAAACTCTATCACCTGTTCAATTTCTTGGTGAAGAGCAGGAACTGATGCTGTGTGGGCAGGCAGAGTGTTTTCATATAGAATGGGTGTCCCAAGACCTAGAGAAACTTCAGGGCACAAGAGCAGCATCTCAGATAGGAAGCTGCAAGCCTGAACAAAGCATTGGGGCTGAAGAGAGTCAACACCAGGAACTCCAGAGTGAGCATGGAGGGAAAGTGAGGGAAAGAGCAGCCAGGCAAGCTTTGTCACGTTCTGTCTCATACGAGTCCGGTCATGCTGTGAGTCTAAGGAGATGGAGAGTTGATAGATTCATGAGTGCCAGTAAACTTAGGAGAGATTGTTACACATTTGGGAGAAATAAAATAGCATTGGGATTCCCTTAAGTGTCATCTATCTTTGTGTTAAATGATAGAGCTGAATAATTGCAACAGATGTCCTAAAAAGCTGTTTTGGTGTTGTTGTTATTGTTTTATTGGCCAGTAAAGAGAAATAATATTATTTTGAGAATCAATTTTCTTTGCAAGTAGTCTGCTTCAGACAAAAAGCTAGCTAGTCCAGAAGGAGATAAAGGCTACTGCCATGCTTTTAATTGTCAAATTGATACTGTATAGAGTCAACTGGGAAAGGAGTCTTGGTAAGGGATTGTTAGGTAAGGCTGGCCTGTGGTGGCCTTGTCTCTGGGTGATTATCTTGATTGCATTAACTGAGATGGAAAGACCTGCCTACAGTGGGCAGCACCATTCCCTAGGCTGGAGGTCTTAGACTGTATAAGAGTAGAGACATCCAGCTATCTGCAGGCGTCCACGCATTGTGGTTTGCTCTTGACAGTAGATGTGCCTAGCTGCCTCAAGTTCCTGCTGTCTTAACTCCCTCACAGTGATGAACTAGAACAAAATTGTGAGTGAAATAAACCCTTTCTTCCTTAAAACTTCTGTGTAAAGGTTATTTTATTTATTTATTTATTTATTAAAGATTTCTGTCTCTTTCCCGCCACCGTCTCCCATTTCCCTTCCCCTCCCCCAACCAAGTCCCCCTCCCTTGTCAGCCCAAAGAACAATCAGGGTTCCCTGCCCTGTGGGAAGTCCAAGGAC
The DNA here is from genome assembly GCF_000317375.1 of Microtus ochrogaster. NCBI lineage: Eukaryota > Metazoa > Chordata > Mammalia > Rodentia > Cricetidae > Microtus > Microtus ochrogaster. Next base: position 48,698,220 of record NC_022030.1, on the reverse strand, counting down.
CACCCACCTCCATCGAGGTCTAGTAAGGTGAGCATCCAAATTGCCTAGGCTCCCACAAAGCCAGTACGTGCAGTAGGATCAAAAACCCATTGCCAATGATCTTGAGTTCTCAGTAGTCCTCATTGTCTGCTATGTTCAGCGAGTCCGGTTTTATCCCAGGCTTTTTCAGACCCAGGCCAGCTGGCCTTGGTGAGTTCCTGATAGAACATCCCCATT
>NC_022030.1:48691789-48693504 GCF_000317375.1 Microtus ochrogaster | reverse complement strand
CTACTTGATCATAATGGATAATTTTTCTAATGTGTTCTTGGATTCGGTTTGCCAGTATTTTATTGAGAATTTTTGCGTTGATATTCATGAGTGAGATAGGCCTGTATATCTTTTTCTTGGTTCGGTCTTTGTGTGGTTTTGGTATCAGGGTAACTGTAGGTTCATAAAAGGAATTTGTTAATGACCCTTCTGTTTCTATATTGTGAAATACATGAAGGCGTATAGGTATTAGCTCTTCTTGGAAGTTCTGGTAGAATTCTGCATTAAAACCATCTGGTCCTGGGCTTTTTTTGGAAGGGAGATTTTTGATAACAGTTTCTAGTTCTTCGCTACTAATAGGTCTATTGAGATCGTTCACCTGGTCTTGGTTTAGCTTTGGTTTATGGTACTTATCTAAAAAAAATGTCCATTTCTTTTGCATTTTCCAGTTTTGTGGCATACAGGCTTTTGTAGTAAGATCTAATGATTCTCTGAATTTCCTCTGTGTCTGTGGTTATGTCCCCCTTTTCATTTTTGATCTTATTTTTTTGCGTGTTCTCTCTCTGTTGTTTAATTAGTTTGGATAGGCGTTTGTCGATCTTGTTGATTTTCTCCAAGAACCACCTTTTTGTTTCATTGATTTTTTGGATTATTTTCTGTGTTTCTATTTTGTTGATTTCAGCCCTCAGTTTGATTATTTCCATTCTTCTACTCCTGCTGGGCGCATATGCTTCTTTTTTTCTAAATCTTTCAGGTGTGCAGTTAACTCCACAATGTATGCTTTCTCCATTTTCTTCGTGTTCCATAGGTTTGAGTATGTTGTCTCTTTATTTTCATTAAATTCAAGGAAGACTTTAATTCTTTCTTAATTTCTTCCTTGACCCAGGTGTGGTTCAGTAGTTGACTGTTCAGTTTCCGTGAGTGTGTCGGCTTTCTGGGGATTGCATTGTTGTTGGCTTCTAACTTTAATCCGTGGTGATCTGATAAGACACAGGTAGACACTGATATTTTTTTGTATCTGTGGAGGTTTCCTTTGTTTCCGAGTATGTGGTCAATTTTCGAGAAGGTTCCATGAACTGTAGAGAAGAAGATATATTCTTTCCTATTTGGGTGGAGTGTTCTATAGATGTCTGTTAAGTCCATTTGCTTCATTACCTCCCTTAGTTCTCTTATTTCTCTGTTAGGTTTCTGTCTGTTTGACCTGTCCATTGGAAAGAGAGGTGTATTGAAGTCTCCTACTATTAGTGTGTGTGGTTTGATGTCTGCCTTGAATTCTATTAATATTTCTTTTACATAAGTGGGTGCTTTTATATTAGGGGCGTAAATATTCAGGATTGAGACATCATCCTGATGAATTGTTCTTGTTATGAGTATAAAGTGTCCATCTCGATACCTTCTGATTGATTTTAGTTTGAAGTCAGTTTTGTTAGAAATTAATATGGCCACACCTGCTTTTTTCTTAGGACCATTTGCTTGAAACACCTTTTCCAACCCTTTACTCTGAGTAGATGCCTGTCTTTGTGGTTGAGATGTGTTTTTGCAAACAGCAAAATGTTGGATCCTGTTTTTGTATCCAATCTCTTAGCCTGTGCTTTTTTTTTTAAATATTTATTTATTATGTATACAATATTCTTTCTCCGTGTATGCCTGAAGGCCAGAAGAGGGCACCAGACCTCATTTCAGATGGTTGTGAGCCACCATGTGGTTGCTGGGAATTGAACTCAGGACCTTTGGAA
>NC_022030.1:48684799-48691209 GCF_000317375.1 Microtus ochrogaster | reverse complement strand
ATTATTATATGGTGAGGGGATGTTTTTCTTTGATCCAGTCTGTTTGGTGTTCTGTATGCTTCTTGAATATTCAAAGGAATATCTTTCTTTAGGTTGGGAAAGTTTTCTTCCATAATTTTGTTAAAAATATTTTCTGGGCCTTTGAGCTGTGACTCTTCTTCTATTCCTATTATTCTTACGTTTGGTCTTTTTATTGTGTCCCATATTTCCTGAATGTTTTGTGATGAGAATTTGTTCCATTTGCTGTTTTCTTTGATCGGTGCATTTATTTTCTCTATGGTGTCCTCAGAATCTGAGATTCTTTCTTCTATCTCTTGTATTCTATTGATTATGCTTGTTTCTGTAGGCTCTGCTCGTTGACCTAGATTTTCAATATCCAGCTGTTCCTCAGATTGTGTTTTCTTCCTTGCTTCCATTTCAGTTTTCAATTCTTGAACTGTTTCCATTACCTGTTTGATCGTTTTTTCCAGGGTATCATGTACGTATTTACTTATTTCTTCAAACTTTTTGTTATACTTCTCATACATTTCTATAAGGGCATTTTTCACATGTTGTATAAGGGACTCTATTTCTTTCATAAAGTCAATTTTTTCCACTTCTTCTGTGTTAGGATGTTCAACTCCTTCTGTTGTAAGATCATTGTGTTCTGGTGTTTTCATGTTGTTTTTCAGATTGTTGCTTGAATTTTTGCCTTGGCGCCTGCGCATCTCCTGTTATTGATGCTATCTATTGGGTCTTTTAAAACCAGATCTGGTTTCCCTGCTGGCCAGGGGCTCCTCTTACAAAATGCCCTTGCTCTGTTTCCTGGCTCCTGCTGGGGGCCAAGATCCCTCTCATCTCTCAAAAGGGTCTTCAGGAACAGGACCCGGCTCCTAGTTCACCAGGGACCTCACCAACAAAAGGGCTACTACTCTGTAGACCAGCCACCAAAACAGAGAAACTCCCGCCCAAACCGGCTAAACTGGATGATCCCACAGCCCCAGGGAAGGGAAGGGGAGTGAAGGAGGCCCCTGGGCGCAAGTTGGTGTCGGTCACGGTCACGGAGAGAGAGGTCACTGCAGAGGAGGAGCAGCCCCAGCAGAGGGTACTAGCCCTCGCAGATTAACCGGGGGCCGAGGGGGTCGGGGAATGCCCCTGGTCCGTCTCCTGTGTCCCGCTGCGAGCCAAGAATACTCTCCCCACTCAGGATGGTCTTCAGGGGCAGGACCAAGCTCCCCGTTCGCCCGTGGACCTTGCCCATAAAAGGTCTACCATTCTGCAGGCCAGGCCCCCAAAAACCTACTTGATTTAGTAGTAGTGGGGTAATCTGCTCTCAGTGTGAGCTTTGCTGTTTCATGCTTGGACTATCCCGCATCCGCCGCCGGGGCCTGCGCGCCGGGGTAAGGGTTATTTTTTGGTTTTGTTTTCTGTTTTTTTTGTTTTTTTTTTTGGGGGGGGGTGAGGACAAGGTTTCTCTGTGCAGCCCTGGGCATCCTGGAGCTTAGAAATTCACTGTCTCTGCCTCCCCAGTGCTGGGATTAAAGGGATGTGTCACCACCACCTGGCATCAGGGGGTTTTATCATAGCAACAGGATACAAAACTCAGACAACTTTTATCTTAGAAAATAAAAGACAGGAAATGCCTCTAAACTTAAGAGCTCTTAAGATCAATACATATGTTGATTTTAAAAAATTATTTGCTTATTTTATGTATGAGAGCTCTATCTGCATGTATGACTTTATGCCATAAGAGGGCATCAGATCCCACTATAGATGATTTTGAGCCATCATGTGTTTGCTGGGAGTTGAACTTAAGATCTCTGGAAGAGCAGCCAGTGCACTTAACCTCTGAGTCATCTTTCTAGCCCCATATATTGATTTTTAAACACATTAAATATATACACATCTCTCTCCAATAGCCGATTAGATGTTTCTGCCATTATGTTCCCTCAGCGCCTCCATTTCAGTATGTCATTCCTTCTCTAAGTTTGCCAACATGTATTCTAACTTTTCTATTTCTGCTACAAGTGACCATCAGATCCTGAGTACCCTCTGACAGTTTGCTCATGTCCAGTTCTTTAGCTCTAAAAGGTTTAATTTAATTTTGATTAATTAAATTATTTTAATTAATTCTTTAATTTTCTTGGGTTGCTTTCATTTTCTTGTTTTTCCTCTTGTTCTGTTACTTTGTTAGAGAGAAACTACCTCTCTAGGGAGATAGTTTCTAGTCATAGGACCATAAATACCTTCACGGATTGGGGAAGAGACTTAATGAGGAAGAAAGGAAGTAACCACCTTTTAAACCACACGCAAAGATAATTATCTCCTTTTTCATGTCAAGGTCAACTTCAGTTCTGAAAAGTTAAAGATCCAGGTGTATTTTTTCTTTCTTTCTTTTTTTAAAAGTATAAGTTCCCGTTTTATTTTTCCAAGACGTTTTCTTCTTTTGTTCCTATGAAGCCACCTCTTTATATGGTGGAGATTGTGGTGCAGAACCAGCAGGTCTAAATCGTGGTGGGAGTGTTTGGTCCTTTCAAGCTTCACGAGATCGATTCCTGACTACCTTGCTATGACTAGCACAGCTCACACAGTAATGCAGCCTGACATAACGTTTGGGGAGCACATAAGCATTGAAGACACTTGCTTGGGACAGCAATGGCCTCTGCAATGTTTGGAATGATGAACTTCTTAATAGCTTTGTCTTTTTTGGGTACAGACTGGGTGCAGTTCATGTATATTGGCAGTGGGTCGTTGTTTCTTCTTTTTTTGGTCATCTTGGATCCAAGACCCGAAAGAGCTCAGGTGTATTTCTTTTTTAAAAGCTTTATTTTTCAGCTGGGCAGTGGTGGTGCATGCCTTTAATTCTAGCACTAGGAGGCAGAGGCAGGTGGATTTCTGTGAGTTCGAGGCTAGCCTGGTCTGCAAAGGTAGTTCCGGGACAGCCAGAGCAACACAGAGAAATCTTGTCTTGAAAACAACAACAAGATTTATGTTTATTATTTTTTAAACGTGTGTATATGTGTGATTGTGTGGATACGTGCATGGGAGTGCGGGTGGTGCTCACAGAGGTCAGCAATGGGTGTCAAATCCCCTGGAGCAGGAACAGGCAGTTGTAAGTCACCATGTGGGTCCTGGGAATAGAACCAGGTCCTCTGCAGAATAGTCAAGTGCATTCAACCACCGAACCATCTCTCGGGCCCTTGAGATTCAGTGTTAATTTTTGTTCATACCTATTAATTATAGATCAGGAACATGAATCATGTAGCTAGTTCTGTCCTGAGGTGTCCTACATGGATGTAGTCAGATTCAAGGGTTGGACCTGAAGGATGGAACACTCTATAGCTTGCTACTAGTTGGGGTTCAGCTGGGGTATTGACTGGTGCTCCTACTCAAGGCCTCTCCAACATGGTTCCCAGGGAGGGAGCATTTGGATCCTTGTGTAAGATTCTAAAACACAACGGAAGCATGCTCTTTTGGTAAAGGCAGTCATCAGCCTACCCAGGTTCCAGAGAGGTGGGGTGTGGGTTCCACCTTTGGATGGCAGGAATATGTGTTCCTATCCTGAAAAGCAGGTGGGAACGGGAGATACTTCTGTGACATCTCAGGAGGCTGCAGTTTGCCACAGGCATTGTCTTGCGATTTTCTTCCCTGCCCCTTCAGTTGTGTCACAGAATAGAACCTGGGTGGGAGGAGCTTTGGAAGATGCTTTCTGTGTATCTATCTGTTCAGCATCTCCCTTCTCCAGTGCTTCCCATCCCCTGTGCATAACGAATGCAGAAATGGATCGCCTGGCACGTGGCTGAAACAGAGCCATTTGGCTTCACTCTACTTTGATACTAAATTTGTGTCTTTGCACAATCATCTCCTCCATGACACACTGCTCAATGGCTTCCTGGTGTTTGTGTCAAGATTGAATGACAACAGGAAGAGCAATTCATTGTCTGGACGGTCTCTTAGAGAATCTCCAGAAGGGTTTGAAGATCCATTTCCTATTTTCAATGGAAATGGTCTATATACCCTAAGAAGGTCACCTGGCTCTGTACTTCAAGATAGCATGGTGCATGTAACCCTAACTTGCACAGGCCTTGACAAATTTTATTTTGTTCTGTTTTTGACAAGATCTCACTATGTAGCCCTGCCTGCTCTGGAATCCAATTTGGAGAGCAGGCTGGCCTCAAGCCTACAGAGGTCTACCTGTTTCTGCTTCCTGAGTGCTGGGACTCTAGATGTTCCCCACCACGCCTAGTCTAGCCATCTTATTCCATTGGTTCTCAGCGTTTTGGAGGAATTATTGTAGGAGGAGGGGGTCTTTCATAAACATGTAAATCCACAGATCATATTTCTAATCTAGACAAGCAGGTTCAGTGTTTAGCAAGATGTTTAGAAGTTGGAGATAAGAGTTTGGAGCAGGGAGTGAGTGGACTGTTTACAGATAAGCATCTTCGTCATTACTCATACATGACTAAACTATTTTGTAGTCTGACATAATCCCAATGCAAGTCAGAAAACAGAAACTTTGCAAGACCATATTTTATGAGGACATCAGACAAAGGGACATGTGGGTGTGAATATACCCAACCCTAGGATTGTCCCATCAGTTATGAATTCTTCCTGTCCCCTCATGACTGGCAGCTTGATGTGTGTTGGAATGCAGCTTGCCATGTCAGTCCAGCTTCTAGCTGGTCTGAAGCCAAACATTTTGCACATCTTTCTTCTCAGCCTGGGCTAGTCCTGGCTGGCGTCAGATAATCGAGAGGGCAGAAGATGGAGTTTGCCAGTGTCTAACAGCCACGATCTTGCTTTCCCATCCTAGAGTAGAAGGATCATTTTCTTATGTTCTGAATTCACCCAAGCACTATTTGCGTGAGTATCAGTACGGAAATCCTTAAAAGACTTCCTGATGGGGCTGGAGAGGTGGCATTGACTGATCTTCTGGAGGATCCAGGATTGATTCCTAGCCTCCATGTGGCAGCTCACAACAATCTGTAACTCCAGTTCTAGGGGATCCAATGCCTTCTTCTGGCATCCCTAGGCACTAGGCATGCATGTATGCACAAATGTACACATAGGTAAAACACCCATATGCATAAAAATATAGTTTTAGAAAATAAGTAAACGTATGTGCCATCATACCTATATTTAAAAAAAGAAAGAAAGAAAGAAAGAAAGAAAAAATGACTTCATAAGTCCTGTTGCTGAGACTCTTCATTTAGGAGTTTGGCTTGGGGCCCAGGAGATACTTCCTTCAGTTGTAAATCACACTTGGCTCAGAGTTCTGTTGAACCTAGCTCCACCCCCTTTCCCCTTAAACCCTTCTTCCTTTGTTTCTGATTGCTTCAAATTGAGGTGGGGGGTGGGACTAAGCAGTACTGAGGGACAAAGACAAACATAAGCCTCCCTCTCCAAACTACCTTCATTCTATTTAGCATGGACCTGATTTTTTAGCTTGAAGGTTATCTGGCCAAGAAAGGACCCAAATTAGACCCAAATGAACAGTTTTTCCAGTACCCTGTTTTTCATCATCAACTGTCTTGTTGGGCAGGTTTTGTGGGAAGCAGTCCAACAATAGCAAATAGTCCTTTAGGGACATCCCCAAGGAAGTGAGGGGAGAGAGCTTTCCCAAGCTAGGGAGGTGAGGGCTATCTGCTGACTTTTCTTTCTTTCTTTCTTTTTTCTTTTTTTGAGACAGAGTCTCTCTGTGTAGCTCTGGCTGTCTTGGAACTTCTTCCACAGCCATGACTGGTCTCCATCTCCCAGAGATCCACCTGTCTCTACCTCCTGAATCCTGGGATTAAAAGTGTCTGCCACCATGCCTAAGTGATTGACTCAAAAATCAAGACACTCTTCTCATTCTGTCAGTTTTTCATTTTCATTTTTATTATTACTATTGTTATTACTATTGTTGTTAGAGACAGACTCTTAAGCTGTAGCCCATTCTAGCCTGTTGCTATGTATTCCAGGCCTGGCACTCTCCTGTCTCAGCTTCCTGGGATTGCCTGGCTGCTAACAGACTTTCTGAGGTTGATTCACTGTCACCAAGACAAAGAGAGCAAAAATGCTCCTGATGTTTGTGGCTGAGGTAGAGTCTGGCTTTTTCTTACTTCCAAAATCCATTTTTTTATTGTCTTGGACTTCCTTGTTTAAGGACTAAAAATGGACTGAGTCTCTTAGTCATGTGTATTCCTCACAGAACTCACCTACAGATTTAATGTAAATGTCCATTAAAATTATAGCAAAACTTTTCACAGAACTCGAAAGAATAACCCTCAACTTTATAAGAAAGAAATAAGGGCTGGAGAGATGGCTCAGTGGTTAAGAGCATTGCCTGCTCTTCCAAAGGTCCTGAGTTTAATTCCCAGCAACCACATGGTGGCTCACAACCATCTGTAATGAGGTCTGGCGCCCTCTTCTGGCCTGCAGGCATACAGACA
>NC_022030.1:48658315-48684594 GCF_000317375.1 Microtus ochrogaster | reverse complement strand
TGGTCTACAGAGCTAGTTCCAGGACAGGCTCCAAAGCCACAGAGAAACCCTGTCTCGAAAAACCAAAAATAAAAAAAAATAAAAAAATCCTCTGAATATATTACAATCTTTGATTTTAAAACTTTCCTACAGAACCATAGTACTGAAATTAATCTACCTTGGATATAAATTTATATGCTTACAAACTAAAGATTTTTGACCAAGAAGCAAAATTTTTAAAATGGAAAAGAAGCATATTTAATCTCCTTTTACTGTCCTGAATGAAGCTGCAGCTTTTTGAGTCTAGATTCCTTTATAGCAAACCTGCCTGTCAGCTTTTGCTCCATGTGGCAGGGGGTTAAGACATAGGCTCTCTAGCCCTAGCAGCCAGCCTGCTTGGCAGGCATAGCTGTGTGGATTGTTCCCTTACTTCTCACATCTTGAGGGACTCCCTTTTGAGTCTGCAAGCAAACACATAAATCTCTCTTTTTGACTCGTACTCCTCTCACCCTGAGTGATTGCTTAAATTCCTGTATGAATTTCTCTTCCTTTGAAAGTGATTGTCCCATGTCTTATTGGACAACAGTGATCCTGCGCCTACCTTATCCTGCAGATCTGTCTGAGTCCTACAGCTGCAGAACCTTCTTTTTTCTTCTTGTTGTCGTCCCGGGACTGTCTGATAGTTAGCCATGCTCCGAGTCCCTGGTTTGGGCGCCACTGTAGACCGCCTTGGCAGGTCACTCAGTCTAGGGGCTGTAACCCGCCTGGCTGGTCAGTTGTTCCAGGGTTTTGGAGAGGCGCTATCTGAAAGACATGGGCGGGAGAAAGGAAGGAGGCCAAGCTAGGTTTGTCAAAGCCTCCGTTTATTAGCGTCATGGTTGCAGCTTATATAGTCCCTGGATGAAGAATTTGGGGGGGGGGCAGGGGCATGACCAGAGCAGGAAGGGATCTTGCAGCGTGGTCCAAGCCAGTCAAGAGGTTGTTGGCCAGGAGGTTATGATCGGTCAGGTCACGATTCCTCGGTCAGGAAGTCACAAGTTGACATACCTAGTTCTCTAGATAGTTAGAATGTGGGGCAGGTTCTGCTAACAGATAGCTCTCTATTAACAGATAATTGGGTGTGGGATAGGCTCTGCTAATAAAACAGTTCTAAATACTGTTAAGGTGTGGAGCTCTCTGCAAACTCCTCAGGGCAATGGTTCCTGCAATAAATTTGGGGGGAAATGGCTCCTGACAGAAACCTGTAAGCCGCCATACCTTCTCATGTGCTTTGTTGTTACTTTCAAGAACTACAACTCCCAGAATCCTAGGAAGTTACCTGGTGTTTGGCAGGTGGAGATTACAGGTTAATTTAGGGCATTACATTCTCCCCTAGAGTTATCCCCTGGGGCAAATCCTTGACTCTATGATGGGTAGTGGATCTAATAGCCATCAGCTTAATGGTACTCAGATAGGAATTATCATTTAGTCATTGTATCAATGACGTAAGAGCCAATAGTAATTAGCAGAAGCGGAAGGGCCCAAGACCCTGTGATGGATAATATTTCTTTGTTCTGCAGCAAACAGACCATGTGTCCTATCATATTGTAGAACTATTTTAGCTAGTAAATCTACCGGTTGATAAGACTGAGCTCACTTTTCCTGGTATACCAGTTGGCATTATAGGCAGCCAGTTTGTCTCCTATGTCAGGAAGTTTCCTTTTGACTTAGCATTTCAGCCTGTTAAGGGGGCAGGGATGATGTACTCTCTTCTGTAAATGGTGAAACTGGGGCATTGGCTGTCAGGGCCCAGGAGGGCTGAAAGGCTAGTCAAAGGCAATGGGGCATGTAAAAAGCATCTGATTAGCTGACCCAGTTGAAGAGACAAGGAGCAATCACATCAGCTTCCAGCAAGTCCAGAGCTCAGCAGTTTGTAGTCCGAAGGTGCTGCCTGGATGGTGTCTGTCAGTCAAGTGGAAATCTGCTGAGACAAGTATAGACTAGGGACAGAAGTTAAATTTTCGGAACTGAAAGGAAAACCCTACATTTGGAACTTTTACTTATCTGGAGTCTGTTTGACCTATGACAGGTAGATCCAAGCCTTATGACCAAAGCTTATGTGAATTTTAGTTTATCGAAGAAGATAAATATTCTAGGTATATTAGCATTGCCATTGTACTGAAATCCACATTGTAGGAAAAAACATTTAACAGGTGTCTGTAAAAGAGCTGGAACAGGTTTACACCTTAGAGTTACGGCTTCGGTTAAAGTGCATGAGCTAATTTTTTCCCCTGTTCGGAGAGTCAGGTATATAGATTTGGACAGAAATGTTTTTAGCTTGATGAAAAGCCCCTTTAAATCTATACACAGACGGCAACCAAAGGAAATTGAAATCTTGAGCTTGTGATGACTGCATAGTGAGTAATCAGTGCAGTTCTTACAAAGGAAAACATTGAATTGGGAGCTGGCTTACAGTTTCAGAGGTCAGTCCATTATCAGCATGACCGTGCGCAGGGGGCATGGCCCTGCAGTTGAGAGTGCAGGCAACAGGAAGTCAGCTAACAGCACACTGAGGGAAGTTTGGGCAAAAGAAGACCTTAAAGCTCACCCCTACAGCGACACACTCCTTCCAACAAGATCACCCCTCCTCCAACAAGGCCTCCTAATAATGTCATGCCCTTTGGGGGCCATTTTCTTTCAAACTTCCACAACGTCTAAGGAACACAGAGAAACAAAGAGGCAGCCAGATTGCGTCACAGTCCAAGGGAGTGCCTTAGTTTCTGAGGAACTGAAAGGCATATAGTGCCCCAGGAGCCGCAGTCTCTAACCTGAAAAACCTATGACGCATGCCTCTCAAGACTGCTTGACCCAACCAACTTCATAATTTCTTGTGCTCTTGCTCAGCCCCCTGGGATTACAGGCATACATGACTGTATCTGGCTAGTCATGTGTATTTTAACATAATGCATAGATTAGGTCTAGTGCATGCTTGTCCCCCAAACAAATAATGTTTCCATACCATATCTTTTGCTGGAGATGGGGACAGGAAAATTACAGTCAGATCCCCTGGGTGTTCATGGATGGAGTAGGATACAAAGGATGCTGAGACTCTAACTCCCTTATCAGAGAGAGAGAGAGAGAGAGAGAGAGAGAGAGACCACAGACAGGATATATGTCACATGTCCTCAGTGCTCATCTTCAAAAGGGGAACACTAAGGGGAAATTCTTACCTTTAAAAAATGCTCATCCTGTCATCTGTATCTTCCACTTTTGGAGAACAAGCATATTACTTGAACAACTGCAAAGAGAAAGCCTATGCCTATTCAAGGGTCCGAGAATAAGAAAATAAAAATGTAGATTCCAAAAAATAGGAATGTGAGAAATAGAGAAATAAAAAGCCTAGGAGAACAAGAGCAGGCTGTCAGCAACTTGAGGATTAACTATTAACAGTGGGTTACTCTGCTTTACAACCCATAGCTCTATTCACAAGGCCGAAGCATCTCTCCACAAACTGAGAGCTAGCCTACAGGTATGAGCTGAGTCAACTTTCGGGAAACAGATATATCACCTCTGGGTTATGCGTTATCCCTGCTATGTGAAACTAGCAGCATCAAAGGGGACAGCACAGGGCTTCAGTAAACACCACTTGGAAGTACCAAGAAAGGCAATAGATTAAGCACAAACACTAGTTTAACTGAAAAACTCTGCTAATGGTGATTGTAAAGTAAGGCAATCTATATCTGAGTTTTACCTTGAGATTGTAAAAATTCCTTTGCCCCTACTATAAAAAGGTGGATCCAGAAACCGGCCTTTGCCACAGCCATACAAAATCTTGTGCCTCATGAAGATATTTTATTTTATTTTATTTTTTTTCCTGGATTCTGGTTTCTGGAATAAAGTTTGCTTCTGGTTTATTAGACTTTGGTGGTCTGTCTCCATCTTTGCGTGATCCCCCTGGACCCAGGACCTATGAGGGAGAGCCGGTAGGTAATGCTTGTGGGTTTAAAGCAGAGGTGTTGGCAATCAGGAAGTACTGGCAGAGCCTTGCAGAAGCTCAAACCCCCTTTCTCTTGCCTCCGTTACAACACTGCAGCTGTTGTAACAACTGAGCCTTAAAATCACCAGGTCCAGTGGCTTGAATGTCCCCTGCAATAGTGTGGGGAAGTCATTTCAGCTTCCCCTGGAGACACATTTCTTACTCATCTCTATGTACCATGGAGCTGGTCTGGTGCTGGAAAGGGCACAGAGGCCATGTGCCTTGCCAGAGATGGAGGAGCAGTTCATGTTCCTCCACTTCCTCAGACAGAAGGTGCTGAACTTTCTTTGAGGAAGTGGCCAGAGCAGAGCTGTCCCTGGCTTTCTCAGAAGCCTTGACTCATAGAGTGTGACACCGACTGAAGACACTGGGGAAGTGGCCCTCAAATCTGATGGCTCAGGGAACTTGGTTCCAACGGCTAGGCGCCGGCCATTGCAGATTCTTCCTAGGACTCGCTGCTGTTTCTAACGTCTCTTCCTGGAAAGCACAACTCACTGCTGGTTGGACGCATAGAAAGGCTCTCTGGTGGTGAGGTAAGGTGCAGGGGTCTCATGGCTGGCCAGGCACAGGAAGGCTCGTTCTGATTTCTACTTGAAGCGGAGTCTCAGCTCTGCAGAGCTGACCAGACCCTTCTGGAGTTGCTCACTACAAAGGACTTGCATTTTAGTGTCATTTGGAGGGCTATAGTTCCTAAGGAGTCGAGCAGTTAAGGCACTCTGCTGTCGGTAGGAGAATCCATGCAGAGGGGAGGAGCCAGAAGGTCGAAGGACCATGTTCATGTTTCCTGTTAATGGATCCACCACCCTAGAGTAGAAATGGCGCCGGAGTGAAGGCCTGGTCTGCCTTGTTGGATGTTGTATTCACAGCATCTAAAATAGCCAAAATGTCCAGTGGTGGTAGCTCAGGCCTCTAAAACCAACACTCAGGAGGCAAAAGCAGGCAGATCTCTGAGTTCCAGTTCAAAGCCATTCTGGTCTACAGAATGAGTTTCAGGGCAGCCAGAGCTACAGAGAGAAACTCTGTCTTGAAACCAAACCAAACCAAACAGCCAAAAGTATTCATATACATGATAAGCAGGCCAGCTGGCTGAGTAGACAAATTTGTAATTTTTCAAGGGTCCTGTCGTGTGGGAATTCTTTAAAAATCTTTAAAAACTAATTCTTATATTTACTTATCTATTGATTGTGTGTGTGTGTGTGCATGCGTGCCATGGTGTTTGTGAGTCAGTTCCCTCTTTCTAGCATGTGAATCTGGATGTCAGGTTTGGCAGCAAACACCTTTACCTACTGAGCCATCTTACCATCCTTTTTTGTTGTTTTATTTATCTGAGACAAAGTCTCAGGTTGGCCTTGAGTTTACTGTGTAGCTAAGGATGACTTTGAACTCTCAATCCTCCTGCCTCCACCTCCAGGGTACTGGGATTGTAGGCATGGTCCTTTGAGGCTGCTGTTCTTGGCTTGCAGATGGCTACCTTCTTCCAACCCCTTCCTATGGTTATTACTCTCAATGTGGGTACTCCAGGAGTCTCTCTAGTTACTTGTTCTAGAAAGAATCAAAGACTCCAGCAAGATTGAACCAGGTACTGGAGGTGCTCACTAGACGACAAATCTCTTTCCATTTATGTCACCTCTCTCTCCTGACAGAGGGATGGGAATTCCACTAGGGTCAGTCTCTGCAGTCACTCGGGAAGAACAGATGATAGGGTGTGAGGAGAGCCCTTGGTATCTGTTCAACAGCAGTCACCAGTGACTTGGGGCACCAGGTTCTAGAGTGTGGGCCCTGGAGTTGGACAGCCACCTGCAAACTCGAGAATCACGATCAGGACCTGATTATCCCCAGCCTGCATTCCTTCCTCCCTCCTTCTCTCCCTTCCTTTTCTTTTCTGGAGAAAAAAAAAGTGAGACAGGACAGAACCGACTTTATAGGTTGTTGCGCATGTGTTGGGGATCTCAGCACTTCCTGAAGCTGCCTTACAGGAAGCCGTGGCTGGGCTGGCATCTGCTACAGTGTTTTGTACATGTCACTGCCCTTCTTTTGCTTCCTTCCAGACTAGTCTTTGCCCTGAGTTTTGTCTGAAGTCAGGTGTCTGCTGGGGCCTAGTGTCTGCTCAGAGGTCAGAGGAGTGGGAAATGCTCTCAGCCCATGCTCAGGGCCTTATGTGGACACCAAGACAGCGGTTGCCCTCTGTGGAAGGGCCTGTGTCATCTGCTCCCGTTTCCCTGCGTTTCCCTGGTATACCCCCCTGCTCCTGCATCCTGCCTGTGGCATGGATTTCTTTATCCATCCCTTAGTTGATGGACAAGGAGGTTGAGGGTGCTGGTGGCTCTGTACCAGGACAGGTGCTCTGAGTCATTTCTCTAGGATGTTGGTTATAGGGGTTCATGCTCCTTTTTCATCCAGTGTCTTCTTAACTTGGTTGTTTTGAATCATGCTACAATAAACTCGGGCGCAGATATTTCTGCAGTATGCTGAGATTAGGGGCCATTATTTGGAGATGCATTTACTTAGTTAAAAACATTTTTTTTTTTTTGGAGACAGAGTTTCATGTAACCTAGGTTGACTTCCAACTTGCTGTACAGCTGAGGACAATCTTGAACATAAGATCTTCCTGCCTCCATCTTCCAGGTGCTGGGGTTAGAAGCATGTGTTGCCACACTTGGTTTTATATAGCACAGAGGATAGAGCCCGGGACTTTGTGCCTACTGCGCAAGTGCTCTACCGACTGAGCTACATACTCGGTCTTTCAGTTCTTTGTACAGACTGGACAGACATCTCTGGCCAGATGTCTGACGGGAGATTTGCAAAAGAGTGGCCGGTCCTGACTTTGTCAGGGAATTTGTAGACAGAATTCAGAATTCACTGAAGTCTTTGGGCCCCAAAGTCTTATTTCAAAACTGACCCTTTAGGCTGGAAGGAAGCAGGTATTTCCTTATTTTAAATTTTCAGAAAAAGGACAAGGCCCTAAGAACTGCCACTGAATAGGTTAGTAGATGAAGCAGATTATTTGGGCCAGATGGCCAGAGTTATTGATATGCAAATGTACCTCTGAGAAGGAATGCAAATGGGGTGGGGGAGTAGGAGGGAGTCTCTGGACACGTGGTTCTAAAGAAATTGTTGATCTTCCTGGGGTCTCGTAATAAGGGCGAGAAAACTTTCCTTCCTTTATTCTGCAGATTTCCAGCTCCAGTCACACAAAGTAACTAAGCCACTTGCTCTGGTGGCGGTGTCCACGCAGCAAGCCTGCACTTGGGTGGGTTGCCGCCTGTCTGCAGGCCGGTGCACGTCAAACCGCTCTCGGCAGGAGGGTGGAGGCATCTCACCTGGGCTCCACCTCACACAGGCACTCTTCTTAATTTTACTCCTAACCGTTCCCTTCTGGCTTACAAAATGGCTTTTACCCTGGGATGCTGGCTCATTATCTTCTGAATTTGAGGCGTGGCTCTCCCTCGGCAGGGGCTGTTAACTTGCTGGGGATCTGCCTTGCTCTTCTCGTCCTGCCTGCAGCCCAGCCCTGCTTCACTCTGGATACAATCCTTGAAAGGCTTGATTCAAGTCTCCCTTCTCCAGGAAGACTTCCCTCACTACAGCCAACCAGGGCAGTGGCTTTGATTTCTGTACAACCTTTCCCTGGTTTTCTTACTGGTTTAGTAAAGGAGTAAAGCTATACGTGATGTTGTTGGTGCCTCATTCGATTAAACTGGAATTCGCATCATTCACTGAACAATAAGTCTTTGTTAGCTAGCGACTGTTTTACCATCTGTCCCCACACTGTTTAGGATTAGGTATTGTCTGTGTCAGTGCCCAGTAAAGGCCAGTTGAGAACAATGATAAAACAGTGTGTCACGCTGATTCATGTGCTAAACCTATCAGACTAGTGGAGAAACTGCAGTTCCCAGAAGCTATTTTGGATTGGGGGGGGGGGCAGCTCAGCCTTGATGGCAGCTGCAACTGCTTTGATTTGGGAGGGGCGGTCAAGAACAGTTTTTAGAATTTCATTCTACGGATTGCGCAGTGACAGGGCTTGGAGTCCTGCAACACTGTTGGCTAAAGCCCCATCATGACAGACTGTGTGGCTTATGTGTAATGGGGCAGTTTTGTGCCTGACATGGGATACCTCAGGCAGGTACAGGGAGGCCTGCTGAATAGGACAGAGGAAACCAGCAGGGATGACTGGGATTCTGGGCAAAATGAAGGGTAGCAAGCAGGATCAAATACCAGAGATAAGTAGCTCATCAATGGGGTAACCCTGGCCATGGTGAGCCCAGGTATGTATGTGTGCGCATGCGTGTGTGCCTGTGTGCGTGCATGCATGTGTTTTGCCCAAATCCGAGAAGTTCCCCAAAAGCCAACAAGGAGACCGAGTCCCATATGTAAAAGCAAAGAGCCTTTATTTTAAGCAAGTTTGCAAACTCAGTCTCTCCGCATGTCCAATGTACTGGAATAAATGGAGAGCCTCAAGCTCAGTCAGAGTTGAGTGTTTATAGTAGTAAAGGTGGGGGTGAGGAGTTTCTGAGGTTCAAGACCCCTGATTGGCTGACATTTGTCTAGGGGCATCCTGGTGAGTGTGTGCTGGCAGCAGTGATTGTGTATCTATAGCAGTTGGAACGTTAGGCAGTTCCTTTGGATGGTCTGTTCTTGGGTGGTGCTCAGGTAATCTCATTTTGTGGTTCTTCCTGCAACCAGGTATTGCTTCAGGGTAAACTACTGAGATTCAGACCTCTATTTAAACTTATTGATGGCTGAGACCTACTTTGACAGGTGATAATGGCTGGAAGTAAGGAACTTCCTTTGGGTGCTCTATTTATATTTAGCTTATATGACTGGCTCTTACATTTCCCCCTTCACAAGCACCAATAACAGGACCCAATCTTGGGTCCTGCTTGCCCCTGGTTTTAAGGAGGTATGGAATTACTTAAATTAACAAATCCATTAATTGACAACTCTGGACCTAGTTTTAGTATATCATCAAGCACTATAGGTAGTTATCTTGTCCCCCATGTCAGGGAGTTACCCCTTGTCTCAGCCTTTCAACCTATTTTGGGCAGGGAGCATGGGACGGTGTGTTTCTTTCTGCAGCTACTTCAAGTTGACATTGGGGTGTTGTTATCCAGGTCCAATTAGGTTGAAAGGCTAGCCAAAGGTAAGGAGGAAATTTAGGCAGTGGGGCACTCATCAGACTCTGTTGAAGGAACAGGGAGCGTTCATATCAGCTGGATTGGTCCACATCAACTTTCAGGAAGTTCAGGGCTCACCGTAATTCAGAGCAGGTTGCAGTCAGCAACTGATGCTTAGATACGTCTGCCAGTCAAGTGGAAGCCTATTGAGATAAGTTTAAACTAGAAACAGAAGTTAAAATTTAGAAAAAGAGCAGATATCAGGTGTCTGTAAACAGAAGGAATAGACTCATACCTTTGAGTCCTAGCAAAAACTACAGATTTTGGTTAGAAGCATGTATATTTTTCTGCTGTCCAGAGAAATGTATGGTAGCTTTAGAATGGGCTAACAAGTTGGCTATCGTTTTGTGGAAGAATCTAGATACCTTTTGTTGTTAAACTGATACTATAACTGCCCTAGCCATTAATACTATCAGAGATCTCAGAAGGATAAATAAGGTATATCTGAGTACAGACCAAATCTATTAAAAATGACATAGACCAGAGTCCATATACAGTTAGTCATACCCAGGTCTCCATAGCATTGGAGGCAGAAATATCCAGAACAGCAGTCTTACTGTCTAAGCCAGACCCTAAGGTGATTTTTTTTTTCCTGCGGAAGAGGGACATGGAAAAGACTGACCTTATTTTGTCTAGGCAAAGGTGGTGCTGTTTGTCCACAGTCTGGACTGGGTCCTGGCAGCAAAGGTGTTGCACTGGGACATCTTGTACAGTAGT
This sequence comes from Microtus ochrogaster, assembly GCF_000317375.1. Classification (NCBI taxonomy): domain Eukaryota; kingdom Metazoa; phylum Chordata; class Mammalia; order Rodentia; family Cricetidae; genus Microtus; species Microtus ochrogaster. The sequence continues at coordinate 48,674,709 of NC_022030.1, read as the reverse complement.
CAGCGTCGTCGTAATCCAGGTGGAGACATCATGGTGTCTCATAATCTTCTATGGAGACCTTGGGTTACTGCTAGGATCTCAGAGTCTCTGTCTAATATAATAAGTTTTTAAATCATTATTTTAAATGACATATTCGGCAGATCTCTGAAGTATGAGGGGCTGCCTAGGTATGCCTGATTAGACAAATTTTGTTTCCTCATTCTTTGTTTTAAGTTTGACTTTGAAAACATATACAGGAACTAAATAAGGCTTATTCCTGTAACTAATCATATCAGTACTTTAAAGATGATTGACTAACTTGCATTTCCTAACAGTCTATAATAATTTAGCAGCTTTTACAAGACTAGAACTCCACACTCTGTAATGATTTTGAATTAAAACTAATAAAGAAACTGAATTAGTCATTCTGAGGGTATGACTATAAACACAGAACAAATTTATATCTAGCTGTTAATGTTGTCTCCTGTAAAGGCAAGGAACAGGTCCCAGGGTGAAATGGGAACAGGAGGGAATCTAAGAGCTAGCATTGCCCTAGGGCAAAATGAGACTCAGGCCTACCTTCCAGCTGATCTATAGAACCCATCTTGGCAGGTGTGTACCAAGTTGCCCTGGGAAAGCTGCCCTGAGTCCTACATTTTTCCCCCTTCACAAGTACCGATGACAGAACTCAATCATGGGTCCTATCTGTCCAGGGGCTCAAGGGAGTGATACTGGAACCTCAATACCATCAGTCGAACAGTATTAATCTGTTCTCGAACAAAAGCCATCACTCTGTTGATAAGAAGCAAGATCATTTGGACCTGTTAGAGCTGGAAGCAAGGTCGTTAACCAAAGAGACCAGCTGAGCAAGTTTTCATCCAGCTTTCATGTGAGCATTCTGTTCTCTATCATTAACAAGGCCATTGAATTTCTAATTACCCCAGAGTGATTGACATAGAAACAACATTCTTTCCCCAGAAGAGGAGGTCCAAATCTCTTAGTATCGATACAAAAATTTATGACTCAGTTTATCCAAATAGCTTAAACCCACAAAGTTAGCAAAGATAAGGAGACTAAACACACATTTTAAAGTATGAGTAGACCATGAACAAGAAAAAATATTTTTAAACCATTAGTTAATATTTTTAATGCTTTTACCTTTTAATATAGTTTTCCATGTTACATTGATCCTCCCATTACAGAATTTCTCCCATTGTTATTTTACAACTGCAGTTTTGCCTATGTTGTGAATCTCAATTCATATATCTGACATGCAGGTGGTCCTAGACTACCCTTATACAACAACCTCCAAAAGATTGAGATTCAGACTTGGATGCTGTTCCAAGCGCTCTATCAAACTGCTTAGGTCATTGTCTTCTGCATCACAAGAAATGAACATTTCCATTTCTGGTTAGATTTTGGTGCTTATGGCTCTGACCATAATTTTTAGCCTTTTATTTTAAGTTCAAATATTAACAATATAAAACATAATATAAAACATTTTATAGTACCGATGCCTCACAGCTTTATAAATTTATTTATTTTTTTCCCTAAAAAATTAAAATCTCTTAAATATCTTCCTGCAATATCAAACATATTAAAAATAAAGTACTTCTTTGGTCCCACCCTTGACAGCACATCCATAGCCTGTCTTTAGATCTCAGCCTGCTCCATTTCACTGTAGCTGGTACTTCTGGTGACTATCACCTGGCACTGGCATTTCTAAAATATTAAGGTCCATTGTTGCAACAGCACATTCTTTGGTACTCTAGTCCTGCCATACATTTGTAAACCTTAGCTGTTTTTTCACCTGGGTGACTCTTAAATTAATAAAGTCTCGCTGGCAAAGCAAGGTACATTTGAGTATAAAAACATTGAGGTGCAGCTTTAATACTTTAAATTATATATATGTAAAGCCTTTTTAGAACGGGACATGAGTCATTATGTAAAAATCTATCTCAATCCAAACTATCTTGGAGATTGGTTAGGCCCACTCCACGTGGTCACCTTTAATCAAGATGGTGAAATCCTGTGGCATCCATTTTCTTTAACTGTAGAAAAATGACAACCAAAAATTTAAAATGGAATTATGTCTTATGGTTTCTTTAAAATTACCCATGCATAGATTTTAAGTAAATAAAACATGGGTCTAACAAAGGAAGAGCCATAATTCAATTCTAGAGCCAGCTTTTCAATTAAAAAACAGCATATAGCAGTCTTAACATTATCTATACCAAAAAGTCATCTGAATTTCTGCTAACCCAAATTTAGTAATAAGAGCTCAATGATAAATTTTTTGAAGTCAGGCCTGTAAATGTGGCCACAGCAATGATGGGTGGCAGAGACAGCAAAAATAGCCAGACCATTTCTGTCTCAGCTCTATGCTTGCGAGAAAACTTACATAGACAACTTCTCACCAAAACAAGCATATTCAGTATTTGCATGTATGAGAAGCCACAGCAAACATAGTTTATATCCCCTTTGACCTTTTATAGCTTTCTATATACCTTTAATTTATTTTTTTCTCTCTTTATTTTTTTAGTCTCCTGCTTTTTCCCTCATTTTCCAGACAACATACCAAAATTTTCTCATTTTTCAAACAACATAAAGACTCTTACCAAAGTCTTTCTTGTGGTTTCCCTCAGTGGTGTATGATATATTGTATGGCTACAATATTTTAAACAAGAACAGAAACATGCATATTCTATAACAAAAAACCTTTAAATTTACATCACATAAAATTCTGTACCAGAGTGAAACCTTTGAGACCAACAGTAGTTTTTTTTTCTATACATTAAGCAGTAATAAGTTGTAACCAGCCCCTCTAAATGATGACAGATATTTATAACACATTGGATCTGAATGATCAAGGCAGCTCTGGTGGAGGGAAGTCTGGCTACAGTGTCACAGCATGGCCATTTCAGCAACACCTATAGCCAGAGTCCTTGGCCTACAGAGCCAAACCTTAGTCAGGTTTGACCAGAAGTTGAGGCACGCAGCCCCCAGGGCAGGCGGAGGGAACTCATCCACCAGCATGGGAGGAGGCAAGGTGATATTCAACATGGGGGAAAAGACTGTTAACCTCTCTAAGCCATAGCAATTAATCCCAGATTCTCTCTGTTCAGTGTTTGAAATCCTATTGGGGTACATCCACCTCCTACAACTGTGGCTGGCAGCCTTGCTACATTGCAATAACAAGGCTGCATAGCCCAGCCACCCATCCACACAAGCACACTGTCCCGCAGCCTTGTGCTTGGGGCCAAGGCTGACTCCTTTTCATGAAATATTGAAGGCAGCGAGGAAAATATACCCCTATGCTTATGGCCCTGTCTCTAAAGTCCTGTAAGTGATCACAATATCAAAGTCAAAAAAGTCATGATTTGAGTCTGTCCCATATCGTCAGTGTCAGTCTAAGTCAGGACAAAAACACAACAACACACAGGACTATGGCGCCAAACCAAACTAAAGACGACAGCCTCAAAGTGTTTTGAGGGTATGACCCACCCCTCTATTGAACTGAGACCACTATCTGCCTGTCTCTCAACAGAACTGAGACCGCTGCCCACATGTCTCTATACAGAACTGAGACCCCTATCTGTGTGTGATGGAGGAAGGTCATTGGTAATAAACAAACCGCCTTGGCCCATTTTGATAGGCCATCCCTTAGGTGGGTGGAGTAGGCAGAACAGAATGCTGGGAGGAAGAGGAAGTGAGCTCAGACTCGATAACTCTCTACTCTGGGGCAGACGCCTCAGACATATGCTATGCTCCCCTCTCCAGGGCAGACGCGATAGCTCTGCTCTCTGGGGCAGACAAAATGAACTCCGACCCAGAATGGACGTAGGCTAGAATCCTCCCAGTAAGCGCACCTTGGGGTGCTACACACATTATTAGAAATGGGCTAGTCCAGGTGCGAGAGTTAGCCTAGAAGAGGCTAGATATAATGGGCCAAGCAGTGTTTAAAAGAATACAGTTTGTGTGTTGTTATTTCGGAGCATAAGCTAGCCAAGTGGCCAGGAGCAGGGGTGCTGGGGACGCAGCCCCGCTGCTCCTATTACAACATGTGTGTCTCTCAACAAACTGAGACCGCTACCCAGATGTCTCTCTACAGAATTGAGACTGCTACCGGCGTGTCTCACCAGAGGGAACCACCCTTTGCAGAAGGGCCCTGGGGATGTCTCCTCCAGGCACCCTGCCTGTGATCTTTTAGCGTGTCTGCTTAGATCGCTACAGGCTCTTAAGTTTCCTGGGCCAGCTCACAGAAAGACATGAGACATGAAACAAAACACAGAAAACTTACCAGCCTGTTGAAGGCTTTATGGGTGGTAGTCCCAGTGGGCTTGGGGGATCTGGTACAAGTCCCCAAATGTTATACCCAAATTGACAAAGTCTCCCAAAAGCCGACAAGGAGACTGAGTTCTGTATGTAAAAGCAAAGAGCCTTTATTTTAAGCAAGTTTGCAAACTCGGTCTCTCTGCATGTCCAATGTATTGGAATAAATGGAGAGCCTCAAGCTCAGTCAGAGTTGAGTATTTATAGTAGTAAAGGTGAGGAGTTTCTGAGGTTCATGACCCGTGATTGGCTGACATTTGTCTAGGGGCATCCTGGTGAGTGTGTGCTGGTAGGTGATCCTATCTACAGCATTAGATCAGGCATTTTCTTTGGATGGTCTCTTCTGGGTGGTGCTCAGCTAATCTCAGTTTGTGGTTCTTCCTGTAACCAGGTAAACTTCAGGGTAAACTGAGATTCAGACCTCCATTTAAACTTATTGATGGCTGAGTCCTACTCTGTCAGGTGATAATGGTTGGAAGTAAAGAACTTCCTTTGGGTGCTCTGTTCATATTTAGCTTATCATGACTGGCTCCTACGTGTGTGTGTGTATACACATGTATTGTTGGGAGGTTCTAGTTAACAAGAAGTCCTTGACCACTGTCTATTCGGCCAACAGTAGCCTAGCCTCCTTGTATGTGGGACTCAGAGTCTAGTTGCAGGGTATGAGAGAGAGAGAACTTGGTAGAAGAGAGCTGGTTCTATACTAGACAGATGGGGTGTTAGCAGTGAGGCAAGCCTGGCCCCGCCCCTTGAGGCCCTGACAGAACGGTCACTCCTGCATCATGCCTGTGTGCACCGCAGATAGTACCCTGTCCCTTTAAAAGGCAAAACTCTGCCTATCTCTATTCTTCTTCTTCCTCTTCCTCTTTCTCTTGCTTTCCCTCCAGCCCTCCCTCTCTCTCTTCTCTCTTCTGCTGCTCCTGCTCCCAGAGGCTGGTCTCTTCCCTCCTGTTTCCCCTTCTCTCAATAAACTGCCCACTTAACCCCTGACTGCATGGTGTGTCTGTCTCTCACCTGCCAAGGTCCCTCATGGGCAGAATCATCACATGAGGTTCTGTTCAGGTCAGCAAGGGACAGTGAAATCATACAACAGGTTCTGGGGTAGAGGTGGGATTGATGCTGTGGGCCCAGGCTCAGAGTTGCTCCTTAAAGATATGAGTGAGGTTGACTCCATAGAGCAGTGGTTCTCAGCCTCCCCAATGCTGTGGCTCTTTAACACAGCTCCTCATGTTGTAGTGACCCCCAACCATAAAATCATTTCATTGCTTTCTTTCTTTCTTTCTTTCTTTCTTTCTTTCTTTCTTTCTTTCTTTCTTTCTTTCTTCCTTTCTTTCTTTCTTTCTTTGTCTCTTATGTATACAGTATTCTGCCTGCATGTGTCCCTGCAGGCCAGAAGATGGCACCAGACAGATGATTGTGAGCCACCACATGGTTGCTGGGAATTGAACTCAGGACTTCTGGAAGAGCACTCAGTGCTCTTAACCTCTGAGTCATCCCTCCAGCCATGTGTTCCTATTTCATAAAACTGTAGTTTTGCTACTGTTATGAATCATAATAGAGATATTATCTGATATGTGACCTCCCCCAAAGGGGTCACAACCCACAAGTTGAGAACCATTGTCACAATGCTGTTAGCGGCATAAAGGTTATGGGTTTTGTTCATGTGATTCTTCCAGTCATGGGTGCAGTGGTTTCCAAAGAACAATTATGGTGTGTGTGTGAGTGTGTGTGTGTGTGTGTGTGTGTGAGAGAGAGAGAGAGGGACAGAAACAGAGACAGAGACAGAGATATCGATCTTTGGGAATAGAGAATTAAGAAGGAAGTCCTATGTTTATTTATTTACTTAAGACAAAATCTTACTGTGTAGCTCAGGCAGGCCTTTGAATCACTACACCCAACCTAATACTGAGGGACTCTGGATTAGGATTTTTTTTCTTTTTCTTTTCCTTCCTTCCTTTCTTTTTCTTTTCTTTTCTTTTCTTTTCTTTCCTTTCCTTTCCTTTTTTTTTTCTTTTTTCTTGAGACATGGTCTTACTATGTATCCTGGCTGGCCTGGAACTTACTGTGTAGACCTGGCTGACCCGAACTCACAAGGTCTGTCTCTGACTCCCAAGTGTGGGCATTAAAGGCATGTGCCACAATACCCAGTCTTTGAGTAGGACAGTGGCTTTTAACCTTCCTTACATTTTGACCCTTTAATACAGTTCTTCATATTATGGTGACCTCCAATCATAAAATTTTTCTTTGCTGCTTCATAACTATAATTTTGCTACTGTTATGAATCATAATGTAAATATATGTGATTTCTGGTGGTCTTGGGTGACTTTTTAAGGGGCTAAGTATGACCCACAGGTTGAGAACCATTGCTCTACACCTTCCTTCTCCCCACCCCCTCTCTCTGCTTTGTCTCTCCCTTCATTCTTCCTTCCAGAGTCTCATATATTCCAGTTTTGCCTCAGACTTACTGTGTAGCCAAGCCAAGGATGACCTTAGACTTTGGATTGCCGTGTCCAGGGTGTGATTACAGGCATGTGTTACCATATCTGCTTTAGTTGGTGCTGGGATCAAGCCCAGGACTTTGGGCATGGAAGGTAAGCCCTCTATTAGCCATGATGATTCCCCAGCACCAAACCTCTGTCTCACAGGTTCTGTCATCTCCCAATAGGACCATCTTTGGGTCTAAAGTTTTAGCACATGGGCCTCTGGGGGACTCTCAAGCCTATAGCTTTCCTAAGCTTCATTTTCTCATTGGTAAAAAGTGTACAATAAAACCATCGTGTGAGACATGAGACACATGCAGGGGAACTGAGGAGAGATAATACTATGAGAATAGTTGGTTTTCTAAAGAGTACCCATGACCACCTGCGACTGTAGTCCACCTCTGTTAGTCTCCTCCTCTTGTCTTAGGGACCTAAAGGAGCGAAGGCCCTGGGCTAATGACTTGCCCATCCTCCTCCTTAGATCTTTGCATGTATTATCTCAACACATGCTTAGCAAAAAGTCATTTGGCTTTATGGTCCTGATGGAAAAGGACACACAGGCATTAGCTTGGCTCTTGACCCAAACTCGAGCCTTTGAATACTCAGGATATACCATCCAGCCTTCTTTCCTATGACTTACCCAGATGGCTCTTCCGTAAGTAAAGGAAGCCCTGCACGATTTCTCCAGCTTCCTCGAGCCCCATCAATATTATCTAAAATCATCATCCCCTTGAAGAAAGTACCATGTAGTCCTTGTACAAACTGGAGCTGGAAAGCACGCAAGGAGTTTCAGGCTGAGACACCCATTTCTGTCTTCTCTCTTCCAGGAGCCAAGTCAGCCCTGAAGACCATGAACTTATCCATTGAGCACTGCAACATATCTGACTGGTTGAGACTGGAGGCCACGGTGAAGGCCTCTGTGTATGTGGTGGCTTTCTCCATTGCCACATCCATTACCGTTGTCATTATCGCAATAGTGTCACAGGATCTGCAGCTGAGGAAAGAGGTCCGACTGGTCCTTCTCTGTCATCACCTGCTGTGCATCTCTTCCTACTGTGGCCTGGGGGTTGTCTTCCAAGGAATGCGGGCCTTGCTGGCCAACAGCCCCCTGCTGCTGTGCTGGCTGGTATTTGGGGCACAGCTATGTGTGGGAGAAGGGATCCTCCTTACTCTGGCCTTGATGGCACTCAACACTTACCTGGCCATTTGTTATCCCCTGAACTCTCCATCCTTTGTAGAATCTGCTAAGTACAGGATTCTGACTGGGACCTGGACCGCTGTTCTACTCAAGAATGTTGGCTTATTCCTCCTAGAGGCCACTAGCCCTCCTCCAGCCTCTGTTTTCCAGTCTGCCCCTCTCTGTCCTGTCATCTTGAACGGTACGCCTGCCAGAGTCATCGGCATGCTTTTCCTTGCTCTTCCTTTATGTGTCATCCTTGTGTGTTACTGTCTGATATACCGAGAAGGGAAGCGGGCTGGCCATTTTAATAGATCAAACATCAGGGCCAGGAGAACTGTCCTCGTTCATCTACTGCAGATAAGCTTACACGTCATCCCCACACTCATAGTCATAGTTTTGGGAAAGCGGTGTGGGGTGTTTTTCTTTACTCTAAATCTGGTGCTTTTTGGTGTGTTTGCATTTGCACAGTGTTTCAACCCTCTGGTGTACGGGCTATGCAGCAGAGACCTGCAGAGAAAACTGTACTCTTGGCTGCACTGTCAGAAGAACCAGCAGGGGGCTGGCTTAAACAAAGATTTAGCTCTTCCTAGTAACTCCAGACTTAATAGGGGTGTGAGGGCTGAGGACTTGCCTTGCATTCAGCCCCAAACTGTGCTTTGATTTTGAAAGCAGTGAGACTTCTCCACTGCACCTAGGTGAGGTCAGCTAGTGCCTTTGACGCTGAGCCCAGATGAGCACTTTCTGATGAGTCTGAATATGACAGCTGAAAGGGCCGAATCTAGGAGTCACATGATAATGGAGTCACTGGAAAGGCTGGGACAAACAGAAGTCAGGGTCCCGCAGACTGGTGTCATGTCAAGGTAGGCGAAGAGCCCAAAAGCCGTATGGGCACTCACATCTTGACAACTTAGTTCTGTCAGTAGAAAGAGCAACAAGATGGCTTCTACCCACATAGTCTCCTGTAAATGGTGGTACCTAATTGGTTATAGAGACCCTAAAAGCAAGGGAGTCTGGGAAATGTAGTTTCTAGTTTTACTGATTTGGCAGTAAGAGAAGTTACCTCCCAAGGAGTGAGAACTGAGTGAGCCAACTTATGGGCCCCTCTCTTACTACATTTAGTTTTAATTACATATTATAATGATAACAGAAACAAACAAAAGACACTATTGGGCATTACGTTTCTCCCACTATACAAGCCATTTTATACTCTGTCAGATTCTGACAATAATTTGTAATGTAGACATAATTACTCTTGATTTACAAATGAGAACAATGGAGTTTGAGGAAAGATTTACCTAAGCCTCAGAAGTTCTAAATCTTGCATTTTACATAACATTTTCTGCATTTGTTTGGTACAGGGTAATCATTTTTCTTAAAAAAATTAAAAATATTTAGTGTGTGCCGGGGGGGGGGGTCAAGGACAACTGTTAGAGCTTGGTTCTCTCTTCCACTTTTACATAGGTTCCTTTATGTGGTCATCAGGTTTTCGAGGTAAATACTTTACCTGCTGAGCTACCTTCCCAACCCAACTTTTTCATTTTTGAGAGCCCAAACCAATTGCTTGAGAAAGCCAGGCCTTGACTCTCCACTTTGCTTTGGGTCTGGAGTTCTGCTATGGAGGAGATTCTCTTTCTTATCTGTCACGTATCCAGCACATTTCCTTCTTATGCATCATGCCTACGATGTTTTACCATCTTGAGGCCATTCTTATTTTCATACTCCAGAGCTTCTGTGCCGTGTCTATACTCTTCCTTATTTCATACTCCAGAGCCTCTTCCTTGGTTTAAGTGCTCCTCTTGCCTCCTCCATCCTCTCCTCTCAAGTTTGAGAGATAGAGTACTTGGACATGCTAGGCAGATGCTCTTCCACTGACCTATAGTACTCCAGTCCTCAGTTGCTTGTCTCCTCTCTAGGTACTTAGACTAAGTTTGCCCCTTTTCATAGTTCAAATGCTAAGAAACAAAGCTTCACAGTTTTTTTTCGGGGGACCCTGGATTTTATTTCCCTTGCCTCTCAGTACCTAGCACAATGCCTGGCAGACTTCAGGCACTCAGATGCTGAAATAGAACCACTAACCAGGAAGAGATGCCTTTCTATAAACCCTTTTCTTTTTTTCCTTTTTGGTTTTTGAGACAGTTTCTCTGTGTAGCCCCAGCTGTCCCGGAACTCACTTTGTAGACTAGATTGGTCTCAAACTCAGAGATCTGCCTGCCTCAGTCTGTAGACAGAAGTTTCTGTCTTGCCTGGTCTTGTAGCCATTCAGTCCCAACAAAACACACAGAGGCTTATATTAATTATAAATGGTTGGGCCTATTACCTCAGGCTTATTTTTAACTATCTCTTACAACTTAAATTAACCCATAATTCTTATTTATGTTTAGCCATGTGGCTTGGTACCTTACTCAGTGAGGCATTCTTATCTTGATTCTTCTGCATCTGGCTGGTGACTACAGACTAAACCTTTCCTCTTTGCAGAATTCTCCTAGTCTGGTCATCCCACCTATACTTCCTGCCTGGCTACTGGCCAATCAGCATTTTATTAAACCTATACAAATGACAAATCTTTACAAGATACAAGAACATTATCCCGCAGCATCTGCCTCCTAAGTGTTGGGATTAAAAGTTTATACCACAACCACTTGATGTCTTTCTATAAACTCTTACATCACAAAAGCCAGTCTTTTTGCACTGACATATTAAACAGTCTGAGAATAAAGAATCTTTTAGGACTGGAGAAATGGCTCAACAGTTAAGAGTACATATTGCTCTTGCAGAGGAACCGTGGGTTCAGTTCCCAGCACTCACATTAAGCAACCCATAAACTCCTGTAACTCTAGCTCCTGAGGACCTGACACTTTCTTCTAGACTCCATGGACACATCACTCACTCTCATAGGCACACATATATAAACATAATTAAAAATAATAAAAATAGGCCGGCCTTTAAACCATATCCACACAAACAACAAAAACAGACCCAGAAGAATGGATAGACATACATTTGTGCATACATATATACATATGTATGCATGTGTATTAGTCAGTATTCCATTGCTGTGAAGAGACATCATGACCATGGCAAGTCTTCTAAAGAAAAGCATGTGATTGGGGTAGGCTTACACTTTAGAGGTTTAGTCCATTATCAGCATGGCAGAAAGCATGGCATCAGGCAGCAAGACAAGGTGTTGGAGAAGAAGCTGAGAATTCTACATCTAGATCTTCAGGCAGCAGGAAGAGAAAAAGATACTGGGCCTGACTTGAGCTTCTGAAATCCCAAAGCCCACCCCAGTGACACGTTTCCTCTAACAAGGCCACATATCCTGATCCCTGTCAAGTAATATCACTCCCTAACAGCCAAGAATTCAAATACAGGAGCCTATGGAAGCCATTACTATCTAAACCACTATAGCATGCAACAACAATAATCAAAGAGAAGGTATCTATCAACTTGAAATGGGGGAAACGTGGGTGGGGCTTAAGGGAGGGTATCTGTGAGGGACTGGAGGAGGAAAGGCAGGGGGAAGTGATTCTATTTAAACTAAAAACATTAAAAATAATAATATGGGTGGGGAGGGAGAATGATTGTAAGAGCCAGAGGAACAGGGAGTTTGCTATGAGCTTGTGTCTCCCAGGAATGTCAAAACTAAGTCCATGAAGTCTCATCTCACTGACATGACTGCCTAAACATGAGCTGAACAAGGACATCTGGCGTGCCAACATTCACAGGTAAAGCCAGGAGGCCTCAGCCCCACACAAAGAACTACAAGCAACTAAGGAATGCTGAGAGCAGTGAGAGCAGGAGAAACAGTCGTCCCCAGGAAGAGTGCACCAAATGGTTGTCAGCCTGAAAATACACATATATAATTAACATTATATGTAAACTTGAAAAGGAGCAAAGAGGGGTGTATGGGAGAGGTTAGAGGGAGGAAAGGGAATAGGAACTGATGCAATCATAATCTCAAAAATAATTAAAAATGATAAAAACAAATATTTTAAGATGTCTCTCTCTCTCTCTCTCTCTTTAACCCAGAAAGTCAAAGAAGAACAAAAGCTGACCACACTTAACTCAATTTTGCTATTAACATTAGTGGGTAGCTTTATACCTTCAAATGCAAATTTAGTGTTTTTCAAATTGGGAATATATGGCATAAAATTTAAAACGTTGGCAATGATATGGGTGGAAAACCATCTCCTCCCTGTTGTGGATTGAAAGAAAATGGCCCCCAAAGGGAGTGGCACTATTAGGGGTCTGGACTTGTTGGAGGAAGTATGTCACTGTGGAGGTGGGCTTTGAGGTCTCATATGTGCTCAAGCCATGCCCAATGTCTCAGACCACTTGCTCATGAGGTAAGATGTAAGAACTCTAAGCTCCTTCTCTAGCACCATGTCTGCTTCTATGCTACTGTGTTTCCCACCATGATAATAATAAACTAAACCTCTGAACTGTAAGCAAGCCAATAAGCAGCTCCCCTCCATGATTTCTGTATCAGTTCCTGCCTCTAGGTTCTAGCTCTGCTTAAGTTCCTGTTCTGACTTCCTCCAGTGGTGGACTATGACCTGGAAGTATAAGCCAAATAAACCCTTTCCTCCCTAACTTGATATTTGGTCATGGTGTTGTGTTGCAGCAATAGAAACCCTAACTAAGACATCTGAATTTGCTTAGTTCTTGATTCTCTTCTCTAAGCCAATAACTTATGATTTTTGTGTGTGGCTTCCTCAAGAGATGATCTACAGAGAGAAAACTACTGGTAATTTCTCATTCATAAGATAATTTATTCCTATTACATTTTTATTTTGGTTTTTGTTTCTTTTTGAGACAAATGATGCTTTGGTTGGCCCAGAACTTCCTATGCAGATCAGGATGGCCTTGAGTTCAGATACCCAACTGTATTTAGTTAGTAAATGCTGAGATTAAAGGTATGTGCCACCATGCTCAGCCTCATTTGTAAGATAATTTAAGTCTTAATAACATGAATTTGGATCAGAAAAATGTTCACCTTGATGATTATAATGGCAACTTATGTCATGAGTGACAGGTTGCGATGAGAGCCAGGATCGATATAGGATGTAAAATCCCCAGTCAGGCATAGTTGGCACACACCTTTAATCCCAACACTCAGGAGGCAGAGGCAGGCCATCTCTGGTCTGCAGAGCAAGTTCTGAGGCAGCCAGGGCTATGCAGGGAAACCTCATCTCAGAGAGAGAGAGAGAGAGAGAGAGAGAGAGAGAGAGAGAGAGAGAGGAAATAGAGAAAGGTGAAATCCCTGCAACCCAAATATAAACTTTGGTAAGATGTAGGAGAGAGAAGGAAGGAAGTGGTGGTTACAATCACTTGCAATCAGATGGAAGTTCTCTAAAACATGCCCTTCCGCGTCCCTATGATGTTAAAGACTCAGGAAAGGGTATGAAGTTGGGGCAAAAATCCTCATAGAAGATGGACTTTGCAAACAGCCCTTAAGAAATTAAGTCACTTAAGGAAAGCAATATAAATTATCTTAAAATTTCAAACCTTTATCTGCATACTTCATTTCCCCCAACTGTCATGTCACTACAGCATGGGATATTTCTGATCTCTGTTTAAGTTAGGAGCACATGCTGGCTAACATCAGACCAAAGTTGGAAAATCTCTAAAAGCAAGATTAAAAAAAAAAGTTGAAACTTTTTAATCATAAGAAAATATTGAATAAATTAGGCCATTTAGAAGTTTCAGAAGTTCACCCAAACTTACAAACTTGAAGAATTCTTTCCTCTGAGAAGGTTAAAGGGTATGGTTGAGAATGCCTGCCTGGTGGCCAAGCAATGACATATACTTACACTGAGAGAGAGAAAATGGCTGTAGGAAAGAAGCCAGAGTATTCTTTTTTTAAAAAAATTGTTTTATTTTTATTATTTTCCATGTGGGTTTTGTCAGTATGTATGACTGTGTATCATGTGTGTACAGTGACTCCAGAAACCAGAAGAGTGCATTGGAGCCATGGGACTGGACTTATAGATAGTTGTAAACCGTGCTGTGGGAGCTAGGAATTGAACCCAGGCCCTCTGGGAAGAATAACTAGTGAGCTCTTACTCTAGCACCACCAGAGTATTCTTAAGGGATAACAGGACTATGTGATGGAGCTGGCCTTGAGGATGTTGGAAAAGATTGTCCCCAAAGGCATCCTTTCTCCAAGTGAGGGGCTATCAGATAAAAGAGGGCAAAGGGACTACAGAGGGTCCTGCTGGAAGGAGAGGGTGGACATGAGTAAGAAGCATCTGCCGAGACAATGATCCAGAAAGATGAACTCTGATTGAAGTGCTACAAAGTGCTATAAGAGAGGAGTCACCAGCAATTTCTTTACCTAATACACTAACACCTGCCTTTGCTAAGGCTGGTCTTGCCCACCTTTCATTTCCCCTTCTTCCAATCCTAGTACACACACAGGCAATCTGGAGACACAGGAACCAATGAGCATGTGATAAGAAAGCAAAAGCAGGAACTACCTGTGGGGTGAGGGGTGGGGTGCGGGATCAGTCAGAGTGTCGGGTATTGCTTTACTTAGGGTTTCTATTGCTGTGATAAAAAACATGACCAAATCAACTTGGGGAGGAAAGGGCTCATTTCAGCTTAGAGTTCCAGATATCAGTCCATCACTGAGGGAAGTCACAGCAGAAACTTAAACAGGGCAGGAACCTGGAGACAGGAGCTGATACAGACGCCATGGAGGAGAGCTGCTTACTGGCTAGCTTACATAGCTTACTCAGCCTGCTTTTTATGGGACCCAGAACCACCAATGCAGGGATGGCACCACCCACAGTGGGCTGGGTTCTTTTACATCAATCACTGAGAACATGCCTGGCAGCATTAGCCTACAGCCTGCTCTCATGGAGGCATTTTCTCAAACGAAGCTCCTCTCTGATGACTCTAGCTTGTGTCAAGTTGACATAAACTAGCCAGCACAGGTATGAAGATGCCACAATGAAACCCAACCTAAAATAATGAGAAAGAAACCTGCCAGTAAGCTTAATGCCATCTACAACCTTAAAAATGTAATTAATTATTCTAATGTGGCTGACATAGCCATGTATCATACAAGTGCACTGAGAACACAGGTCACTGATATATATGCATAGGGCCCTAATTCTGACTCCAAGCACTACAAAAGCAAACAAACATGATGTGGGATTCTCTTCTGTATGTTGTGAATATATTTTATTACTATTGGTTAATAAAGAAGTTGCTTTGGCCGATGACTTAGCAGAATTAAGTAAGGCGAGAAATCTGAACAGAGATATATAGAGAGAGTAGGTAGAATCAAAGAGACACCATGTAGCTGCCAAAGGAGACAGATGCCAGAACCTTACCAGTAGGCCACAGCTTTGTGCTGATACATCAATTAATAGAAATGGGTTAATTTAAGATGTAAGAGTTAATTAATAAGAAGCCTGAGCTAATAGGCCAAGCAGTGTTGTAGTTAATATAGTTTCTGTGTGATTATTTGGGTCTGGGTGGCCAGGAATGAAAGAGCAGCCTCCATTTACACAAACAAACAAAAACCCAGTAATTTCATAAAGTTTTTGTAGTAAGAAAATAAAGTCATAAATCCTAAGTTTCTGATGATTAGAAAGAGGATATATTTTGGAGAGTGTGGGATATTATCCTACCTCTCAGAGTACATTTAGCATTATCAGATGGTCATGTACCTATGGAGGCCAGGACAGGATGTTATTATTTTGTTATAAAATGTCTGTTAAAGGCTCACACCAAAGGCATTGAACACCGTATCTCTATTTGGTAGTGGTTGGAAGCTGGGACTTAGCTGGAGGAAGTGATTTACTGGGGGGTTTGCCTTGGGGTTTATGGGCTGGCCTTACTTCCACATCTCTCTGCTTCATGGACAAAGAAGATGCGAATAAACAGCCTCATCTTCCTGCCACCATAGTTGTGATTGGTTTCTACCACTGTACCTCCCTGCCATGATGCGATGTCCCCTTAGACTGGGAGTCAGAGTTATTTCTTAAACTGCTTTTTGTCAGGTATTCTGTTGTGTGGAGAGAAAGTAAAAGCAGGAGGAAGTTAGGCAAATGTGCACCACAGGGCTGGCAAAATAGCGCAGTGGGCAAAGATGCTTGCCATAAAAACCCAACGACCTAAGTTCAATCCTCAGAATCTGCTTAAAGTAGATGGAGAGAAATGGTTCCATAAAGTTGTCCTCTGATGCCTACAGGAACACTATGGCATGTGTACCTCCTACAATCAAAAATGTTATCCATCACAGATGAATGGCTAAACAGAATGGGGTATAACATATGAGCATACAACATAATATTATACAGCCTTGAAAAAGAAGGAAAGTCTCAGTCTGGGTATGGTAGCACACACCTTTATTTCCTCCATGGTGGAGGCAGAGGCAGAGGCAGGGGCAGGGGCAGGGGCAGGGGCAGGGG
>NC_022030.1:48653859-48658085 GCF_000317375.1 Microtus ochrogaster | reverse complement strand
CAGAGGCAGAGGCAGAGGCAGAGGCAGAGGCAGAGGCAGAGGCAGAGGCAGAGGCAGAGGCAGGTGGATCTCTGTGTGCTCCAAGCTGCCCTGGACTGCATAGTGAGGACGTGCCTATCATTAAAAAGTCAGATTCAGTCTTGAAACACTGTATGGTCAAATTTGCATTATTGGTCCCAAAAGGCCCCTGTAATTTGTCACTTCTCACACAATCCTTGTCATTCAGCTTCCCCAGGCCATCTGAAGCGTTCTTGGAAACGGGAAAGTCTAGAATGCATGTCTGAGCAACTGTGGGACGTTTAGCCTGGACCTGCTCTCAGGCCCAACCTGTTACATGAGAAGCGAGATTATGCAGACTCCTCCAGCCCACCCCGCAGGCTACATCTCAGCCATTTCGTTAGACTGGTTTCGAGACTTTACACTGTGGCCAGCAGCAACAGAGACCTTTGGCCATCTTTGGAGTCCTTCCACACACCTGCTTAAGCACGACTATCTGGTTTGCTGTTCTTTGCGACTAAACTTTAAGGTGACATTGCTTGTGTTGTGGATTGGCTCTCAAGTTAGGCATGCTTGATGACACAGCCATTGAGAGTATCCCCCCCACACACACACACATTGCTGCCTTAAAGTGCTTCACTAGTTCCTTCTAGCTTACCTCAGGATTTTGAAACCTAGTAGTCAGCATCTGGAAGGACCCACAGTGCCCCTTAGCGGTGGGGGAAGTGCTGTACAGTTTTGGAAGGCACTCCTAGGATTTCAACTTCTTATATTAAGACTAGCCATGCCCAGAGAGTTACACTATGCCACCTGTTCAAATTGGAAGGAATTTCCAATACCTTCATGTGACTGTCTGAGAGACAAATATGAGATTGGCCTGAGGACTGGTCTGCCACTGAGTGAGTGGTGGGAAGAAGGGACGTAGGCATTTGATAGGGTCAACCATTCTGTGTTCTCCACCATCTCTGCCTTCAGGAGAAGCCCAGCCTCTGGCATCAGTCTTGGCAGGTTTGCTCTAGCACCTAAACTACTGGACCACTTTCCTTTTTGGATTCTTCTCCTCTTCCTTGTGCAGACACAAAGGATGGAGTTCCTCAGGTACCATCCTTGGCCACATTCTGTCCATATGATCAATCACTCTCCAGCTGCAGGTTTCCCATTGTGTCTTCAGCTTCAGGGTGTTTCATCTCTCCTCGACACTCATGTATGTTACCATGGCCAGCAATGTCTCCTCTAGGGCTCCTAGGTGCACTTCGAACCCGTCCTGTTAAACTACAGCCCATCATCCTATTACACTTGTTCTTTCTTTGTAACTTCCGTTTTATATAACATGCTCCATATGCCACAAACCTGTTTCTATATTCTCTCTCATCTCCCAAATCCATCCCATCCTTAATCCTATGGACACCTATTTTAAATTTATTTAAACTTTTTTTCTGTTCCAGCAAGGTTTATCGAATACACCAAATAGGTGTATTAGTATGTTGGCCGTTTTTTTCTTAAATACACAGGGATGTACTGAAGGCTGGCATTCAAGGCCAGGAAGGATCCTGAAATCAGGAGAGCAAAGCTGCCCTGGCATGGCAACATGGACCCATTTTTCTTCTCCTCAATGAAGAGGCTCATGAGCATTCCTCATTACTGGCAACAAAGTGCTGATCTTTCTCTCCAGAAGAGCAAGGGAGCAAAGGAATCAAATGGCTAAAAACTCTTACATCCCTGTGATGGTTAATGTTGCCAACCTGACAGGCTCTGCGGTCACCTAGGAGACAGAGAACGGTACACCTGCGAGGACTTATTTACCTCCGGGCACACGCGTGAGGGACTATATTAATTTGTTTAATTAGGAGAACCCAATCTAAAGGCAGAAGCACCATTCCCTGTCTGGGGTCCTGCACTGTATGAAGAGAGAAAGGCTGGACCAGAACTGATCTTCCTGCTTCCATCATCCATGCACTGGGATGTCAGGCACGTGCCAACAGTTGTCTAATTACAGAAAGGCTACTGAGCAGGGGCACCGTAAGCACCCGGCGTTCCCACCTAAACAAATCCAAGCCTAATGCTAACAGCAAAATCAAATGAGATATTTTGGCGTTTAAGACTAATCTCTCACTAAGGACATTCTACCCTGACCTGAATGTGTTTCTCAATCTCACTGTCACCTCGGTCTGTTGTTACCATGGCCTCCTGCACCTGCTCTTGAATAACTTTGACCAAAAATGCTGGTTTAAATCACCCTATCGAAAATGTTTCTTTTAAAATATCTCCCTCTTTCCCTCATGTCTATTTCTATGGTCCTATGCATCATCTCCAAAGAGAGTAAGATGTGTCAGCAAACTACTGTTGGACCCAAAGCAAGTTCCCCTCCTTGTTTCTCAGTCCCCAGGGAGTCTGTGATATCATTAATACAAGGAAGCAGGTTTCAGCTGAGTGTGGTGGCACAGGCCCGTAATTCCAGCATTTCAGACATGGAGGCAGAGGCATTTTGCTCTCTGTGAGTTTGAGACCAGCCTGGTTTATAAAGTAAGACCCTGTCTCAAAACAAACAAACAGAGGCAGGTTCTGGTGATATTGGATTTTAAAGTAATCACTGAATAGGTCAAATAATGGTTTCCCTCTAAGAAACCCAATAGATGAAATGTTCCAGTGGTCCAGGGTTCTGAGGAACCCAATAATGATGCAATTTAGACATGTTCTAAAGGATCTCGTCTTATAGTCTCAGTGGGCTATTAATCCCAGTGGTCAATGACTTGTGAAGCCTGTTGGTCCCCGAGAAGCTCATGTGTGGAAGCCCGAGAATGCCTTGGGTGCACATTTTATATAAGAATGCTGTGTTCCCTTTCCACTCCTTCTTCCTTAGATTGTTATCAGTGTTCGTCCTCCCAAAGGCAAACACTTTTTCTTCGAGGAAGAATCTTATGTGCATATGACTTACTGGAAGGTGGAGAAGCCTGTGAGCGGTCAGAAGCGGACTATGTCTTTGGTTGCTGATTCATTTTCCTGTTGCTATGATTAAATACCTGAGCCAAAGTAAAACAGGGAAGAAGGGTTTCTTTTGACTCCTGGTTTGAAGGGACAGCCCATGGCAGAAGAGAAGGCATGGTGACAGGCACTTGATCGGCTGGTCATATGGCATCTACAGGAAAGGAAGGGAGAGAAAGAGAGGGGGAAGGATGAAGGAGAGAAGAAAAGAGAGATAGAAAGAGCAATACACACACACACACACACACACACACACACACACACACACACACACACACACATAGATTTTGAGTTATGGGTATTGACTTATGAGGGCCAAGGGTGTAAGATCGTGCTGTCTTGGTGTCAGTTATATAAGTGATGGACTTATGATATTAATCTTCATTACCACCTGGACTGGATTTGAAATCACCAAGTAGACATGCCTCTGCATATATCTGTGGGGGTGTTTCCAGAAAGATTTAACTGAGGAGAGAATACCCCCGAATGTGGGTGGCACCATTTCACAGGCTGAGGTACTGAAAGGAAGACGGTGGTACCAGCATTGTTTTCTTTGATTAATCTCCCAAATCTTGCTATAGCAACAGGAAACATTACATTGTAAGAGATACAGCGGCTTATCTCATGCAATGACATGCAGTTTCATATACACCCTATGCTCAACATCTATTTATCTCGTATGATTTGAAGGTGCAGTTCCTTAAAGGATGGACAGCACAGTGGTGAGAGCACCTGGCCGCTGCTCGCATTTCATCTACAGCCAGGAAGCATGGCTGGGAGTCTGGTGTCACCTGAATGCAGTGTGGAAATTTCTGCTTCCTCAGATTCCATCTAAGTTAGAAAATAGTAAAGTCAAGGGGAAAATAAATCCAAACTTAGGTTTAAGAATTTTATGGAATGCTTTTATGTATTCCATAACCATATTTGTGTTTTCAGTTTTGATGAAACTGAAACCAGGCGCTGGTGGTGCATGTCTTTAGTCTCGTGGATCTCTGTGAGTTTGACGCCAGCTTGGTCTACAAAGTGAGTTTCAAGGCTACAACAGAGAAACCCTGTCTTGGACTTAACAGACATCTATAGAACATTCCACCCAAATAGGAAAGAATATACCTTCTTCTCTGCAGCTCATGGAACCTTCTCAAAAATCGACCACATAGTCGGTAACAAAGCAAACATCCACAGATATAAAAAAATATTAGTAACCACCTGTGTCTTATCAGATCACCATGGATTAAAGTTAGAATTCA
>NC_022030.1:48639694-48649754 GCF_000317375.1 Microtus ochrogaster | reverse complement strand
GTTGGAGGAGGGGGGGAAGGGTGGGAGGAGGGGGAGGGAAATGGGAGGCTGGGAGGAGGTGGAAACTTATTTTTTTCCTTTTCTCAATAAAAAAAAAAAAGAAAAAAACCAAATTGAATCAAACCAAAACCACCCACACACCCATCCAACCAACCAAACAACCAAATCCATTATCAAACGACAACTCTGAGGTCTATTTTGACTGCTCTTTATTATCCCCTCCTCAAAGGAGTCAACATTCAAGGAAAAAACCTAGCATTATGTTCAACAGAGTAACAGGAAAGGACAAAGATAAGAAAAAGAAAAACTAGCGGTGGGAGTGGGAGATGGAAGATTGATTCTAATTATGACCAGCCAATTGAGATACCTAAAACAAGATGCTGTACACATAAAATCAGCAATAGGATGTGAACTTATGAGAAGTTGTACTACACTCTCCTTTGGGATGCTGTAACATGCTTTTGAAAGCTTGGGTAGAAAATTTTCTGAAAGATATAAGATTGAAGTGTGTGGTTAATCTGATCTGTGAGTCTGGCATTCCAGCCTCCTCCTAAAGTTTCCCGCTGGATGTTCCACCATGTCTTACAGACTCTGACCAACAAAATTGAGAAAGTCCTCCATAGAACCCTTTTCTTTTCTCTGGAGCGTCTTTCCTAAGTCCTGATGTAACAGACCCCAGACCTTAGCTCAGCTGACTCCATGATGGAAGTACCATTTAGGCCATGAAAACAAAGACTTAATCCATCAAAGCCCATCCTTCTGGGAAAGTCTCTAAATATACTAACCTTGCTTTTGGGCTTCTGTAGTTCTGCTTCTGGCCAACTGTTGTTATTAATTGAATTCTATCAATCCAGGACATGTTTTTGTGCCCAACTCACTCTGAGAAAGGCTCCATGCTACACTGGAGTCCCAGTGTAGTTGCCAGGCAGCGAATAAAGACTTGCTTTGGCTTAAACCCATGTTTCAAGAAGTCTTCTCTGGTGGCTACCCCACAACACTGAGAAGATTTCCCCTACAATCTCTCAGTTCCCACTTAAGGCATTCCAGCTTGACTTTCTACACCAGAACTAGCCAGTTAACACATGCTTGCTGTATGCGTACTGGGTGTCAGATACTCTGGTTAATAGACTATACCAAGATGGCAAACCTTAGGGAGGTGTGGATAGAGAAGAAAGCGGTCACTTTTGCTGGCAAGATTTGCCTGCTTGCTGTCATGCTGCTGGCAAGCTCTTATATTCTGTTGCTGAGGTATTCCTTCTCTGGTATTAAAATTGCTTCTTCAGGATTCCAACATAGACTGAAACCTGCAGCTTTCTTGGACTCCTCCAGGATTCCAACACCAGACAGGGGGCGCTGAGCTACCCAGGGACTGAACAACTACCAGATATTTGACTTCTCGGTTGGGAGACACAGTGCTGGAATATCTGGACCACAGACTCTAAGCTACCTAATAATAAATGTATTTAATATATTATATAGTAAAGGATTATAACAATATATGATCACATCTATATATCTGATAAATCACATATACATATAGATAGATAAATATGTACATACCACATATATGCACACCTACAAGGTGAGACAGAAGAAGAAATCTGTTCCAGTTTCAAGAAAGTGCAGAAATTAAACATCAGATTTTGACACTGAGATGTTAGATGAATATGTATGTTCATCTATCAGTTGAATATATATATGCTCATCTATCAGCTCTATTCCTTTAGAGAAGCCTGATTAATATAGATTGCTTGTCTAGGTTTCAAATTTGAGCTGATTAGGATAGAATTAAAGTCCTGCATACACAACCCTGATGGATGTGGTAGGCAGCACACATGCCTTGTGTCCCACACAGCTGCTTTTGCTGTGGCTTGTTTTGTATGCTGTCTTTCTTTGGCTTGTCTTCCACTTGTTTGAGAGTCAACTCTTCCATTGGCTTCAGTGCTGAAACTTCTCTGTGTGCACCCTAGTCAGAATGGCCATTGTCGCCTCAGAGTTTTGCATCTACCCTTTGACATGCATGTGCTGACCGGTACTGAGACTGTGAACATGGGACGCCTCTCTCCCGGGCGAGAAAACTTCACACTAGCATCAAGGGTTTCCCCATAACTAAATAATGATGCATCCAGTGAAGAGTGAAGCAAGAAAGAGGTGCCACCACCCTGCCCCTCCACTGCAATACCTGGATCAGGAATTTCAGGGTTCGTTCATAACAATGCAGACTCAATCACCAGTTCCTTGATGGTCTGTGGGCTCCCAAGATTTCAAATTCAGAGGGTGTCAACCATTCCTCATTCTCACTCTGTATGGACTTCACGGAGATCCCTGTAAGACCACAGCAGGCTGATTGTCAGCCTGCTTTGTCCCTAGAGCTCAGATTCGTGGCCTCCCACCACACTGGAACTGGAGACACCCAGGCTGTGCTCAAAGTCAATAGCAGAAGAGTTGGCCTCCTCTCTGGATTTAGAAGTCCCAGCTCAGCCCTGGAGTTCTCTGAAGTACTTTGCTGAAGCTATGCATATTTTTTTGATTTTCATGCATGAAAAAAATGACAATCACCACCACAGACGTTTTAAAACTACTTCAGGGTCACATAGAAAATGACAAGCTAGTGACTGGCTCTACAGAGTGAGCGGATTTCAATGAGGTTGAGCTCTCAGGTTGGAGAACAACCAGAGTCTCAGGAGGCCCAAGACAAGGTGAAGGTGGGGTCCTCAGCTCAGAGCTGAGGCTGCAGCTGGATTCTGCAACTTGGGAATTTTGTGATGACATTGTCTACCCAAATTAATGAGACTATTGAACAGAAGCTTGTCCATCCTTGAAGTCATAGGTTGAAACTATTAAACAAGAGTGAAATACTTTCCAGTGTAAATATATATTATGCTAAAAATCTAATTATATGTTTGATATTTTCATTATTATGAAAATGCAAAGAAAAAAATCACAACATTGTTTTATCCAACCAGGATGACCATAATAAATAAACAACAAAAAATAACAGCTGTTGATGTTGGAGGGCTCCTGCATCGCCCATGGGACTGTAAAACATTAGGGATATTTTGTTTGTAACCTAACAAATAAAGCTTGTCTGAAGAACAGAGCGCAGAGCTAAGCCACTAGTTAGACACAGAGGCCCTGCAGTGGTGGCGCATATCTTTAATCCTAGCACTTGAGAGACAGGGGCAGATGGATCACATGAGGTTGAATCTGTCTAAAAGAGAAACAGAGCTCACAAAGGTGATCCCAAAATTTGGGATCACATGGCTTTAATACCAGCACTAGGGAGGTGGAGGCAGGAATGATGTGGCTGTGTGGAGAGAGGATTGTAAGGCAGGAGGAGACAGGAGCGCAAGGCAGTCTGAGAATTTGGTCAGAGGATTCAGTCTGAGCAGTAGTCTGAGGTTTCCTAGAGACAGGATCACCCCTTTGGTCTGAGAATTCAGTAGAGGTGAAAGTTCCCTCTATTGGTTGACTGCACTGCTTCTCTGATCTCTCAGCTTTAATCCCCTAATACCCGACTCTGCGTTTTTATTATTAAGACTAATTAGAATTTGTGCTACCCTCAAATATACACCATTTTTCATTGTGTAGTTCTTGTGGTTCTGGAACTCATTATGTAGACCAGAAAGCCACCTCCCTCTGCCTTCTAAGTGCTGGGATTAAGGGCCAGCACTCTTGGCTCATTATTGTCTTTTTTTAATGAGAATATTTGGGTTCAGAAAGTCTCACCCTCCATCCCCTGTAGAGTTGAGACCAACACACTTGGCAAAGCTGAGTCTGGAACTTGGGTTCTCTGATTCTCAATCCTGTGATGCTCTTACCATGACAAGTGCCCTGCTCTGGTGCTACTGACACAGGGATGTGAAGGCAGAGGCTGAGGGCCTCTCCCTGTTTATGGCTGGCTAGAAGAAAAAATACAATAGTTTCCATCTATGGGTAGAAGTTCATGGGCTTCTCTCTGGTTCTCTGGGCATTTCATGGCCACATCCATGTTGGTGTGAGTGTCTATTATGTATTATTTCTTCAAGTGCGAAAATAGCGAGTTAGGATCCCTTCCTGTTTTCAAGCCACCCTGCCCCCAATCCCTTTAGCAATCCATTAGTTCTTGTTATTCCTTTCTTTAGCTGTTGCAAATTAAAGACCATGAAACCCACCTAGCTTGAATCTCTTCTTATGTAACACTTCCTCCAAGTTACCACAAGTCACAGGAAGCAACTCAGCCTTGAAACACGCAGCTTCATTTCTGCCCAGTCTTGGAGCGGAAAGAGGTTTGTCTGTCTCACTTTGAAGTGCGCATGCCTCCTTTGGCTAGTCTTCTAAAGGCAGAATGCCACTTGGAAAATTCTGACCTACAAATCTCTACCTTTGAAGTCTTTTCTCAAAGGAGATCTTTGGATACATAATGACAGACAGTCCACCTCTGTCAAATTTATAAAACATCTGGAATACTTTGGTAGAGAAATTTGACATCGATGAAACTCATGAAATATACAGATGCTGTAGTGGTTCTGACAGCTGCTTAGTAGCCAAGTTATTTCACTGCAGACCGTAGCTAGTCACAAGTCCATCTGAACATAGACTGGGCAAGTAGGGAGAAGAGATGATGGGTAATGCTGTAAAGTTTTATGTCAGCCTCAGATAGGAGGAATTGAGTTGTAGGCATGATTGGGTTGTAGGCAAGCCTGTAGGGTATTTTCTTAATTAGTGATTGATGTCAAAGGACCCAGCCCATTGTGGACTGATGGTTCTGGGTTCTACAAGAAAGCAGGCTGAGCAAGCCATGGGGAGCAAGCTGATAAGCAGCACTCTCTATGGCCTCTGCATCAACTCCTGTCTCCAGGTTCCTGCCTTGTTCTTGTCCTGACTCCCTTTGATGCTGAACAGTAATATGGAAGTGTCAAGTTGCTTTTTGATCGTGGAGTTTTAGTGCAGCAATAGAAACACTAACTAAGACAATGGGCAGCCTAGCAGACTTGGTTCTAATTTCTCCTTTTGTCTGCTCTGCTCACTCTTCCTCACAACAGCATTTTCTGTCTGTAACTGAGAGAAAACCCCAGAAAGTTCTAGAATAATCTGAAAACTCTATGTTGAGTGGGAGCTGCAGCTCCACAGAAGTAGAGATGGAAATTCCTCAGATTTCTGGGAGATGAGAAATTAAGCTTGCCCTGACATCTTCAATGCAGACACCTTGATGGGGTGGGGTGTGGTAGATGAGGGGAGGAGCGCAGTTTGAGACGGAGCTGATTAAGACTACCATGGACTGAGGATGGTTGGCATAAATCACCCTCCTCTTTAGAAATGAAGGAACTGAGGTCAGAACCAAGGGGTAGGCTGAAGTCCACATAGTCACAGAAGAGAAAGCTTGGACCCAGGTCTCTGCCCACCACTCTGACTTATTTCTGCAGCCGCCCCTTCTCCATTCCAGCTCTGGTAACACATTCTGCTGGTCCAGCAACTACAGAAACGCAGAGTTCTTCTCTTGGCATAACTTTGTGTGTATTTTTTTCTGAGTCTGCTGGATTTAGGCCTCCCTTTTCAAAGAGGAAAAGGAAACACACTGATATCGACTCTAACCCACTGAGGTATGGATATAGGAAGATTTGAAGTTTTGATCAAACTAATTCATAATTTGTATTTTGTTTTCAAATAAAAGAGCTGAACAAGGCAAAATTCAGTTTTTGTTGGATTATGCCAGCATGGGCCCCTTATACCAGGCTCGGGAAGAAAAGCTGAATTTCTTTTTAATGAGGCCAACCTGGTGCCCCTCCTCTTCCCGACTGTGGAAGTGATGGTGGCATCTCATAAGGGAGAGTGCACCCTCTACTTCCGGCATCATTTCACAGCTGAGGCCATCAAACAAGACAGCTACACAAGCGCCCAGTCATGGTGGTTCTCTTTAGCCTCCCCAGCCCGGATGAGCCTGCACCACTGCTACAGAGTAGAGGCGGAGCTCCAGGAGAGCACTGAAAGTAGCAGCCTTGCTTTCCTTGTCCTGTTCTAGGGCTTGCCCAGGCTGAAGGAGAGCAGGTGCTTTAGGTGCAGAAAGCAGCAAGGTTTCTTTTGCTGTTTGCTCTTTTGGGTAGGGTCTCAATGTCTTAAAAACTGAGTATCAGGTCAGAAAGGGTGCTCACCTTCCGGCGTGGGATGCTGTCGCTGCTAACCTGGAACTGGTTCTGCACACACTGTGGACGAGAGTCACGACAAGAGACAAGTAGCAGTGTCTGATGGACCATGCAGAAGTTAGAAGTAAAACCTGTACACACACACACACACACACACACACACACACACACACACACACCAGCAACACAGCTGGGCCATTGTTAAGAGTGTAAGATTCTTAGTTTGGTTAAATTAATATTAAGTGGTATTCCAACGCCTACTCCATGCATCTGATGCAAAAGTGGTAATCCTTTGGAAAATGATGCCTAGGTTTTGTCCAGGAGAAAGGAATTCCTTAGATCATTACTAAAACCAGATGGCAGGAGGATGTTTGTAAATATATACATACTATATGAATAAGATTGTAGGAAACATCACCATGTAGACATATTTGTGATTAAATTGTTCAAAAAATATTCTAGGGAAAAAAAACAAACTAAAATAAATCAAAACCAAAAACCAAAACACACCAAAACCAAAGACCATATAACCCCTTCAAAACCATGCCTTTTAATAATCCCATTTCAGATCCAACAAAGCCATTCTCTTCCCACTTTTCACAGTCTTTTCCTTTTCTCTACATGAAGTTCTAAGAAAAAAAAGAGAAA
The DNA here is from genome assembly GCF_000317375.1 of Microtus ochrogaster. NCBI lineage: Eukaryota > Metazoa > Chordata > Mammalia > Rodentia > Cricetidae > Microtus > Microtus ochrogaster. The sequence goes on along the minus strand of NC_022030.1, from coordinate 48,642,984 downwards.
GAAATATTATTTGAAAATTATGGGGCAAGGGCCTGGGGAGATGACTCAGCTGCTAAGAGCACTGACTGCTCCCACAGAGGACCTGGGTTCAAGTCCCAGTGCCCACGTGACCGCTCACACCTGTCTGTAACTTTAGTACTAAGGGATTCAAATCTCGTTTCTGGCCTCTGTGGACACTGGGCATACATAGACAACATCCACACACGTAGACAGTCATATACATAAAAATAAATCTTAAAAAAGAAAAATATGGGGTAAAGACAGCTAAAACTAAAGGCCATTTGAGGGGTAGTACGGAATCCCTAATAATAGAAACTTACATGTTTGTGTGTGTGTGTGTGTGTGTGTGTGTGTGTATGGAGGTGATCTATGTGAAATCACCAAATAATATGAGAAACAGAGCTCCAGCTAGCCATCTCTTGTTATCAAATAAAACTTCCAGTGCCAGAACTAGGAACTCTAATTAAGCTCTTGGCCAATGGGGTCCAATGGGAACCCCCAAAGAAACCAGGCTGTTACTAAGACTATGGGTTGTTCTCCACTCACCAACAGCAAGGTCTCATTGTTGAAGACACCTATGCCACTTATTGAATGTGGAGATGTCAAGCTGGTGCCTTCATAAAACCTTCATCCCTATGTGCTAGAATCTTGATAAAGAAGCTGCTTTGGTTCTGGGACAGACACCAAAACTACAGAGAAACCTTGTCTCAAAAAAAAAAATAAATAAATAAAAATAAATAAATAAATAAATAAGCAAGCAAGCTGATTTGGGTCCTTTGGCAGGGCAGAATAAAGCCAAAATGGAAATCCAAACAGACATCTAGAGAGAAAGTAGGGGAGTCTGGGGAGTCCAGGAGATGCCATGTAGCTGCTGAAGGAGAAAGACACCAGCCGCCAGTCAGAACCTTACCAGTAGGCCACAACCTCGTGGCGATACACAGATGAATAGAAATGGATTAATTTAAGATGTAGGCGCTAGTTAATAAGAAGCCTGAGCTAACAGGCTGAGCAGTGTTTTAGTTAACATAGTTTCTGTGTGATTTCCGGTCTAGGTGACTGAGAAATGAACTAGTGGCCTCCATCTACATAAGGATGGTGCCCTTTACTGTGGGTTAGGGTCTCCTGCATCAAATAATCAAGGCAACCCCCTACAGACATGTCCACAAAACCTGTTCTAAGAAATTCTTCAAACATGGCTTTTCTCGGATGGCTTTAGTCTGTGTCAAGCTGACAATTAAAGCTAGCCAGGACAACTACATAAGTCATTAACCATATTTTGAAATCCATTCAACTGAAGGCAGTCCTCCAATTTTGAAAAAAATAAACAGCAACAGCAACCCTCCAAAAATCCTTTGTGTTGGCTCCACGGCAGCCTGTGCATAAATACTTCTGCCTGCAAAGTCTGCAGTCCCTGGGATTTGTTTCTCAAAACTCTAGGTGAGATGAGCTGGGGCTTTTTAGGAGCTGCATGCTTTAAGCTCAATGTCTTCTCCCACCAGGGCCTCCTCTCTCAACTTCAGACATGGGATTGATGACCTCTAGCTTCTAAGGATGGTGTGCCCACCAAGATCACCTGAAGGCTTGCTGGGAATGTTCTGTGGATGTGAATTTCAGACCACTGGGTTCAGAGAGGATTCCTCATCCACTGCCAAGTGACTCAGTATCAATAGCAACTCCACCTTGGACTTGTTTCACTGGACTTTTATTACTGAGTTTAGTTTATTTAAAGAAACATGTGTAATTAGATGTAAAGTAATTGCAGCTCTGATTTGCAAGTACAGCATTAAGCTAACATTCTCTTCTTGTGCTCACTCTTCCACTGATTTCTCCTTTTTTTTTCTGAACATTAGAAGATAATGACCCAAAACAAATAGATGGAAAACAGAGGTCTAACAAGTCCCCCAAGCCAGCCTCAAAAGCTAATGAATGTGGACCCACCAGTCAGGGGCCAAACTGTGCATAGATTCTTGATCCTACTCTATCTTCACAGGTATGTGGGGGCTTGTCAGTCTGTAAAATAAGCCATCTTTCTCACTGTGTATGCAATCTTGAGTATACTACTGTCATGGAATCAATCACATTTCCCTTTTTTAAAACCTGGGCTTCTCTTAAGAAACCCAGTAGTGTTATGCACGTGTACATTACCCCATCCACACTTAGAACCAAACTGAATGGAGCATCTCTTCCTATTTGTCATGGGGTTGCGTTCTCAAAGCCACATTTCTAACAGCAGAACTTGCATTTCCTCCTTGTGCTCTCACAATGATTTTAACTCGTACATTTAATAAAGGGCAGGATTGCAAGCCTGGCATAGTGGTGCGTGCCTTTAATCTCAGCAGTTCAGAGATGGAGGCAGGTAGATTTCTGTGAGTTCGAGACCAGCCTGGTGTCGATAGAGAGTTACAGGGCAGCCTGAGCTACATAGTGAGACCCTGTCTCAAAATCCCTTGCCCCACAAATAAAATAATGACAGGATTTCACTAATGATGATTCCAGTTTGCAGTGGGTCATACACTTGTCAAATAGCTCTATAAAATAAGAGAGAACGTCTCTAATGTTCCCATGTCCATACCAGTAGCTGTCATTTCAGACCATTCTCTGAAGGACATTGCATTCTTTGGGAAATCCTCTTAACCTTGAGGTTGAGATCTTTCTGCAAAAGAAACTTTTAGGTTAAGTGAACAGAGACATCTTTCAGAGATCCTGAAAAATTTGCCTTTGCATGTCTCCGTAAAATCTGTCTGAGGCACCAGGCCCTGACTAGGTATAACGCAGGCCCTCATCCCTTCCCAACGTGACTAATCACGGTAGTCTCTCTGACTCTCCCAAAGGCCATTCTTAGCACATTCACGGTCTACTTTTGTTGGATGACCCCTGTCGTGTCACTTGCTTGAGAAGATCAGTGGCTCATCCAGACATTTTTTTTCTATGTGGTGTCTTGAGGTCTCTGGTGATAAGTAGTCTCCACTCACGACCTCAGTATATAACTAAGGGGAAATCATAGTGAAGGAAGAAACAGTGGAGGCAGGAGAAACTCAAAACACCCTCTGGGGGACTGTCCCCTCCTCAGGTCCTGCTGATCTATTCTTCAAGTACATCCTGGAACGCACTGAGTTGGGTTCCCTTTGTGATTTCTCCCCTTTTTGGAGAAGAAAGTTGAGACAGGACTCTACCGAATGCTGACATTTTTTTTTTTATTCTTAATTTTTTTTTTATTAAGAAAGAAAAAAAAATTTTCCGCCTCCTCCCAGCCTCCCACTCCTCCCACTCTCCCCCCCCTAACTTCCCCC
>NC_022030.1:48629434-48633419 GCF_000317375.1 Microtus ochrogaster | reverse complement strand
TTGTGCTCTCTTCCGGGACACTCTACCCCGGGATAGCACACACTCACCCGTCCAGATGGGATTCCTCAGCAACTAAACCTGCTGACATTTTTAATACAAGGAAACTTTTTTTTTAAAAAAAATCATTGGACATATCTTCTAGTATCTGAGAAATTCCTCCTTCTTAAGGAAACTCATTACCCATATTTTCTTCCCATCCCAGCAAACAAAGTAGAGAGTAAAGCCTTATGTTTTACAGCATAAAAATCAGGTCCTGATTGGGCAATTATTTCTGAGTTACTTGGCTTGTGTGTAAGTTCCTGATCACATGGGCCATGTATGGTTTCTTTATCTAGTAATCTTTATGTGCTTAGTATGTCATAGTTCTGCAGTAAAGTATATGTCAACTATCAATGAAAAACAAATTAGTGCATGAAAAGATTCATGAATGAAATTTATCTTGAATTCCTGAAACATGTAAGAGCTATAGTTACCATCTAGGAAGCTTCTTACCCTCTCCTTCAAGTCTGGGTAGGCCTTCATATGCGTTGTGCTGAATATTACTTCCAGAAGTGGGAGTCTAAAAGTCTTCTGCAGGTCACTGAGGATGTCATACACCACATTTTTGACTGCATCCAGGTTCTTGCATTTTTTTAGAACTCATAAAAATATTGAATGGAATTATGTAATGATGGTCTTATGGCTAATAAGAGAAGCTTAGAGTGGTTCAAATGCCATTTGATTTCTTGTGAAGTGCCTGAGTTTTGCATTTATCAGGTGACAACTTACGTGTCCTCTCTGTAATGACAGACCCGTGCTTATCCGAGAGCAGCTCTGGTGCTGACACACAGTTGACAGGGAAGAGTAGCTCTGAAGAATAATCAAAGGATGTGTCTGTAAGAGCCAGGCCAAGATGCTCCACTGTGGCCCTAATAGGCCATGAGAGGCTGGGACCAGACAGTAACTCCTCAGAGACTGACCTGCTCTGCAGGGCTCAAGGCAACCAAGTAAGCATCCTGGCCATAGGGAAAAGACAATGCACAAAGAAGAGAAGGCTTGTCATCATTATCCCCAGGAAACCCCATCAACAACCTTTACTACATTCTAGGGCCTCAGTGGCGCCTGAACAACAAGGAAAAATTTGGAGAGAGAGAAGCAAGCATGACTTCTAGTTGTATTGTCACATGACACAACTGCCTGTGACTTTCAAAACCTCAGACCCTAGGATTTGGAATAAGTAGACTTTGTTTTGCTTTTCTTTTTCTTTCTTTTTTTTAAAAAAAGATTTGTTTATTTTTTATGTATATTTGTGTTTGCCTGTATGTGTTTCTGTGTGAGGAGGCCAGATCCACTGGAACTAAATTTACAGACGGCTGTGAACTGCCATGTGGGTGCTGGGAATTGAACCCAGGTCCTTTGGAAGAGTGGCCAGGGCACTTAACCACTGAGCAACGGCTTTATAAGGAAGCCCTGCTTGGACATGTCCACTTGCATTCTGGCTTCTGTTGTTAAACTGCACAAGTAAACCTGGGGTGCTCTGCCCTTAGGGCATCCCCACACCCATCTGTCCACTGTCACCATGTACCTCAGTTCCGGTTACTGCAGAGATGGATAGGAGTGTTTCCTGTGATGCCCGCTTCTCCTGTCACCTCTGACTTCCAAAAAGCGAAGGTCCCTACTCCCTGGAGGCCCTTCAGCCTGTTGGCAGCATCCCGAGGTTCAGAGGAATACAGCACTGGGCAGGCCTAAGTTCCTTCTCCTCACTCACCCAGAACTTCTGCTCAGAGATGTAGCCATGGTCTCAGAGGCTCATAAAGAAAGGGCCTTGTGATGGCGCTTGTAATTTCCACCTTATTTTCCTGAAGTGCTTGAAGATGAGCCCATAGTCAGGTGACTCCTCTTCGCTCAGGTACTCTGTGCTCACCCTAAGGGATACATTTCATGCAGAAGTAGAAACTGGTTTGCCAGAGGCTACCAGTGGCTGGGTAACTTCTGGTATGAAGGATGGTCTATGCTGAGCCAGTCTGTGTCAAATAAGTGTGTTTGTGGGAAGACAGAAATAGATAGTTTTTATTTAGGGAATTTTTGAGGTGTAATAGAAGAAGCCAGGGACCTTGGCAGAGCCTTGTACATGGTGCATGGGTTCACCTGTTCTAATCAATGACCCTATCTCTAAAACAAAACCACTCAATTGACTGGGTAATCTTTACATGTGTTGATATGATGCTGTCATGGCTGATTTTACATGTCCTCAGGAAGGATAAGATAAACATTGAAGGTGATGAATTCTGTGTAAGAAAGTGTGTAGTTCCTGATGTCAGTGGTCTCTGTCTAATCAGCTAAGGACTAAATAGAACAAAAGAGCCACCCTCCTCAAGCGACAGTTCTCTAGTTTTCTACCTTCAAACTGTTCCTGTACTGTATCTAGTCAATAGGTCCACTCTGCTGATTTTTCCCTACCTCCATAATTGTGTGCAATTATACACACTATTGGTTCTGTTCCTCTGCAGGACTCTAGTATGTATTTTACAAAAGAAGAAGCTACCCACAAAGGCATTTTTGAAAAGGAAATATTATGTATTCCAACACTGAAAGGCAAGCACTATGCCTAATGACAAATCTCAGAAGACTTAAGGAAATACGCTTCATCTGTAAGGAAGGAGCTGTCATTCGGCAGCACAAAATGACTTCAGCTGGGCGGTGGTGGTGCACGCCTTTAATCCCAGCACTGGGGAGGCAGAGGCAGGCAGATCTCTGTGAGTTCGAGGCCAGCTAGTTCCAGGACAGGAACCAAAAGCTACGGAGAAACCCTGTCTCGAAAAATTAAAAAAAAAAAAAGACTTCAAAGGCCCTTTGCTGGTAAAAAGCCACATTAGAGAGAGTCACAAAATAGCAGCACTGTGAACTAGGCAAAAACATCACAGTTTCTTCTTTAGAAAAATTTAAGTGAAGCCAGGTGGTGGTGGTGCAAGCCTTTAATTCCAGCACCTGGGAGGCAGAGACAGGCGGATCTCTATGAGTTTTGAGGCCAACCTGATCTACAGAGCGAGTTCCAGGCCAGGCTCCAAAGCCACAGAGAAACCCTGTCTCGAAAAACCAGGCTCCAAAGCTACAGAGAAACCCTTTCTCAAAAAACCAATGATGGGGGTAGGGGTAGGGGTGGGATAAGGAAAGAAACATTAAGTGACTGATTCAGAGTTTACACCTTCAGGCTTTTAGGGCTTCCCCCAGGAGAATCTGCAAGCCCATCTCATTATATGCCACCCCAGGTTTCTCTGCCTAAAACCCTGGCTATTCTGGAACTAGCTCTGTAGATCAGTATGGCCTCAAACTCACCGAGATCTCCCTGCTTCTGCCTCCAGAGTTCTGGAGTTAAAAACATGGGCCACCACTGCCTGGCCTCATTACAAGCCAGTTTAAGTTAGTTTTCCAGTGCCTTGCCATTAAGCTTGGAAGAACAGTAGGCTACAGACGTTTGTGGAAAGACACATGATGGAGTAGAAAGAACCAATGAGCAAAGGGAAAGAAAGGCCCATGCCAGAGAATCCGAGATGGTGCTGGGAACAGGAGGGAACTCCAGAAAGCAAATCTTGTCTCACGAATTTTGGTATCAGATAGAGATTATCTGATACAGAGAACCCCTTGATTAGAGTACAGAGAGTAAATATGGAGTTTCCAGCCTTAAATGAGACATCTGTGTCACACCCCTTCTCACAAGGCTCAGGGAACACTGTAGAAGAGGGTGGAGACAGACTGTGACAGCGAGAAGCTGGAGAGGACTGCAGTGTGCTGTGTGACAGTTTCCTCCCAGACTGAAATGTCCCATCCTGCTGGGAAGCTCCTTAAACAGAAAGGGAAACAATTCAAGACAGCTTCAACTCTCCTGGAAAATTTTATTTTCTCCATTAATAGTGAATGAAAGCTTGGCTGGGTATAGTAATCTGGGCTTGCATCCATGGTCTCTCAGTTTTTGCAGTACATCTATCCAGGACCTTCTGGCTTTCAT
>NC_022030.1:48607540-48628324 GCF_000317375.1 Microtus ochrogaster | reverse complement strand
AAGGCTGGGGGGCCAAGGAACCTCTGAGCTCCCCGTCCCAGGCTGGCGCCGCGGGGCCAGAAACTCACCCCAAAGCTAGGTCTCCTGGCGCAGAACCAGCTTCAACTCTCAAACAAGTCAAACAGCAGAAATAGATTGTGAGACCAAAACAGTTGCCCGAAGGAGCAGAAAGCAGCTGAGCCGCCTGGAAGAGGTTTAGCCCTTGGTGTCACTTCGAAAGGATACTCTCTAATCTGTTGAGCTGCCTACAGGCTGTGCAGTGTGTTCCAGCTGAAGCTTCCCAGCTCTGTGAGCTGCCACCCATGCTCGGTGATGTCTTTGAGTCATTTCCACTCCTGTAAGTACCCTTTTACCCAAACTCTGGTAAGTCACTGTGGGGGTTTGAATAAGAATGGTCCCCATAGACCCATATTTTATTTTATTTTATTATTTTTTTTAACAGAACTTGCCTCAAGTTTATTTGTAAAAACAGCATAAGGTCCTGAACATCTGCAAATACCGTGTAGGTGTTCACACCAGTCCATCTGTCTTCACACTGGCAGACTGCGACCTTTTTTATGGGGCCTTCACAGGGGCCTGGGCACCTTTGGGAGCCTGAGCTGCATCTGAGGCCTCTGCCTTGGCTTGAACCTTGGATTTTTTTTTTTTTTTTTTTTTTTTTGGAGCCTGCGACCCCTGGCCATGTAGCTTCTAATCTGCTTCCCAAGCTTGGGGTGAGCAATTAAAGCCAGACGGGTGAGTTTGCGGGTGGGGCCCTTTGGCACCTTGGGCTTCACCACCTGGGGCTTCACCAGGGCCTTGATGGCCTCCGCACCTGCACTCATGGCCTTTGCATTATTTGCCTGCATCTTCTTCAGGCCTTTCTTGTTGTGCTTCTTGGCAAAGCGCATGTTCCTCAGGAACTTGGGGTCAACCCCCTTGAGAGATTCGTATCTTTGTGACCGGGGTTTCTTGATGCCGTTTCTGTGCCCTTTCCGGGACTGGTTGTGTGTGGTGTGGTTCATGGACTTGGCTGGACGGTAATCGGCGGCTCCCGAAGCGCCTGCGACCGGAAGAGAAAGAGCTAGACCCATATTTTAATGCTTAGGGAGTGGCATTAGGAGGTTGTGTCTGGCCTTGCTGGAGGAAGCATGCCACTCGGGATAGGCTTTGTGGTTTCAGAAGCTCAATGAGGCCCAGTAGTTCACTCTCTCTTCCTGCTGCCCACAGATCCAGATGTAGAACTCTTGGCTCCTTCTCCAGCACCATGCTGGCTGCATGCTGCCATGCTTGGATGAAACCTCTGAACCTATAAGCCAGGCCTAATTAAACACTTTATTTTGTGAGAGTTGTCATGGTCATGGTATCTCTTCAGAGCAATTGAAACCATAACTAAGACAGTAACCCCAATAAAACTCAGGGTTCACCAAGTTGGACTTTGGTGGCATCTGTATTTTGGTCTGTCATTGGTTTCCTCTCTGGGGTAAGAAGTAGAGTATCGACTCTTCCTTGTCACATGACACTGTGAAATAATGTCTTTGAATACAATAGGACAATTGCATTCATGAACTTTATCAGCTGTGTTTTTTTTTCACACAACCTCCACAAAGATGGGGAATAATGGCACATACCTCTGTTCCCAGTACTTGGGAGGCAGTAGCAGGAGGATCCCTGTGAGTTTAAGGCCAGCCTTGTGTACACAGAGAGTTTCAGGACAGCCAGAGCTACACAGTGAGTCTCAGAACCCCCCCCCCCCAAGATCAAGTAAACAGAAAGAACAGATGGGAAACTTTGGTAGTTGATAGCTGTTGGGTAAGCAGGGTGCATGAATTTTCTGCAGGAAAGTGGCCCTTGGTAGGTTTCTCATGCTTCTGTGGTTCACCCTACACTCAGGCACATACAGATCACACTGACTGGACACAGCGGCCATGTTAAGGTGTGGTATGAAAATGGGCCCCACAGGTTCATAGAAAGGGGCATTATTTGAAACAATTGGGACCTGGGGCCTTGTTGGAGGAAGTGTGTCACTAGGAGTGGGTTTGAGGTTTCAAATGCTCAAGCCAGGCCCAATGTCATTCTTTTTTTCTGCTGTCTATTGATCCAGATGTAGAACTCTTAGCTACCTCTCCAGGACCATGTCTGTCTGTGCTGCCATGCTCCCTATTATAATAATAATGAACTAAACCTCGGAACTGTAAGCTGGCCCAAATTAAATTCTTTTCTTTATAAGGGTTGACATGGTCTTGGTGTCTCTTCACAGCAATACAAATTCTAACTAAGACATGGAATTTCTTAGTTAGGGTTTTTATTGCTTCAATGAAATACCATGACTAAAACCACTTCCCTATCACTGTTTATCACCAAAGGGGCTCAGGACAAGAACTCAAACAGAGCAGGAACCTGGATGCAGGAGCTGATACGGAGGCCATGGAAGGGTGCTGTTTACTGGCTTGTTTTCCATGGCTTGTTCAGTCTGCTTTCTTATAAAATCCGGAACCCAGCACAGGGAGGGCACTACCTATCATGAGCTTGGCTCTCCTCCCATCAATAACAAATTAAGAAAATGCCCTATAGCTGGATCTTATGGAGGCATTTCCTCAGTTAAGGTTCCTTCCTTTCAGATAACTCTAGCTTGTATCAAGTTGACATCAACTAGACAGCACAATTGGCCCTTTGACAACGTGATATACAAATATAACCACAACCTTTCCTTTCTTCATTATCACACATTAATAACACTAATAACGCATCAATACAAACTACTTCGCAAACTTAAAAATCCTTAGTCTTGAGGGGTGGTGGTGGCACACACCTTTAATCCCAGCACTCGAGAGTCAGAGGCAGGCAGATCTCTGTGAGTTTGAGGTCAGTTTGGTCTACAAAGTGAGTTTGAGGACAATCAGAACTGTTACATAGAGAAGAAAACCTGTCTCAAAAAATCAAACAAATAATAAACAAAGAAAGCCCCTAGTCTTTACAAATTAAACACTTTAAAGTTCAATCTTTGTAAAAAACTGAGTCTCTTTTAAAATCTAAAATCTATTTAAAATTCAGCCTTTCAATTGTGGTATTTTGTAAAATCAAAAATATGTTTTATCTGTCCTTACTTCAAGAGGGAACAACCAGGCAACAGTCACAATCTGAACAAAGTAAAATTACATTCCAACAGTGTGAATAACTTAATGTCCAATATCGGGGTTCACTCACAATCTTCTGGGCTCCTTCCTCTAAGGGACTCAGGTAACTTCTCAGCATCCTTCTCTACAGTGCACACAGCTCGACTTCTAAGCTCTAACTGGCTCCATGCCACAGCTGCTGCTGTTGGTGGTGGTCATCCCATGGCACTGGCATCTCCAAAATTCTGGGGTCCCTTGCAGCAACTTGTCTGCATTTTCACTAATAGTATGTTTTAGGCTCTCTTTGTGGCGACAAGCCCCTACTTGTTTGCGTGACATATTCGATCCTGGGCCTCAGTTGCCACTGAAGCTGCAGCTTTACCAATGGCCTTTCCTGGTTTCTCACAGTACCAGGCCTCAAATGCTCTTCATGACCCCTTCATGCCTTCAAAAACCAGTACCACCTGGATGATTCTTACACTATCAAGTTCTGCTGCCAACTAGAGATATACCATTGGTTGCTTCTAGAACACAGCTTCTGTGTGTTGACCCTGAGCAACAGTGTTGCTCTCTCTCTCTCTCTCTCTCTCTCTCTCTCTCTCTCTCTCTCTCTCTCTCTGTGTGTGTGTGTGTGTGTGTTTGTTTGTTTGTTTGTTTTTTGAGACAGGGTTTCTCTGTAGCTTTGGAACCTGTTATGGAACTAGCTCTCTAGACCAGGCTGGCCTTGAACTCACAGAGATCTGCCTGCCTCTTCCTTCTGATTTCTGGGACAAAACGTGTGCCACCACCATCTGGCACTGGTCTCTTCTTACCACTGCTAATGTCTCCTCTCCAGTATTGAGCATCCCAGCAAAGCAAAGGCTTCACTCTAGCAGTTCTGCTGTCTTGTTCATCACAGCTGATTCCTCAGTCGCAGACAATCAGGACCACAGAAACTTAGTTCAAAGTAAGAGATGGCCCCGAAAGAGTCTTTGCTTCCCTCTGAAACTTCACAGTCCAGGCCTCCAGTATCTGTACTGCTCACAACATTCTTATTTTTTAAGCTCCCACAGAACAGGTCACTAAGCTTTCAACACTCAATGAATTTTCTAGTCCAAAGCTGTAAAGTCCTTCCACAAAACAACATGGTCAGTTCTGTCTCTGCAATACCCCACTCCTGGTACCAGTTAGGGTTACTGTTTTATCAATGAAACACTATAACATAAATCTATACAGCACATGAGAGAACATGAAGTTGGGAGAGACACATGGCAGAGGGGCCTTAGAAGAATTAAGGGGAGAGTGGGGGTTGATATGATATGAATGCATTTTATGAATTCCTGAAATGGTAAAAGGATGAATATTTTAAAACATTAAGAAAGAAATAGACTGTCTGAGAAGGGCTCCAATAATTCCAAAGGAATCATCCAATGGATTGACAGATGAGATCACATGGAATTGAGAAGCTTCTACACAGACCAGAAAATCAGCCCCAGAGTGGAGTAATCAGGAAAAACTTTGTCAACTATATATCAGATCAGGGATTGATAACTATGATAAATAAAAAAATTGCAAAAACTAAATATAAAACCCCCAAATCATCCAGTTAATAAATGAGATAATAAATCAGAGGGATAAGAAATAAGATAAGAACCCTTGCTGCTCTACCAGAGGACCAAAGTTCTATTCCCTGTACAGCCATATCAGGTGACTTACTATCTCAGGCAATCTGATGGCCACCTCTGTCTGCAGCAGGCATCCACAGACATATAGCCTACACTCATGCAGACACACATACACATGCATACAATACAGAAAAAAAAGAAATACAAATGGTCAGTGATTGTTTTAAAAAGTGTTCAACATCCTTAGCCATTAGGAAAATAATAAAAATGAAACACCTGCTTTGAGAATCTGTCTTTCCCCAGTCAAAAATCGCTGCTATTAAACAAAAAAGTAAGTGGTGGGAATGAGAATATGGAGGAAGAGGAACCATTTGCTGTGGGTAGAACAATAAACTGTGCAGCCACTGTAGAAATCAGTGTGGAGGTTCCCAACAAAACTGAAAATAAGACAGTCATGGTGCACTCGGGAGGCAGAGACATATGGATCTCTGTAAGTTCAAAGTCAACCTGGTCTACATAGCGAATTCCAGGACAGTCAGGCTGATATGGAGAGACCCAACCAACCAAACAAACAAAAACAACAAAAAGAAAAAATCAAAACACCAAAACATAATAGCAAAACAAAACTAAAACTTTGAAAATAGAACTAATTTTGTTTTAATGTCTAATTAATGGAAAATATTAATAAGTAAAACCTCCAAAACTAGCTCTTTGAGGTTCTCCATAGTTTTTAAGGCTATAAAAGTAGGGAGGCAAATCTCTGTGAATTTGAGGCTAATGTGGTCTGTATAGCAAGTTCCAGGCCAGTCAGGGATACACAGTGAGGCCCTGTCTAAAATGAATGAATGAACACATAAAATTGAGAGGCTTTCTTTTTAGAAAGAAAAATTCCACATATAACAATAAAGTTGTTGTTTTGTTCTTGACTTAGAGGGTTTCCTGGTCTGTGTGTTCACCTGTGGTGTGTCTGTGTACTTCCAGTTCTCCAGGACCTTGGGTCACACTCTCTAAATCACTATTCTTAGACAATTGACCACATTAGATTTATGTGTATGTATGCATGGTGTGTTAGCACGTGTGGAGGCCAGAGGTGATGCTGAGTATCTCTTTTAGTTGCTCTCCAGCTTATCTTTTGAGGTGGGGTCTTTCACTGAACATGAGGGCCATGATTTAGTCAGTGAGCCCAGGGAACAATCAGTCTCTACGCTCCTGCTGCAGAAGTTATAAATACATACCACGGCATCCAGCATTTATGTGGGTGCAGGGGATTTGAACTCAAGTACGTATGAACTTAGGTGGCAAGAATTTTACTGACTGCATCTCTCAAGCCCCTTAAATATATGTATATATACATTATATGTATATACATGAGCTTATGATGTATATATTTAAATTAACACATTTTAGAAATGACTAAAAACTTGAGTTAGAATTGCATTATTTCAAAGGAGGCAATGAAATGGTTTCTCAGCTGATGCTGTCACCCAACTAGAGAAATACACAAGTTAACCAGAAACCTCAAGTTTGCCAAGAGTGTCAAAATGAAACTACATTTCCCAAAAAATAATGAAAAGTGAAAATATAGTTTTGCGTAAACGAAGAAAATAGACAGACAGAACACAATCAAAGTACCTCAAAAATCATGTGCAAGAAGAGGCCTGGGATTAACCCGGTACCTCTGGTACTATGAAAAATAAAAAGAAATGTAATTGATATAGAAGTCAAGGAAATAGAATCCTAAAGTGGGTCATTAAAACTAGGAAGGGGGTACATAAACCATCTCACCTGGTAAGTGTACACACATATACATGCACAAACGCACACACACATACACACACACACACACACACACACAGAGAGAGAGAGAGAGAGAGAGAGAGAGAGAGAGAGAGAGAGAGAGAGAGAGAGGAAGTTAAGTCACTTGGGTTGGCGGTCCTCCCCACAAGAACCATAGACCAGCCAAACCTCCAGTACCAAAACAAGAAACCTTATTTTGAATGATTGACCAAGGTAGTCAAAGTTACTCCCAAATAGAGATTATCCATGTATGCCTTGGTGGTCTCTCAAGAGTTGATGGTGGGACCTTATCACTGAAGACACCAATAGTTAGGCAGGAGAGGGATAAGCAGGACTGGTGGGCATAGAGAATAAATATGAAAATGAGGAAAAGAGAGAGAAGAAGTGAACAAGAGAAAAAGAGAGGGAAATGCCTGGGACCAGAAGCCAGGAAGCAAAGGAGAATCAGTGAAAGTAAGATACACAGAGGGAAAGAAAGACAAAAGGCATCGAAGCAAAACATAGATGAAGAGAAACAGGTCACATTATAAGAGCTCGTGAGAGATGAGCCTGAGCTAAGGCTCAGTTACAACCAATCAGAAGTCATTTTGCTAGACCACTATTCATTTCCTACTATATTCTAAATCTTACCCTCATCTTGTTTATGTTTTTGTTGCCATGAAAACACCATGAGCAGGGCAACTTAGTGAAGAGGAAGTCTAGTAGGGGCTGGCTTACTTCCAGAATAGGAAATGTTAAAGGCCAGACCAACTCCTCACCTACTTGTATTAGTCATGGGTCTTTATCTACTTCTACTGCTTCCATTTGATTGATCACACTCCTAAACTGACCAAGGTAGGACAGATGAACTCAGAGCCCAGCTGTCCTCAACTGCACAGACTTGGAAAAGGTCAGCAACAGACAGACATCCAACTTGGGCTTTAATGTTTTAAAACTAGATTTCTTTTCCCACAGAGTTTTTCAGAGTGGGAATTAGGAGCCACTTTGACTGACCTCTAGTGGACACTACACAACACTGCAGAGAAGGTTGTGATTATTCCTCCAGCTCAGATGCTGCAACTCCTAAACTGTTTCTGGCCAGAGTAAATATTCTCACTGGAGACTGAGGAACCCTGCAGAGAGCCTGCAGTCAGCAGGAGTGTGCTGCATTCCAATAATCTGAAGAATAGAAATTCATCTCTAAATGTGATGCTCCTGAAGGAAAATAAAGTGGCAGAGAACACCATGACCTCACAATTGACCTCCCACTTCTAGGTTTGGGGATAACATGGGAATATTTGTGAGGAGACAGAGCCTAAGGAATGAGATACATAGACCACACTAGAGATCTCAGAAGAAAAGAAGGGGTCGCAAACCCCAGAAGATTAATAACCAAGCATATTGTTGCCTGGACAATTCCTAGTGATTAACTAACTCGATACTCTGAACTTTCTTTCCCTGGCTTGGGAGCATTGCCAAATGAACAAAAACCCAAAGAGGTCAGAGATCCAGTTACAGGGGATCCACTAGACTTCTGCTGCCAGTCTGGGCTCCTACCTCATCTGGGACACAGGGAAGTGATGCTGTAGTTTGACTGCTAAGTCCTTTTGCTGGGTAACCCATTCCTTCTGCTTCAGTAGGGACTGAAGGTATTCCTCCAGTCTTTGATGTTCCTATTCATTAGAAGGTTGTATTCTTAGGGCAGAGTTGTCGGCACCCATGTGCACGTGTGTGTATGCATGTACATAGACACACACAAATACATGGATGCACACATACAAGCACAGTGCATTGCATCCACATGTTTAGTTCCTAGCTGACCTAATGTAAGAAGAGATCACCTGGGATACTATAGAGAAGAGGGTTAACTTTCATTAGCCCACACCCTCTCTACCCATATTCCAACCCAGGCAGAGTGATGTGGTGAGGATTATGTACTTTTGGTCTGTTTTGATAAGTTTTCAACTTATTTCTACTTAATGTGTGCTGTATACAGTATTTAGCCTGCCTGTGTGTCTATGCACCACATGCATGCCTGGTAATGTGGGAGAAGAATGCAGTGGACAGATCAGTCAATGTAGTGCTTGCCTTATAAACCCAAGCCGCAAATTGTGGATGCCAGAGTTCCTTGACAAGCAGCTTGCATAGCAAGTTTTCCAGTTTGTACATTAAAGGTTTAGTTTCCTGGTACAAGACCACTGCATGATGGTAGACCAGCCCTTGCTCTCACTCAGTGCTTCCCAGTAGCTCCAAGGAGGGCAGCATCCCCTAAAAGGAGCTCTCAACCATGGGTTACCTCAATTTCAGCCCAATGAGCTCAAGCAATGAGCACAGAAACCAGAAAATCTCTACAATCAGGAATGAAATTTAAACCTTTCCATGCATTAGATGAATATGTCACAGATTTCTCTAAGTATCAGAAGGCTGACTAACACATGGTCAAATGAGTACATGTACTTCATGCTTAATAATATTTCATGGAAGGGCTTGACGTCATTGATTTTTTTACTCACGAGTGATGGGAATTTGAATATTTGCTGTTTTGGGGGTGCTCTTAGGAATGCTTCTATATTCACTGTGGACACTTCTCATTCTGGGATCACTGGGTCATCTGGGAGCTGCTATTCAAGTTTCTGAAAGTTATACATAGCTTCTAACAGGGCTAGACAATTTTACACCATAGCAATGTCTGAGGGTCCTCATTTCTTCCAATCCTCCATCAGGCCAATTTTAACTCAGTATAAAGAAGTTTGGAAAGAAAGCAGTTTCTGAGTGCTGCAAATACAACATGGAGTGAGTGCTTTAGACTGTGATGAGCCTAAGTGGGCTGCATGAAGACAGCCTGTTCTCACAGCTCAGCATGACTGTGGCACTTCTGCTGGCTTGAGACACCTCCGCAGTCCAGAATTTCTTAAGGGATTAAATCCAGGCTAAGATCCAAGGACAAAGTTAACTGAGCCAAGGTTAGACAAAGGTTAAAGAATAAATGGCAGCAGGCAATGATGGTCACCATCAGTTGCTTCTCTTGGGCAATAAATTTTTAGATCTCACACAAGAACACCTGCTCCATAGCAAGGAATGGCATAGTAAGGAACACCAGGGCCCATTATTAGTAGGAGCAGCCCTATCAGGAAAGTACAAATGGCCTGCCGCCCTTCCCCAACCTCAAAATTCAGCTGGAAAAAGTAAGAAAAATTTTGTTATGTTAAAATGCATAAACATGGCCAGTAAATATTTATTTCTAAATGTATCTAAATGTATAAATTGACTTGGTTTGATGCGTCCTGTCTGCAACCCTTACTGACTGCCCAACCTTAAAATTTACTTCTGGATGTTCTGGTTATTGTATCTGATATAATAAGGATTAAAATAGTAATAATAATAATATCTTTAAATAATATTTTAAATTCTTATCTTAGGACTTACAGATTGTTCATGAGATATGGGTTAAAATCTACATAATTTATAACAAAATTTGACTTTAAGCGAATAAATAATGATTTATACTGAAATTTCCATACATGGACTTCTTCCTTTCCCATTCGAATCCCCTTGATCTCCTTATGTTGTCTTATTGCTATTGCTAGAACTTCAAGAACTGTATTGAAGAGGTATGGAGAGTGGACAGCCTTGACTTGTTCCTGATTTTAGTGGAATATCTTTGAGTTTTTTTCCATTTAATTTGATATTAGCTGTTGGCTTGCTGTATATTGCTTTTATTATATTTCGATATGATTCTTGTATCCCTAACCTCTCCAAGACCTTTATTGTAAAGGGGTGTTGAATTTTGTCAAATTCTTTTTCAGCATCTAATGAAATGATCCTATGGTTTTTTCTTTCAGTTTATTTATATAATGGATTACATTGATAGATTTTCATATGTTGAACCAGCCCTACATCTCTGGGAGGAAGCCTACTTGATCAAAATGGATAATTTTTTGATATGTTCTTGGATTCCGTTTGCCAGTATTTTATTGAGAATGTTTGCATTAATGTTTATGAGCGAGATTGGTCTGTAATTCTCTTTCTTGGTTGAGTCTTTGTGTGGTTTTGGTATCAGGGTAACTGTAGCTTCATAAAAAGAGTTTGACAAGACTCTTATGTTTCTATTATGTGAAACACATTAAGGAGTATAGGTATCAACTGTTCTTGGAAGTTCTGGTAAAATTCTGCATTAAAACAATCTGGTTCTGGGCTTTTTTGCTCGGGAGGTTTTGTTTTGTTTTGTTTTGTTTTCTATGACAGCTTCTATTTCCTCACAACTTATAGGTCTGTTTAAATTGTTCACCTGTGGTTGGGACCATTTGGAGTCCTGGCCTGCAGCTGCTCTTCCTTGCTAGAGATCTTTACTTTCCTTATGATTTGAGTTACTAAAGGCTGTGTCAAAATTGTTTACCAGTTCTGCTTCACAAGCACGTGTTGCCTTGACCTTGAGGATCCGAGAATAAGGTTTTCACCTGTTGGCCCACTTGATTGTTGGGTATATAAGCCTCCAGGTTGCTACTGAAAAAAGGGCTTCTTACCAGTGACTAGAGGTCCATGTCTCTGTCTCTATGTGTGTTTGTGTATTTTAACCTCGAGCCCCTTGCCCAAAGCTTGTGAACTGGTCGTCCTGGGAAGGTTAGGGTGGATTGAGGTATGTGATTTTACTGAGGTCCTTCGCTCGGGATTCACTTCCAGGCCATGCAGGCTCGGCAAGTGGAAGTCCAATGGAGGAAGAGGAGTAAGCAGACAGGGTCGTCCCTGGCCAGTGGGCATGTATTGAGGAATTAAGACAGGACACCCTCTGAAACAGGAAGCTGGAGGGTAAATGGAAGGCCTAGAAAAGATAGAATGTGTACAGCTCAAAAAGATAAATGTGTACACATGTATGTCATGTTGATTGTGTTGTCTTTGGTGTTCTGGACTGGAGAAAGATATTTGATACTGGGAACTGCTAAGATAGGTATTTTGACTTTAAAGTGTAAGACTTTAAGACAATCCTGAAGCCATTTTTGACAATTCTGAATCCTCTCAGCCTCTGTGCCATAGTGCTTCCCCTCCTCCCCTGGGAACCAAGGACCTGACAGCTACACTCGCACATACTCAGTTCCTGAACAATTACCCATATACGTAAGTTTTGGTTCTGTCCCCTGGGAAACGGGGTCAAAATGACCTCTTACCTCATCTGATCTGGCAACAGCTCTCCAGTCAATTATTGGTAATAGTCCTTTAAAATAAGCCAATCAGAATAGTCAAAGAACAACCTCCCTTGCTTCTGTGGCCCTTTTAAAAGTAGACTGTACCCGCTATTCGAGGTCCCTCGGCTTCCCGAATTCTGGGGGACCCTGTCATGACAGAATTAATAAAATACTCATGCTTTTGCATCGGCTGTGGTGTGTGGTCTCTGGGGGTGACTCCTTCTTGGTGTTTGGACACTAGAGTCCAACAAAAGTACGGGCCTAAGGATTTGATGGTTTGAAAAGAGGTTCTGCTTTCGTCTCCACAGAGGATGAGAACCTGAGGATTTTATTCAAGATTCATGTGGTTTGATTCACTGAGACCTCCTGAAATGTTGCAATAAAATACTCTCAGAATGCAGAGCCCCCACTCAGCAAGAAGTAGCCAGATAGGGAATTTGGTGTCATCAGCCTAAAAGATGATTGAAGTGGGGCCCCTTCAGTGGTTCTGGAGCAGCAAGCCTGATTTCCTGAGTTCCGCTCTGCTCCATGCTTCAGTTTGGACCCAGAACGAATGCAGCAGGGGCTACAAGGCAGCAGGAGCAGAGCTTTGCTCTGCGGCTGTGGCAGAAAGCACTTTGCCCTGGCCCATTATCTCGGCCTGAGAGCCAAGATAAGCTGGAGCACAGACCCCTCTGAACTGCTCAAGAAGGCAGCAATGGAGCAAGAAGGCGGCAGTGGCGGTTCCAGGCTCTGCAAGCCCAAGAGTCTGTGGCATAAGGGGTAGGTTTCCCCCGCAGCACCCGAGAAACCTGCTTAGTAGCTGCAAAAGGTCTCTGATACTGTGTGCTGCCTGGGCCGGTTTTGGTGGCACAAGCTGGTAGGATTTGCTGAAGGAGCCCTAAAATTGCTTAGAGTATAGAACAGGTGCATTTACAAAGGGTGGATTATGATAAGCCTATACAATTATTCGTGTTACCATCTCATTTTGCACCAACTGGAGGTTTTTTTGGTAGTATGGACCTATTATGTGGGTATATAGGCCTGTTTCTCCTTGTGTTGTTATGTCAAATTATGAGTTCTGCAATTGCGTTGGAAAGTAGGAAAACGGGTATAGAAACCTTTGGCAAATTTCCAGACAAAATTATATTTCCCTATGATAAAGATCAATTGTTACATTTACAGCAATAGAATGATGATTGGACTCTCTATTTATCAACTGATGCGATGATTGATAGTCATTATCCCCAACACTCATTGTTAAGTTTCTTTAAAAATCATCGTGTTATCTTTCCATGGATAGTAAAACCTAGGCCTCTGGTGGGAGCTCGAACAGTTTTTATAGATGGTTCCCCAAAAGGAAACCCTGTGGTAGTTTCTCAGGTCTAGTATTCCAAACACCTGGTGGCAGTGTCTCTGCTCAAGCAGCTAGTTCGTTCTTTCTTTTTTCTTTTCCTTTCTGTAGTATGGAATAGCACCTTTGGGGAAAAGATATTCTTGGTGGTTCTTTCAGAAACTGTGGCCTGAGCCACTGCTGGGATGACCACTCCAGTGTTGCCTTGTTGGTTCGGGTACCAGCCATCATACCACTGCCAATTACCAAAAAGACTAAGCAGACTGAGATGACCCTGTATGGAGAGATACGAGATTTTGGAGTGACAGCTGCAGTGGTTGCTGTCATCGCAGGACTGGCAATGGCACAAACATTGTTGGTGTTGGACACTGTGGATAAACTAGCAGGACAAGTCAATGATGCTCTCCAGACTCAGAATGCCCTGAAAGTCCACATTAAATTTGGACTTTTGAATTTAAATCAACAGACTGCCCCATTGTAGGAGCAAGTGGACTTATGGCTTGTACAACAAATGTTTTGTGCACTTTTATCATTCCATTTTGTGAGATCTGGTAATATTGCTAATGCCTTTTATGTGGTGAAATAGCTCAATGGTTACTTACTTGAATAGCCCTTGGAATGTTACAATTAGCACACCAGATTGTTGATACCTGTCGCGAACTGCATGGTAGTGCAGAGAGTGCAGACAGGTGTGTGCTGCACACCTGGTCTTGATTTAACTTTGGTATATGGTATTTATCTAAAAACAAGTTTATTTCTTTTTACATTTTCCAACTTTGTGGCATGTAGGCTTTTGTAGTAAGACCTAATGATTCTCTGAATTGCCTCAGTGTATGTTGTTATGTCCCCCTTTTCATTTCTGATCTTGTTAATTTGCGTGTTCTCTCTCTGCCTTTTAATTAGTTTGGATAGGGGTTTGTCCATTTTGTTTTTTTCTCTCAAAGAACCAGCTCTTTGTTTCATTGATGCTTTGGATTGTTTTCTGTGTTTCTATTTTGTTGATTTCAGCCCTCAGTTTATTTCCAGTCTTCTACTCCTCCCGAATCTGCTTTTTTCCTAGTGCTTTCAGCTGTGTTGTTAGTGTCTAATGTGAGCTTTCTCCACTTTTTTTCAAAATGTGGGCACTTAGCGCTATGAACATTCCTCTTAGCACTGCTTTCATAGTGTCCCATAGGTTTGGGTATGTTGTATTTATTGTCATTGAATTTAAGGAAGACTTTTATTTCTTTCTTTCTTCCCTGACCCAGCGGTGGTTCAGTAGTTGACTGTTCAGTTTCCATGAGTTTTTAGGTTTTCTGGGGGTAGAATTGCTGTTAAATTCTAACTTTACTCCATGGTGATCCAATAAGACACAGGTGGTTACTAAACTTTTTTGTATCTGTGGAATTTTGCTTTGTTACTGAGTATGTGATCAATTTCCGAGTAGTTTCCATGAGATGCTGAGGAGAAGATACATTCTTTCCTATTTGGGTGGAATGTTCTATAGATGCCTGTTAAGTCCATTTGATTCATTACCTCCGTTAGTGGGGCAACCAGGCAGGAAATAGAAGCAGGGCAACAAGAACAGGAGAATTGTAGGAAGAGGAAAAACAGTCTGCACTGTCACAGAGGAAATCAGACATACAGGAAGCAAAATGAGAATGCCTCTCATTAGTTATTAAATGGCACCCAGCCAAGCGGCTAACATAGACAAGAATTATGGGTTACTCTATGATGTAAGAACTAGTTACTAAGAATCCTGAGCTAATAGACCAACCAGTTTATAATTAATGTAGACCTCTGTGTTTTGGGGGAGCTGATTGTCTGTGGGATCGGCAGGATGGAAACCTCTGTCAACAAATGTATAGACCTCTGTGTGTTTATTTAGAACTGAATGGCTGTGGAACCAGGTGGGACAGAAATAACTGTCAACAGAAGATTCCATCGGGTGCTGAGAAGAAGCTATGTGCTTTTGTATTTGGGTTGAATGTTCTAGAGATGTGGGTTAGGCCCAACTGAGTCATAACATGTTAGTTCTCTTATTTCTTTATTAACTTTATGTCTGACAGACCTGTCCAGTGGTGAGAGTGGGGATACTGAAGTCTCCCACTATTAGTGGGTGGGGCTTGATGTGTGATTTAACCTTTAGCAATGGCTCTTTTTACAAGTGACTGTATCCTTGTATTTAGGGCATAGATGTTCAGAATTGAGACTTCATCTTGATGGATTTTTCCTTTGAAAATGAAATGACCTTCTTCATCTCTTAATTTGAGTTTGAAGACTATTTTGATATTAGGATAACTACACTAGCTTCCCCCCCCCAGACCATTTGATTGGAAAATCTTTTCCCAACTTGTTACTTTGAGGTAATGTCTGTGTTTGAAGTTGTGGTTTGCTTCTTGTATGCAGCAGAAGAATGGATTCTGTTTTTTGTATCCAATCTTTCAGCCTGTGTCTTTCTGTAGGCAAATTGAGTCCATTGATATTAAGGGATGATAATAACCTGTGATTGCTAGTTTCTATTATTTGTGTTGTTATTGGTGGTGGTGATATTGTGTTTGTGTGTGTGTGTTTGTCTTAGGAATATGCTTGTGTGGGGTTATCTATTGCCTGTGTTTTTGTTGATGTATCTAACCTACTTGGGTTGGAGTTTTCCTCCTAGTACTTTTCTGTAGGACTGGATTTGAGAATAGATATTGCTCAAATATGGTTTAGTCATAGAATATCTTGTTTTCTGTCTATGGTGATTGAAAGCTTTGCTGGATATGTTAGTCTTTGCTGACATCTGTGATCTCTTAGTGTCTGCAAAACACTTGACCATGACTTTCTGTTTTTTACTGTTTCCACTAAGAAGTTGGGCTAAATTTTAATAGGTCTGCCTTTATATGTTACTTCGCCTTTTCCTTTGCAGCTCTTAATATTCTTTCTTTATTATGTATGTTTAATGTTTTAATTGTTATGTTTTGAGGGAACTTTTTGTGGGTCCAGTTTATTTGGTGTTCTATAAGCTTCATGTATTTTTTATAGGTAAGTACTTTTAGCTTGGAAAAGTTTTCTATGATTTTGTTGAATTGATTTTCTGTGTTTTGAACTGGACTTCTTCTCCTTCCTCTATCCCTATTCTTCTTAGGTTTGGTCTTTTCAAGGTGTCACAGATTTCCTGGATAGTTTGTGTTAAGAATTAGTTGGATCTGACATTTTCTTTGACTGATGAATCTATTTGCTCTATGATCTCTTCAACTCCTAAGATTCTCTCTTCCATCTCTTGTATTCTGTTGTTTATGCTTGTATCTGTAGTTCCTTATTATTTACCCAGATTTTCCATTCCCAAAGTTCTCTTGGCTTGGGCTTTCTTTATTGCCCCTTTTAATAATTTTAAGTCTTGAGCTGTTGCCTTCACCTGTTTGACTGCTTTTTTTTTTGTTTACTTTTAGGGATTTACTGATTTCTTTCATCTTTTCTTCCCTTTCTGTAAGGGATTGTTTTCATTTCCTCTTTCAGTGCCTCAATATCTCCATAAGGTTATTTTTAGTGTTATTTTCTTCTACTTTATCTGAGTAGGGATGTTCTGGTGTTTTTTTTTTGTTTTTGTTTTTGCTTTTTTTTTTTTTTTTTTTGCTGTAGAACCAGTAGTTTCAATAATCCTTCAATTATATTGTTGTTTATGCATACTCGAGACTTTGGTCTTTGATATCATTTATAGAAGTCTGCCAAAATATACATTGTCAATGTTCTACTGAAACTTTTGATTCATCCTCCATGATTTTTCTATTGTCAACAGCAATATGTTTTTGTTTTTGTTTTGTTTTGTTTTGTTTATAGCAGGCACTGGAATTTTTCATTGTCCTGGGTAGGCATGTGCCTCACAGTGACTGAGAATGACTGGACCACATTTGAACTGGGGTCTATGAGAAACCCCCTAAGGAGTTTGCCCTGTGGTAACAGCTTACCTTGTTTGTCTCTTATTTATGTGCATTTATTGGTGCAATGTTGGCCTTTGCCTCATCTTCTATATAATCCAGAAGATTGAGACTTTTCGTTATTTCCAGAAGAAACATTATTTGTATGAATTCCCTGTCTACAATCCCTTCTCAGATGGCCCATTTTACCACCATAAAAACATTTGATATTTTGATGACTTTTCATACCTTTGGAAATTTCTTCTCCTACCCAAGACTCAGTCAAGCCTCAGTCTTATAGTCAAATGACTCAAGATTGACTGGGTGCAGGATCCATTCATCCATTGGTGCTGTTCTGACCTTTAATGGTCCAAGTATCATTTTGCGTTCTAAGTTGGCATTTTCAAAATCCAGAGATTCAGTAAGTACTTGTCTAGCTTCTGGATCTGTTACCCCTATTTGTACAGCTAAGTTAACCTTGTAAAAAGTCACTAAATGATTGATTCTCTTGAGCCTTGCAAGACCTTAGTATATGATTCCGTTTTCTTCATAGTTCTTGAATCTGTGTCCCAAGCATTCAAGGCTGCTGTATGGCACAGGAATAAGCTGTATTCATTGTATACAGCTTGACTATCTGGATCAGTGTAAGAGCCCTCACCAAGAATTTAATCTTGGGAGGCCTCAATTCCTCCAGTTCTACCTTGATGTTCCAGGGCTTTAGCCTCCTCTCTCCAATAGCACTTCCACTGCAACTACAGTCTATCTTCTAGTATGGCTGAAATTGATTGAAGCCAATCATTTTGAGTAACCATATTTCTTGAAGCCTATGTCTTTACCAACTCCCTCACATATGGTGATTGCAGGCCATAAAATACTACTGCTTAATAGCTTTTAGATCTTTCAAATGTATAGGTTTCCATATAAATTCTGTATATTCTTTTGGGTATTGAGAATTTACTGGCTTTTCAGAGGTAGTCACAGGATCAGTAGCTAATACTCTTGGTAAGTTTGAGCTATTGGCAATGCTAAATCTTTACTACTGTCCTTTGCCTGTACCTCCTCTCCTTGTTTATCAGATCTAACAAGGTCCTTGATTGATTAAAATCTTATCACTGTCTTTTGTAAAATCTAAACCTCTTGACCTCTGAATATTTCTGAGTTCCTCAAATCAATTAATTTCTGGTTTTCATTCTGCACATGTTATTCTAAGGTTTAAAAATTTTTCACTTATCATATCTTCTTATCCATAGCTATTATTTGGACGGCATGTAGACTGCCCTCCTGGTGGGATGTTCTATCTCTTGGCTTATCATACCTTTTTAACAGATTGTGATGGTCAATTTCAAAAGTTTGCATCTTTTCAGATAACTTCTCATTACGAGTTTTTAAAGACTATCATTTCTAAGAGTCTCTCATTCTTGACTCTGTTATGAAATTATTTCTTTAATGATATAATATGAAGAAAAAACTAATAGTTACCATTGCCACAAAAATATATATATTTTTTTGGTCATACAGCTTAGTTCTAGCATCAATCCATTTATAGCAGAAACAAAAATACTATTATATTCCTGGGTAGTGTTGTTGTCTACAATTATCTTGGGATTGGTTTACAATCTTCAAATTTATTTATTTATTTACCAACCAATCTGATACTTAGGTATCAAGTTAACTTACCTCCCTTTTAATTTTGAGAATTGTTGTAGGTGTAATACTTCGGATTTTCCAGCAGGGGTCACAGCTGTGGCTGTAAGGCAAGTCCTAGATCAGGGCCTGAATCACCTATGAGACTCAGCAAAACTTCTCAAAAGCAGCACACCTTCACATGGAGACAATTGAGTCAGGCAGAAGCTCAAAGGACTCAGAGCTTGCAGGCAATTTTGAGCTGTGAAGTTACTGGTGGATTTTGGGCCAGTGGTTCTCATGGATCCAATCTGGGAATGCAAGCCTGTGTTCTAGGTGCCTGCATAGAGCTCAGCCTGGTAAGAAGTGGCCAGACAGCAGCTGGACCTCAGAAGCAGATCCTAGCTTGGGTAGCTGCAGTGAGCCACATGGGTCAGAGAAGCCACAGAGGAGTTGCAGCAGGAATCTGCAGGCATCAGTTACTCAGCCACTTAGCTGGCAGGACAGAGACACACAGTGGGGTAGGAGGACTAGAAATTACCAAGTCAACCCAAACCTTGCTCAGCTTTCAGGCAGTTAAAGTACATGAGACCTTACTCAGAGTGGGCCAGTATCCTAAAGGCTATTGTCTCAAGGAGTTCCCACAACACAGGGGCTGCTGTGACCAACAAGTCTGAGAGCTGGGATTCTGACACACAAGGCTGCAGTCACTATGCCCTTCAGAGGTTGGGGACAGAGCAGCTTGTTAGCTATAAGAATCTAATCATTCATAAAAGAAATATCTTTGAGTTTAACTAATTCATGGGAAAACCCAGAGCATTTTAGTTGCAGAAACAAGATACCAAAGTGGGTGGAGGAAAAGCCATGCACAGTTCTAGAATAAAGTGAAATGTGTCCTTGCAGATCTGAGAACTCAAATAGGGAACAATATGGATTTTAGCAATTCTGAACTTCCTGTGACCTGTGGTTAATGCTAAGGGGACTCTGTATAAGGAGAAATTTGTGCAAGGTGAGCTTCAGATCTTCTGTGCTCTTCATCTGGACAATGGCACTGTGTATGGAGTGGACATCTGTGTCTTTGGTGTCTCATCACAGAACCAGTTTTCAGGACTCAGGATATTGGCAAAGTCACACTCCTTACTAAAGTGTGAGGGTTTGGGCCCAAGTTACCAATGAGGAGAGGGCCTAAGAAGCCAAGTCCACAGGAGCCAGAAGCTCTTACAATTGCTCTCCTAGTGGGGACACACAGGGTGCAATCTACCACCCCAGCAATGAAAGTGTGAAAGGCTTTCTTCCAAGGAACTGCCGGAGCCCAGGGCCAGGGTTATGAGTTATGCAGGTACCTATCTGCATAGCACACACCAAATCCAGATACCCACTGTTGTTCCTATTTTCGGACTGGCTTTCTTGTCTGCGGGGTTAAAGGGTAAAGACGTTACGCGGGGAAGGAGACAGACACGCAGCGGTCCCACATGGGTGCACTTTAATGGGGGAGGGGTAATGGCAGATATGTACAGGTATGCAGAGACAACAGGAGAGGTGGGGGAAAAAGGGAGGGGGTCATGGCGACCCTCGCTTTTTAACGAGGAATGCAAAGGCTTCTGGGAAATGTGTCTGTAATCCAGGGGAACGCTGGGAGCTGTAGTTCTGCAAAGGAACAACATTTCACCCTTTTGGTTTGATTAAAAAAATTGGGGGACCTTAAAGGGTAGGGAATGGGGGCATAGCCCGGTCTCTCATGACTGCTTCCTGCTGGCTTTGGGCATCGAGGGATCCAGGGAGTGTCCGATTATTCTGGTGATGTCCTGCTGGCATTTGAGGTCGTGGTGGCCGATGTCCGCTGGCGTTTGAAGTCTTGGCTGGCGTCTGAGGTGGCTGATTGAAGAAATCTGTCTGGCTTTTTCTGAGTAGCTGGGTCATCGTTAAGATGCTGGAAGGCAAAAGTCGCATTAGTAGAGGGAAAAAAATTAAAGGGGAGAGGAGGTTAAAAGGGGGAATCTGAGGTGGGATTAGAGGGGAGATCCAGGATGGGGAATCTTAGGAGGTCTGGGGTTAAGAATGATAAAAAATTAAATGATACTTATTCTGTTAATGATCCGCTTGTGTTTGATTTGTTTAGATGGGTCGGGCTGGCATCCTGGAGCTTAAAGAAAGTGTCTTAAAAGAAATAGATTTTTAACCATATATTCCTTAACATTTTAGGGGCCACTGCTGCAGTCAGCGGCTGACCTGTTATGTCAAGGAGCTTTGTTGAGAATCTGCTTACCACCTGAGCCCTTGACTCCATATTTGATG
>NC_022030.1:48599659-48607440 GCF_000317375.1 Microtus ochrogaster | reverse complement strand
TTCCTCTTTCAGTGCCTCAATATCTCCATAAGGTTATTTTTAGTGTTATTTTCTTCTACTTTATCTGAGTAGGGATGTTCTGGTGTTTTTTTTTTTTTTTTTTTTTTTTTTTTTTTTTTTTTTTTTTTGCTGTAGAACCAGTAGTTTCAATAATCCTTCAATTATATTGTTGTTTATGCATACTCGAGACTTTGGTCTTTGATATCATTTATAGAAGTCTGCCAAAATATACATTGTCAATGTTCTACTGAAACTTTTGATTCATCCTCCATGATTTTTCTATTGTCAACAGCAATATGTTTTTGTTTTTGTTTTGTTTTGTTTTGTTTATAGCAGGCACTGGAATTTTTCATTGTCCTGGGTAGGCATGTGCCTCACAGTGACTGAGAATGACTGGACCACATTTGAACTGGGGTCTATGAGAAACCCCCTAAGGAGTTTGCCCTGTGGTAACAGCTTACCTTGTTTGTCTCTTATTTATGTGCATTTATTGGTGCAATGTTGGCCTTTGCCTCATCTTCTATATAATCCAGAAGATTGAGACTTTTCGTTATTTCCAGAAGAAACATTATTTGTATGAATTCCCTGTCTACAATCCCTTCTCAGATGGCCCATTTTACCACCATAAAAACATTTGATATTTTGATGACTTTTCATACCTTTGGAAATTTCTTCTCCTACCCAAGACTCAGTCAAGCCTCAGTCTTATAGTCAAATGACTCAAGATTGACTGGGTGCAGGATCCATTCATCCATTGGTGCTGTTCTGACCTTTAATGGTCCAAGTATCATTTTGCGTTCTAAGTTGGCATTTTCAAAATCCAGAGATTCAGTAAGTACTTGTCTAGCTTCTGGATCTGTTACCCCTATTTGTACAGCTAAGTTAACCTTGTAAAAAGTCACTAAATGATTGATTCTCTTGAGCCTTGCAAGACCTTAGTATATGATTCCGTTTTCTTCATAGTTCTTGAATCTGTGTCCCAAGCATTCAAGGCTGCTGTATGGCACAGGAATAAGCTGTATTCATTGTATACAGCTTGACTATCTGGATCAGTGTAAGAGCCCTCACCAAGAATTTAATCTTGGGAGGCCTCAATTCCTCCAGTTCTACCTTGATGTTCCAGGGCTTTAGCCTCCTCTCTCCAATAGCACTTCCACTGCAACTACAGTCTATCTTCTAGTATGGCTGAAATTGATTGAAGCCAATCATTTTGAGTAACCATATTTCTTGAAGCCTATGTCT
This sequence comes from Microtus ochrogaster, assembly GCF_000317375.1. Taxonomy (NCBI): domain Eukaryota; kingdom Metazoa; phylum Chordata; class Mammalia; order Rodentia; family Cricetidae; genus Microtus; species Microtus ochrogaster. The sequence continues at coordinate 48,606,198 of NC_022030.1, read as the reverse complement.
TTACCAACTCCCTCACATATGGTGATTGCAGGCCATAAAATACTACTGCTTAATAGCTTTTAGATCTTTCAAATGTATAGGTTTCCATATAAATTCTGTATATTCTTTTGGGTATTGAGAATTTACTGGCTTTTCAGAGGTAGTCACAGGATCAGTAGCTAATACTCTTGGTAAGTTTGAGCTATTGGCAATGCTAAATCTTTACTACTGTCCTTTGCCTGTACCTCCTCTCCTTGTTTATCAGATCTAACAAGGTCCTTGATTGATTAAAATCTTATCACTGTCTTTTGTAAAATCTAAACCTCTTGACCTCTGAATATTTCTGAGTTCCTCAAATCAATTAATTTCTGGTTTTCATTCTGCACATGTTATTCTAAGGTTTAAAAATTTTTCACTTATCATATCTTCTTATCCATAGCTATTATTTGGACGGCATGTAGACTGCCCTCCTGGTGGGATGTTCTATCTCTTGGCTTATCATACCTTTTTAACAGATTGTGATGGTCAATTTCAAAAGTTTGCATCTTTTCAGATAACTTCTCATTACGAGTTTTTAAAGACTATCATTTCTAAGAGTCTCTCATTCTTGACTCTGTTATGAAATTATTTCTTTAATGATATAATATGAAGAAAAAACTAATAGTTACCATTGCCACAAAAATATATATATTTTTTTGGTCATACAGCTTAGTTCTAGCATCAATCCATTTATAGCAGAAACAAAAATACTATTATATTCCTGGGTAGTGTTGTTGTCTACAATTATCTTGGGATTGGTTTACAATCTTCAAATTTATTTATTTATTTACCAACCAATCTGATACTTAGGTATCAAGTTAACTTACCTCCCTTTTAATTTTGAGAATTGTTGTAGGTGTAATACTTCGGATTTTCCAGCAGGGGTCACAGCTGTGGCTGTAAGGCAAGTCCTAGATCAGGGCCTGAATCACCTATGAGACTCAGCAAAACTTCTCAAAAGCAGCACACCTTCACATGGAGACAATTGAGTCAGGCAGAAGCTCAAAGGACTCAGAGCTTGCAGGCAATTTTGAGCTGTGAAGTTACTGGTGGATTTTGGGCCAGTGGTTCTCATGGATCCAATCTGGGAATGCAAGCCTGTGTTCTAGGTGCCTGCATAGAGCTCAGCCTGGTAAGAAGTGGCCAGACAGCAGCTGGACCTCAGAAGCAGATCCTAGCTTGGGTAGCTGCAGTGAGCCACATGGGTCAGAGAAGCCACAGAGGAGTTGCAGCAGGAATCTGCAGGCATCAGTTACTCAGCCACTTAGCTGGCAGGACAGAGACACACAGTGGGGTAGGAGGACTAGAAATTACCAAGTCAACCCAAACCTTGCTCAGCTTTCAGGCAGTTAAAGTACATGAGACCTTACTCAGAGTGGGCCAGTATCCTAAAGGCTATTGTCTCAAGGAGTTCCCACAACACAGGGGCTGCTGTGACCAACAAGTCTGAGAGCTGGGATTCTGACACACAAGGCTGCAGTCACTATGCCCTTCAGAGGTTGGGGACAGAGCAGCTTGTTAGCTATAAGAATCTAATCATTCATAAAAGAAATATCTTTGAGTTTAACTAATTCATGGGAAAACCCAGAGCATTTTAGTTGCAGAAACAAGATACCAAAGTGGGTGGAGGAAAAGCCATGCACAGTTCTAGAATAAAGTGAAATGTGTCCTTGCAGATCTGAGAACTCAAATAGGGAACAATATGGATTTTAGCAATTCTGAACTTCCTGTGACCTGTGGTTAATGCTAAGGGGACTCTGTATAAGGAGAAATTTGTGCAAGGTGAGCTTCAGATCTTCTGTGCTCTTCATCTGGACAATGGCACTGTGTATGGAGTGGACATCTGTGTCTTTGGTGTCTCATCACAGAACCAGTTTTCAGGACTCAGGATATTGGCAAAGTCACACTCCTTACTAAAGTGTGAGGGTTTGGGCCCAAGTTACCAATGAGGAGAGGGCCTAAGAAGCCAAGTCCACAGGAGCCAGAAGCTCTTACAATTGCTCTCCTAGTGGGGACACACAGGGTGCAATCTACCACCCCAGCAATGAAAGTGTGAAAGGCTTTCTTCCAAGGAACTGCCGGAGCCCAGGGCCAGGGTTATGAGTTATGCAGGTACCTATCTGCATAGCACACACCAAATCCAGATACCCACTGTTGTTCCTATTTTCGGACTGGCTTTCTTGTCTGCGGGGTTAAAGGGTAAAGACGTTACGCGGGGAAGGAGACAGACACGCAGCGGTCCCACATGGGTGCACTTTAATGGGGGAGGGGTAATGGCAGATATGTACAGGTATGCAGAGACAACAGGAGAGGTGGGGGAAAAAGGGAGGGGGTCATGGCGACCCTCGCTTTTTAACGAGGAATGCAAAGGCTTCTGGGAAATGTGTCTGTAATCCAGGGGAACGCTGGGAGCTGTAGTTCTGCAAAGGAACAACATTTCACCCTTTTGGTTTGATTAAAAAAATTGGGGGACCTTAAAGGGTAGGGAATGGGGGCATAGCCCGGTCTCTCATGACTGCTTCCTGCTGGCTTTGGGCATCGAGGGATCCAGGGAGTGTCCGATTATTCTGGTGATGTCCTGCTGGCATTTGAGGTCGTGGTGGCCGATGTCCGCTGGCGTTTGAAGTCTTGGCTGGCGTCTGAGGTGGCTGATTGAAGAAATCTGTCTGGCTTTTTCTGAGTAGCTGGGTCATCGTTAAGATGCTGGAAGGCAAAAGTCGCATTAGTAGAGGGAAAAAAATTAAAGGGGAGAGGAGGTTAAAAGGGGGAATCTGAGGTGGGATTAGAGGGGAGATCCAGGATGGGGAATCTTAGGAGGTCTGGGGTTAAGAATGATAAAAAATTAAATGATACTTATTCTGTTAATGATCCGCTTGTGTTTGATTTGTTTAGATGGGTCGGGCTGGCATCCTGGAGCTTAAAGAAAGTGTCTTAAAAGAAATAGATTTTTAACCATATATTCCTTAACATTTTAGGGGCCACTGCTGCAGTCAGCGGCTGACCTGTTATGTCAAGGAGCTTTGTTGAGAATCTGCTTACCACCTGAGCCCTTGACTCCATATTTGATGATGGTACCTGTAACGACGGCTGGATGGTTGTTTATGAATTTAAAGAAGGGAGGGTGTGTTAACACAGCGACGGATGGGACCACTGTCTTCCTTAGACTGGAGTAGAGGGGGCTGAACCTGGTGTCCTTTGGAACTTAAGAGAACAAGGTCCTGTCTGAGTTACCGTGTATGAAGGATTATCTTGAGCCATGGAGATAAACGGTTTAAGATGTGACAGGTGAATCCAGTGAGGAATTCCTTCAAGCTTGGCAGCTGTGGGGGTTAGAAGAATTACTCTGAAAGGGCCTTGCCATTTAGGAAAAAGAGGTGAGGGACGCTGGCCTGGAGGTGAGAGTACCTTATCTCCTATTTTAACCGGTGGTGGACATGTATTAGCACATGGTTGAGGTAGTGAGTGATCTGTGAAGTCCCACAGTAGCGAACGTAGGTGGAAAAGGAGGGGAGTGAGCAGGTGATCAGGAAGGGGAGAGGTCCCCGATGAGAGGCCGGGGGTTAAGACCGGCTGTCCATACATGAATTCAAAGGGTGAAATGAAAAGGGGGCCCTTTGGAAGAGCCCGAAGCCTGAGAAGAACGAGGGGCAGAAGTCTTACCCAGTCGAGGTGAAGTTCCTGTGACATCTTAATGAGAGCTTCCTTTAAAGAGTGATTAGTCTGTTCTATCTTACCGGATGACTGAGGATGGTACGGTATGTGAAAATTCCAGGGGATTCCGAGTGCTTTAGACAGATTTTGAGAAATCTGGGAAGTAAACTCTGGACTGTTATCTGACTGAAGAGAAGTTGGGAGTCCAAACCGGGGAATAATCTCTCAGAGAAGAACATCAGAGACTGTCTGGGCTCTCTTGTTAGAGGTGGGGAAGGCTTCAACCCACCCAGACATTGTATCCACCAAAACCAGGAGATATTTAATCTTCCTGACTGTGGGCATATGAGTAAAATCCAGCTGCCAGTCAGTTCCTGGAAGGGAGCCCCTGGCCTGGTGGGTAGGGAAAGGGAAGCTACGATATTTGCTCCTGGGATCTGACTTTTGGCAGATCTGACAGGAGGCAGTGGTGGCTTTTAGGAACCTGATATCCTCAGGCATGGGTTTGATATGTGTTTTTACAACATGAAGTAGAGCTTTCTCATTGGGATGAAAAAGCTGGCGTAGGTAGGACAGGATCTGTTGAGTGTTAGGAGGTGTCTGTAAGGTTGTGGGCTGTGATGTAAGTACTCCCTGAGGTAGCTGAGGCAGATCTGGGCTCTGGAGTGCTGCTGTCTTAGCTGCTCTGTCAGCCCGATTATTTCCCTTGGAAACAATAGAACTGTCAGACTGATGAGACCAACAGTGAATAATTCCTATAGCTTTAGGGAGATGGGAAGCTTTTAGTAAGTCCATGATATGCTCTGAGTTGGTAATAGATCCTCCCTTCGCCGTGAGAAGCCCGCGTTCCTTCCAGATGGCCACGTGAGATAACAGGATATGAAAAGCATATTTGGAATCTGTGTAGACATTTAAAGATTGTCCCGCGGCTAACTGAAAGGCACGGGTGAGAGCTATCAGCTCAGCCTGCTGGTTAGTAGTATGAGCAGGGAGTGCCTTTGCCTCGACTATCTCTGTGTCTGACACTATGGCATAACCTGTTCTGCGGGTCCCATCACATAGAAAGGAGCAGCCATCCCTGTATCAGGTGTGAGTAGCCTGGGACAGGCTGCCCTCCTGTATATGTGAGGGGTGGGGCAGTAGGTCCTCTAGGACCTCAATGCAGGAATGGGATGGGGAATCATTAGCATTAGGTTGAGGTAGAAGATTTGAAATATTAAGAGGTGGGCAGCATTGAAATGTGAGGCTCGTATCTTCCACCAGCACCACCTGAAGGGAAAGAACTCGAGAAGGGGGTAGGGTCTGTAGGCCTTTGTAGGTTAAGAGGTTAGACAGGTTATGATGAGAGAAAACCTTAGTGGGTGCTCCGAAGGTTAGCTTTTTTGACTCACGAATAAGGAGTTCAGCAGCCGCCAAAGCACGTATGCAGGGTGCCCAGCCCCAAGTGGTGAGGTCCATCTTCTTTGACAGATAAGCTACTGGTGTGAAGGAGGGTCCCAGTTGATGACCTAGGACTCCCAGAGCATAGCCCTCTTTTTCTGCTTCGTAAAGAGAAAAGGGGCGGGTTAAATCCGGAAGATGGAGAGCTGGGGCTTGGGTAAGAGCCTGTTGGAGTCTCCGGAAAGGTCTGGTGATGGGGTGAAGGAGGGGCTCATGCAGAGAGCCGAGAGCTGCTTCGTATAGAGGGCAGGCGAGGAGGGAGAATGAGGGGATCCAGGAGCTCAGGAAACCAGCCACTCCCAGGAATGATAGAACCTCTTCTTTGGTGGAAGGAACTGCAAGAGATTGAATTAGTCTTTTTCTGTCCAGGGTGATTTTTGTGTTGGGGTTATGGTTAATCCCAAATACGTTACCTGAGTGGTGGACAATTGAGCCTTAGAAGGCGAGACTCTGTAGCCCTTTTTGGATAAAAAATTTAATAAGGTGGCAGTATCAGTCCTGCTAGTCTCCAAAGATGGGCTACATAGCAGGATGTCATCGACATAAAGTACCAGTTTTGATTTAAGGACAGTGAGAGCAGATCAGAGGCCAGAGCCTGGCCAAAGAGGTGTGGGCTGTCCCGGAATCCCTGAGGGAGAACGGTCCAGGTTAGTTGTGTGGAGAAATTAGTATCAGGATCTGTCCAGGTGAAGGCAAAGATGTTCTGAGATTGAGGGCTGAGAGGAATAGAGAAAAAGGCATCCTTGAGGTCTAAGACTGAGAAGTGGGAGGTCCCTGAAGGAATGTTGGACAGAAGGGTGAGGGGATTGGGTACGACTGGGTGCAAAGGAACGACAGCAGAATTGATGAGCCGGAGGTCCTGAACCAAATGATAAGTTCCGTTAGATTTTTTGACAGCCAGTATAGGAGTGTTAAAGGGGGAGGAGGTGGGACGAAGCAGCTCCTTCCTCAAAAGATCAGAGATTATAAGTTTTAGTCCTCTGAGGCTTTGGGAAGAGAGGGGGTACTGGGCTTGGGTGATATACTCAGTAGGGTTTTTTTTTAACTGAATAACAACGGGGGAATGGTGTTTAGCGACAGCGGGGTTCTGGATATCCCACACTGCAGCACGCCGCTCCTGCCAGCAGAAGAGACGACTGCAACAGGATTCTTCTCAGCACACTCTTTATTGGAGCACTTACACTTGAGGTTTGAGTGAGGGAAGAAGACCCCGTACCCGTGGGAGCAGAAGAATATATACGGTGCCAGACAAAGCCCTGACGTGTCATCAACCCAATGGCTCAGGCCAGAATGGAACGATCGTGCTAAAACATGATTGGCCAGATCGGATGGCCTGACCAAAAGACTCCCCGCGCTGGGGGGAGCTCACGCGCATGCGCACAAGTTCTGTCAAATTTGACGTGGAACAGCAAACGGCGCCCAGGCTCCGT
>NC_022030.1:48588298-48591754 GCF_000317375.1 Microtus ochrogaster | reverse complement strand
TTCTACAAGTCCGAGCGTGAAACTCGCAGACACTCCATAAGTTTGTGTGGCCTCAGACAAATCCTTTAACTGTTTGTAATCGACCGGCTCATGAAATCTATGCCCTGTGTTGGGATCCTGAAAGACTGGGAACGCAGCAGCCAACCGGCTCCATGTGCTAGGCTTAATGAAGGAAGCCGACGTGGCAGGAGGTGCTGATGGGCCACTCCTTGTACCACTAGCTCTAGGTGAATCATATGGTGGGGGCCTCGTATACTCCGGACTACACTGTCCCCGTTCATACTGAACTGCAGCTTCCTCTAGATCTTCCTCCTCCACATCTAATTGGTCCTCATCCTCTGAGGACTCATCTATAAAAAAATTAGGAAATTCCTCGAAGAGTGGATGCCGCATATTCTCCAGCTCCCTATCTTTCTCTGGAGCTTTCTCTTCCCTCTCCCGAGAGATCTTGTTGCCCTCCCTTTTCCAAGAGCTTTTGTCGCTCTCCTTAGGCCTATGTTTTCTGCGTTCTCCTGTCTTTTCTTCCTTGGTATTTAGCTCCGACATGCTATCCTGGTAGGCTGAAAGCGCTCTTCGGCCTTCTTTTACGGCCTCGACGCATTTCCCATCCCGCAAACAGGCTCCATAATTTCCATAATGGGTGACTTCCCGGCCGAAGCTTACCCTCCACATTTGCTGTCTCAAGGGCCCTACCTAGCTTGTTCCAGCAGGGGAGATTGATGTCCCCCGAACCTCCAAACCATGGTGCTACTCGATCCACATCCTCCAAAAACTTCCTTACGGTACCCTCGGAGATTTTTAGATCTCGGTCCCTAAGCAGCCTCTGGATAGGGCGAGAGAAAGGTGCCATGCCAGCGGGTCCAGACGCTACATTTCCCATGCTGTACGTTTATCTGCACACACCTAATACACGAGTTGAAATGCCTACCTATCTATACCGGCTTACTTTCGGTTTCATTTACTGCCGGTCCCAGCAAAGACACTCTTGACCAGCTCTATGAAAACGTGGAAAAAAGGCAATGGGTAAACACCAAGACAACCATACCCCGAATGACAGGGGCTCCCCAGAGCGGATTCACGCCTCCACTTAGCATGTCAGAAGTAATACTCACGGAGAACTCGTCTAAGTTCTGAATCCTCCTGCTTCCGCAGGGGTCTCTGCCTGATGCCGTGATGGAGTTCCTGGGTGTCGGCACCACTTGCAGCATGCCGCTCCTGCCAGCAGAAGAGACAACTGCAACAGGATTCTTCTCAGCACACTCTTTATTGGAGCACTTACACTTGAGGTTTGAATGAGGCAAGAAGACCCCATCCCCGTGGGAGCAGAAGAATATATACGGTGCCAGACAAAGCCCTGACGTGTCATCAACCCAATGGCTCAGGCCAGAATGGAACGATCATGCTAAAACATGATTGGCCAGATTGGATGGCCTGATTGAAAGACTCCCCGCGCTGGGGGGAGCTCGCGCGCATGCGCACAAGTTCTGTCAAGTTTGACGTGGAACAGCAAACGGTGCCCAGGCTCCTTGCCCACGACATGACAGCGCCATGGTGCACGCTACACCACACGAGAGGGTCCACTTGGGAGGCTGGAAGGGGAAAAGGCATGTTAGTATCTCTTCCCAAGAGTGGGACTGGACAGGTTGGTAGAACTAGGAATGAATGAGTGAGAAAGATACCCTAAATATGCAATTGAGAGGTGGAGTTTGGTGAGGTAGATAAGGCTGTCCCCCTACCCCGACGATAGAGGAGCTTGAGGGGGAGGTTGGCCCCCCAAATTCCCTTAGAACCAAATATGTTGCTCCGGTGTCCAAGAGAAATGAAATGAGGTGTCCCGACACTGTGAGAAGAACCCGTGGCTCCTGGTTGCAGATGGGCGTAGCAGTTGGGTTGTCGATGGAGGAGCCCGGGGAACCTTCAGTCTTCCAGGGCCAAACCCAAATAGGTCAACCTGGGGGTCCTCTGGGGCCACTGCCTCCGCGTCATCGAACGCAAGAGGACAGTCTGCGGACCAGTGACCCTCCCTGTGACACCTCGGGCAGGGGCCCCTTGGGTTGCGATGGGGATTGGGGCACCCTTTCGCCCAGTGACCTGTCTTACCACACTTGAAGCATGGGCCCGGCTGCTCACGCACCCCGGGGGGTGGGGGAGTGGTGCAGGAAGGACGGGTAGTGGAGTCCATCACCTCAGCTGGCCAGGCAGGTGCGGTGATCACGTGGTAATGGTTTCGGGCTCTATCATTCCTCGCGTGGTACACCTTGAAGGCCACCTCCAGGATCTGTGCCTGTGGGGTTAGGGGACCCTTCTCCAAATGTCTGAGCTTTGCCTTGATGTCTGAGTAGCATTGGTTGATGAAATGGGTCATCAGTCGCTGTCTGCCCTCCGTGGATTCTGGATCCATGTTTGTGAACTGTAACATAACTTTAGTAAGAAAGGTCAAGAAATGCAGAGGGATTTTCCTTAGTGTCCTGGAAAATTTCTGTGAGTTTAGAATAGTTTACTGGTTTGAGAGCAGCCTTTCAAAGCCCCACCATGAGGCAAGTTAGGAACCGGTCTCTGGCCAGAATGCCCCCGGGAGAGTTGTAATCCCAGTGGGGTTCCTGGTCTGGCACTGCCTCTGCCCCTGGAGGGTGGGAAGCCAGGGTTTGGTGGACTTCATCAGCGTGCAGCCTCGCCTGTTCCCAGACCCGCCGGTGCTCCTCAGGAAGCAAGTTATTACAGAGAATCATATAAATATCATAAGTTAGGTTGTAAGATTGGGTTAAATATTGAAACTTTTTTGTGAAATTAGGGGGGTCAGCTGTGTACTACCCGAGTAACTTAGAAATATGTGAAAGTTCTGATAAGGTGAAAGGAACGTGGACTTTCATCAGGCCCTCCGTGCCAGCCACCTCCCGCAGGGGCAGGATGGTGGCCGGCTTAACTTGATCAGGGCCAGACTCCGCTGCTGCAGCGCGCGAGCGTGTGAGGGGAGGGGTGAAGGAAGACGCAAGGCGATGGATGGGGTTAGAGCCTGAGGGAGTCTTGGAGGATCGAGGAGGCGGGGTAGGGTGGGGAAATGATCCGGAGGAATCCGAAGACGATTCCGACAGCCTGCGTGTCCTGTGGTGAGAGGAAATTGTTAGCTGTCTGCGCGATCGTGACCGGCTGCGGGAGAAGTTGGGTGAAACTGGATCGGAAAGACAGGGATATATGGGACGGGGGGGAATGGGACGTTTTTGGGGGATTTAGAGGAGCGGGTAGGCGACCCAGAAGAGTATTTATGTGGGACTCCTGGAGACCTAGGAATGGAATGTTTAGAGGCATCATGGGGGGAAGGTGTAGGCGAGTCCTTTCTGTGCCTAGAAGAAACTTTTGAAGAAAGAGGGATAGGGGAGGCATCCCCCTATTGGGCAGGGCAGGAAGGGGTGGTCCCACGAGGTCGGGGGTGGGGGGGTGGGGGCTCATTGGCTGGAT
>NC_022030.1:48585203-48587449 GCF_000317375.1 Microtus ochrogaster | reverse complement strand
GGGAGGAAGGGAAATGGGAGGCTGGGAGGAGGCAGAAATTTTTTCCAATAAAAAAATAATTATCATAAAAAAGAAAAATAAGTCACATAATGATGAAATATACACAAAAATCTGGATTATATGTACTTTTATGTTTTCTTTAAATTTTTTGACTGTGAAGGAGCTAAGTATAGAGTGACCTTTCATTGTACAGGCTGCTAAGATAAACTAACATACATACTTTACAGGTATCTTGATTTCAAAATACCTTTAAGGTCTAAGGATATAATGCTTTGGAAAAGAGTTTCTACTTGCTTCCACAGAGGATGAGAATCTATGGATTTCTTCTAGACTAATGTGGTTAGATGAACCAAGACTCCACTGAAAGGATGACATTAACACCCCCAAAATACTTTGCCCAACAAAAAGCAGGAAGAAGTTTGGAGAGAACTATGCCCAAATTACTAAATATTGTTTATAAATATTTGTTTGCATTTAAAGGAGAATGTGCTATAGAGATTTTTATTGATATGAAACTTGGTTTATTGACATAAATTTAAGGTCAATTTTGTTATATGTATATGTATTTCTGATATTAAGGTATTGTGATTGTGTAGTTCATTAAAAATGTAACGTATAAGTTAAAAATAAAAGTTAATAGATAATCATCTGTAATAGTCAAGCTTGTATTTATGTTAGTTAAATTTTCTACATGTACAGAGACACATTTCAGATGAATAGTTATTCTTCAAACCTTTCAAAGTCCTACAGAATATGACATTTAAAATGTTTTAATAACTTAGGATTTTTCATGACAGTGAGACACATCTGCTTCTGGAATCACCAAGCTACTTCCAGAGGATGATGGGCATCAAAGAGGCTCCTCATGGAGTGAGGAGTTTGTTACCCATTGGGGAAAGAAACTGTTCTTGCCTTAACTGTTTGACTGGACTTTCTAGATCCACAGAACTGCCTAAAGAAGGTGAGATAGTCCTTTGGGGTCCCTGCTTCATGAAAGAGTCTGCAAAACATTCTGCAGGACACAGAAGAAAGTGACTGACAAATGGACAATATAGGCAGAACTGTCTTTGAAATTTCCTGCTTCATGGAATAGTCTGGTGGATACTATGGACCAGTAGTCTGGGCTGAAGATGGATGCTCAAATGATACAGAAGATCTGTGGGTGACTATCCACACAGCGAGATGTCTCTGTCATTTCTAGAGATTTGAAAGTGGCTTACAATACACTTCCTGTTTACTTAGTAATATTATATCCTCCTGGAGTCTTTGATGGAGTTTAAGAGTAGATATAGTTTTCCTTAGTTATGATAAAGTAGATGTAAGTATTGTAGCTTTAATTCTTGCTTGATACCTGTTTTGTTATATGTAATTTTACTATGTTAAAGATAAAACCTTCCTTTTTATTTAAATAGAAAAGGGGAAATGGTGTGGGAAGTCCTTCTACATGTTGCTTTTATTTAATGAATAAAGACACTGCTTTGGCCTGTGATAGGGCAGAACAGAGTTAGGCACGGAAAACTAAACTACTGGGAGAAAGAAGGCAGAGTTGAGGAATGCCATGTAGCCGCCGCCAGAGGCAGATGTGATGGAATCTTGCCAGTAAGCCACAGCCACATGGCAATATACAGATTAAGAGAAATGGATTAGCCAAAGACAGAAGAGCTAGCTAGCAATGTGCCTAAAATATTAGCCAAACAGTGATTTAAATAATATAAGACGGGGCACACAGAAACTTCTGCCAATACACTGCATACATTCAAATTTCTTAACTAAATTTAAAACATCAGTGTTACTAGATTTTATGTTATAGAACTAAGTCCATTCCAAATGACTTAGGTTTGTAAAATGACTGACACATTATGACTGATTTTACAAATATTTCTGAAACTCCTTATGTTGAGTAGTTGCTATTAAAATGAAATGAAACCAGGCTTTATAGCACAGGTCTATAATCCCAGATCCGTGGGGAAGTTAAGGCAAGAGAACTAATAAGTTCATACCTTGTTTGGGCTACAAAGCAAGTTTGAGACTAATATAGACAACTTAGTGAGACCCTGTCCCAAAATTTAATTGTGACCAAAAGGAGAAGTGTATACAGTTCAGTGCTATAGCAGTGTCTAGCACATATGAAGTCCTAGGTTCACTGTCCAATAATGCAGGAGAAAAACAATATGTAATGAACATAATTGTGCAATAACAGTCCATAGGTCACTCAGTCTTACTTTTACCAATAATAATAATAATAA
>NC_022030.1:48582419-48584140 GCF_000317375.1 Microtus ochrogaster | reverse complement strand
CTGGCCTGCAGACATACACACAGACAGAATATTGTATACATAATAAATAAATAAATAAATATTAAAAAAAATACCTGTGTTTATATGTGAAAAAGGCACATCTTTATTTCTTATACAACTAAAACTCAAATTTCTATATTTCTATATTCTCCCTCTTTGAACTGTAGAGGGAGGGGGAGGGGTACGGAAATGGGAGGAGGGAAGGAGGTGGAAATTTTTAATTAAAAGTAAAAATCTTTTATTGTAAAGACAGTATGACTTTTTCACTTAGGAAGATAGCATCAGTAACAAAGTCATCTCTGTATTATTAAAAGAATGTGGATTTAGCAGATGTTGGTGGTTCACGCCTTTAATACCCACACCCCACCCTTAACTCTGTCATGATTGAATGTAAGTAGCTCAGGGCAATAGTGAATAAACAGATATGGCAGTATTAGCAAAACTCTCAATCAAGTCAAACTGAGTTTTATTGAACACTTGCATTTTGACAGGGGAGAGGAGGGTTCCCGTCTTATTAAGCCACATTTGTACTTCATATCATAGAAAAGAGTCTGCAAGTACACATTGTAATAGCTGACTCAGCACTGATAAAAGTGTGTTTGGTGTTAACCTTGAGCCCAGGTGTCCTTGGGAATACACTGCACAGCTGCACAGCAAGTCCAAGAGAAACAAGAGAGAAGCTGCAGCACTGTGACTCTCAGAGACAAGGCTGACCACCTGATCAGAGCAGGAAGGCTAAACTTGGAAATGGTTGTCTGCCTCTGTTTTCATTTCATTAAAGACAACTGGCTGGAAATCAGGGGGCAAATAGAGGGTGCTAATCTGTTGTCTCCTCGGATGACAAGGTTTCCAAATAAAGCGGCTTAATGACTCAATTCCTGTTTTCTACTCATTGGTGTTTGTTGTGACAGGTAAAAGGAACTCTGCATTTTGATGACAGTATCACACAATCTACTTTCACCTTTTGATAGCTAAGCTGTGGTATAGTCTGCAAAGCTTAAACATTTATTCTGTGGTTCTTGACAAGAAAAGTTTGTAGATTTGTAATAGATGAAAATAGAGGGTGGAAGGTGGTGACTCAGTGGTTACGAACACATGCTGCTCATCCAGAAAATGTCCCTGATTCCCATGTCAGAAGGCCCTCAGCCCCCACTACCTAGCTCCGGAGGGATCAGACTTTTGGCCTCTGAGGATGCATAAACACACGTGGCACAAGGACACACCACACACAGCAAAATGGGGCATTAGTTGATTTTTAAAATAAAGGTCACGAGGGTGAAACTCCCATGATGGCATTCGTAGCTTTATATTTATTTATTTACTGTGTGTCTGTGTGTGTGTGTGTGTGTGTGTGTGTGTGTTTGTGAGCAGGTCCTCGCCTTCCATTTTGTTGAGGCAGGCTCTCTTCAAGTTATTACAGTCTAGCTGGCCCTGCTGTCTTCATCTTTCACCTCAGGAGGTCAGGCTTGCCCAGCAACCCATCTCACTCCCTTTCTCTCCTCTCATCTTTTCTTTTCATGTGGCATAGGTTGTCCCCAGAGCTGCTATGTAGCCAAAGTGCTGGGATCTCAGACCTATGCCTTTATGGCTGTCTTTGATCATTTCTGAAGCTGAGTGATTCCTTTTTTTTTTTTTTTTTTTTTTTTTTCGAGACAGGGTTTCTCTGTGGTTTTGGAGCCTGTCCTGGAACCCATCTCACTCCCTTTCTCTCCTCTCATCTT
>NC_022030.1:48578853-48581359 GCF_000317375.1 Microtus ochrogaster | reverse complement strand
TGATTGGCGTGCCTGACGTTTGTCGTACTTGCTCTTAGCGGGGACGCGGGGAGCTCCCCCGGAGGTGGTCCCTGCCTCGGGTGCTAGCTCCTTTCCTCTTGCGTGGAGAAGTAGAGGCCAGGTAGACAAGGGTAACGTTCACGGTGTGGATGGCTAAAACAAACAAACCAGGAATTCCTCCGGCCCTCCCCCACGCCCTGCCCTGCTACGCCGCAAACATTCCCAGCAACTTTTAAGTAGCAGGCTACAGATCGCAGAGATTTGATGTTTGATCCGTGTTCCTGGTCTTTTAAGTAAAGGCAAACACGTTATTAGAGAGTAGTTTTCTCTTCCCATCTATTGTAGTTTTGGTGGTGAACATGCCTGGAAGATTTTAGTACTTTATGTTGATGTTAGTCGCGGTGTACAAAACAGCTTCTCTGAGATCCAATCAGATTAGAAAATTATCCCTTTTATTGGGTAAGCAAGGCAGACAAATATTTGGATAAAAAAATGGATGTAGAAAAACGTTGGGTATTTTTGTATTTCACAGACTTATTTACAAGCCCAGCTACTACTGATGAAGATGTGTTGGGAGAGTGGCTGCTGAAATTGACCTTTACTGACCCGAGACAGTTTTATTTGTTTTACTTGTTTATCCCCCTGCTTTGAGTTTTACTGCAACGGCTGAGAAACTTAAAAAATAAAATAACATGCTGTGGTCTTGAACCTTGTTTCTGAGGAAATACTGAAGTACCAAAGTGGAAAGCCAGAATGGCAGCCAGAGAGAGGCTCTTTGAACTTTGGATGCTTTATTGTACAAAGGTAATTGCTTTTATTTCTGTACTTAAAAATACGTGATTATAAAATTTTGTATCCAGCATTATGATCTCAGGTGGCTAGTGTGTTTGTTCATATTAATAATCCTGAATTGGCAGGTGTGGTGGAACATGCCTTTAATGCCAGCACTTGAGAGCAGAGGCAGATGGAGAGAGAGTTTTGTGAGTTCAAGTCCATCCTAAGAGAGTTCTAGGAAAGTCAGGGCTGCATAGAGAGCTCCTGTCTCAAAACAAAACAAAACACCCTAACAGCAGCCTCCCAATCCTGAATTTTAAAAACATTTAAGAGATTTTGTATTTTCCATAGTTTTTCAGATTTGAGTACATTGACCACTGGCCTATTATTAAAAACTTAACAATGTGTTTTTTGATGTTATCTTCAATGATCTCAAAATTATATAGGTAAGATTGTGCTTTTGGCTAAAGGACTCTTTTGTGAGGATATAAACTTTTTTCAGCAGCCTTTTATGATTTTATTTTTATTGATTTGAGGTGGTTATGTGATTACCATTGTGTTAGCACATACTGGCACTATCTCATTTGATACTAACTAGAGTCTGGAAAGGTGGTTATTGTAATTATTCCTTTTCACTGATGAGAGAGAACTGGTGTAGGAGTGAATTTGAAATCCAAAAGCACGTGATTCAGGTCCCCATGCTTTAAAAAATCATTTTAACTTTGTAAGGTTTTGCCATTCAGAAATAATTTTCTTAGACTTACTTCATGTGGGTTTTGCATGGAAAGTTAGATTTTAGGTCATTAATACTAATTGAGGGTGCTTCTCAAGTAAGGATCCATACTACTACTTTGAAGATACTGGCAATGGCCAGAGAAGCATCCTTAGTCTATTTAAGTTAACTTAGGTATTTGTGATTATGCTCTCAGGTCACAGCCTGCAGTTTTACATTATTTTGGGGGGGGCTTTTTTCTTTTAATATAATTTCAGGTATTTTATTTTATTTATTTTTATTTTATGTGTGTTGACATTTTGCCTGCATGTTTGTCTTTGTGAGGGCATCAGATCTTGGAGTTACAGATAGTTAGTTGTTAGTTGCCATATGGGTCCTGAGAATTGAACCCAGGTCCTCTGGAGGAGAAGTTAGTGCCACTGAGCCACCTCTCCAGCCCCAATTTCGGCTATTTAAAAATCAAATTATTCCTTAAAAGCCATCTAATTTTCACTGGAGTTTTCCTTAACTTCCTGGTTAGATCTCCAAGATGAAGGCCAGCCTGATCTACATAGAGAGTTGCAGGTCAGCCACTGCTACATTATTAAAGTATATCTCTGTACATACATATGTGCACAGACATGCACACATATATATTTTGAAATGTTACTATGAAATTTTAAAATAGCTTCCAGGCTTATGTAATTGACAGAAACATCTTTAAAAAATAGACAACCCTTCCAATAAAAAGGGAATCTATTGCATCCAGACACTTTCGAACATAGTCACTAATTAATACTTTAGCCAAAAGTTAAAATGAAATTTAAATATGATTGTCTAATAATTTTAAAATGACTTGTTTAAAAATATATCAAACTTTCTAATTTTCACCATTTTCAGAATAAGAAAAGGTAAATTAGATTACATTGTTTTACTAATTATATTTTTTTCTAGGTAGATTAAGTGTCAGGCTGGGCGATGGTGGCGCACGCCTTTAATCCCAGCACTTGGGAGGCAGAG
>NC_022030.1:48549871-48578753 GCF_000317375.1 Microtus ochrogaster | reverse complement strand
AGTTCGAGACCAGCCTGGTCTACAGAGCTAGTTCCAGGACAGGCTCCAAAACCACAGAGAAACCCTGTCTCGAAAAAAAAAAAAAGATTTTATGTTATTGACATTCCCTGTGGTTTTTTGTTTGTTTGTTTGGTTTGTTTTGTTATATACATGAATCCTTTTGTCATGATCTCTGGTTGTGTCCCTGAGCTCGATTTAACCCTACTGTTAAATTTTGAAGCCTTTCTTCTTGACAGAAAGATAAATCTGATTTTTATCATTAAATTTAAATCATGTTTGGTCTTAATAGAATTTATTTTTATTGTTTCAAAGAATGACTGTTTAAAAATTTTGATTTTTTTTTGTATATATTATCAGTTCATGGGTAGATGATGAACTTGTTAGATAATAACTACTAAGTGTACAGCTCACAAATGGAACTCATCTCCCCACTGAGGTTGCTAACTAGTGCATGACTGATCTTTGGCCCTATCCTGTTGTTCCTACTCTAGCAGTTAGTCCCTCAAAACATGATTTCCCACCAACATCGGACACATTTTAAGGTCTTTTTGCTTTGCATTTTATTTATTTATTCATTTATATATTTATTTGGGATTTTCAAGGCCAGGTTTCTCTGTGTTGACCTGGTTGTCCTGGAATCAAGTTCTATTAGACCAGGCTGACTTCAAACACAGAGATCCACTTGCCTCTGCCTACCAAATGAGGGGATTAAAAGTATATAGCAGTACCACCCAATTGCGTTTTATTCTTTTGATGAGTTTTCATGCAATTTAAAGACTTTCCAGATCTTCTAAAAACATTATATCAGCTTAGTTCTGAGATCTTCTTAGCCTTTGTGGCTTCTAATTGTGAGGTCCAGTTTTGGCTCTGATACTTTGCTTGTGACCATGAGTAAGACTTTTTGTGCTTGTTTTGTCATTTGCTAAGTAATATTGTATGCTTAGGGAGGATGCTTGTCCAACTCATCAAGGTTTTTTATTTGTAGACTTGCATGTTGTATGGATGTTTTGCCTGTGTATATGTCTTTGCACCACATTTCTGCCTGGTGTCGAGGGAGTCTAGAGAGGTCATGGGATCCTCTGGAACTATAAATATGGACAGTTGTGGCCTGGGGATTGAACCTAGGTCCTCTGGAAGAACAGTCAGTGCGCTTAACCTCTGAGCCATCTCTTCAGCTTCAGATTTTTTTTTTCCCTTTTTGAGTTAATGAATCTCCGTGAGGTTTTGAAAATTGTTTATCTTTGGATTTGGGTACTTGTAAACTGGCAAGTATAGAGCCTTGATTCAGGTTCTAGTTTGGGTATGATAGGCTATAATAGTTCATAAATGCAGTCTTCACCAATTATTTTTATCTATTTTATGAGGATTTTTCATGACTAATATTAAAGGGCCTTTTATTTGTAAGGATATATAGAGAAATAACCTTTTATCATTTATTGATGGTTTCCTTAAAAGAAAGTCATGCTGCGTAAGTGATTGATTCCCTTTGCCAACTTCTAGAACAGTGATTTGATTAACAAAATGAACAGTTTCTCTGGAATGCTGAAGTTTATTTTTAATTAATTAATTAATTTGTAAAAGTATTTATTATATATAGTGTTCTGCCTGACTGTATGTCTGCATGCCAGAAGAGGGTACCCGATCTCATTCCAGATGCTTGTGAGCCACTATGTGGTTGCTGGGAATTGAACTCAGGACTTCTGGAAGAGCAGCCAGTGCTCTTAACCTCTGAATCATCTCTTCAGCACCCCCCCCCCCCGTTTATTTTTAATGATTAAAATTTAAACAGTGTTTACCATTTTGCTACTCCACTTGATTTTTTGAGTTTATGAAACATTGTATCCATACCCAGTTAAAGAAGAAATCTTTGAAGATCACGCAGTGAATTTATGACATCTTTCATATTTGCCACAGTGCTAAACTGACTTCGGTACATGTACTCCAGTACATCAGTAGTAAGTCACTCTTGTAATGTTTTGGATGTTGCCACTGATTAGTTTGAAAGATAAGTAGAAGCACCCCTGGCTTATACTGCTTTGTAGAAGGAATGCTATGGACTGTGTCTACTTACTCACCTGAGTTCAAAACTAAATGTTAGGGATTAAAATCTGAGTAGAAGCTTCTATTTTAGCAGGTGGATCTTCTCATATTTGTTGAACATTTGGTAAAACACTTGGTATTTTTTATTTTTAATAGGTTTTTCTTAAATTAGCCAGTATTTATGGAGTGTGCTCTGTTTTAATACATGTACACGTGAGATAAGCCAGGCTAATTAACATATATATTCCCTCACATAATTACTTTGTGATGTGCAGTTTGTTTTGTTACCAAATGTTTCAGATATAATTTTTCTTACATTGTACTTCCAACAGTAGGGTTTAATTGCATTGTTAGAAATATGGCTATCTATAATAGATTTGTTGACTTATGTATTTCTTACATAAGAAGATACAGTATTCCTGTTCTCTGAACATTGCTACATTAGTGCATGTGACCACTTATTCAACTTACATGTTAGTCTGAACATTCTTGCTTTCAAAACCATCTCCGCCTAAGGTCAAGGATTTGCTTGACAGTGTATTACATATAGCTCTTAAAAGTTAAACATTAAGTTTGAACAGCTCTAATCTAGTATCTGATTTTTATACTTCTCTGGATATATTTATAGAGTAGACAGTTAATTTGGATGTTCTCTCTTTGCCTTTTGATTAGTTTGGATAAGGGTTTGCCAGTCTAAAGAACCGGTGCTATGAACGTTCCTCGTAGCACTGCTTTCATAGTGTCCCATAGGTTTGGATTCGTTGTGCCTATTCTAGGAAGTTTTTAATTTCTTTATTCATTTATTCATTGACCAGGGGTGATTCAGTAGTTAACTATTCAATTTTCATGATTTTGTAGGCTTTCTGAGAGTAGTATTGTTATTAAATTCTAACTTTTATCCGATAAAAAGGGTTACTCCACTTTTTTTTGTATCTGTGGATGTTTGCCTTGTTACTGAGTATATGATCAATTTTAGAGAATGTTCCATGAGGTGCTGGGAAGAAGGTATATTCTTTTTTGTTTGGGTGGAATGTTCTATAGATGTCTGTTAAGTCCATTTGATTCATTACATCTGTTAATTCTCTTATTGCTCTGTTAAGTTTCTGTCTTGTTGACCTGTCCATTGGGGAGAGTGGAGTGTGTTGAAGTCTCCTACTATTGGTGTGTGGGATTTGATGTGCGATTTAAGCTTTAGTAATGTTTTTTTTTACATATGTGGGTGCTCTTATATTAGGCCATAGATGTTCAGGATTGAGACTGCGTCTTGATGAATTGTTCTTGTTATGAGTATAAAGTGTCCTTCTCCATGTCATCCGATTGATTTTAGTTTGAAATCAGTTTTGTTAGATATTAGTATAGCTACACCTGCTTGTTTCTTAGGTCCTTTGATTGGAAAACCTTTTCCCAACCATTTACTCTGAGCTTGTGTCTATCTTTGAGGTTGAGGTATGTTTCTTGTATACAGCAGAAGGTTGGATCCTGTTTTTGTATCCATTTTCTTAACCAGTGTCTTTTTATAGGTGAATTGAGTCCATTGATATTAAGTGATATTAATAATCAGTGGTAGTTATTCTGGTTTATTTTTTTGATAGTAGTGCTTGTGTGTTTCTCTTCTTTGGTTACACTGCTGGGAGGTTATATGTTGCCAGTGTTTTTGTGGGTACAACTAACTTTCTTGAGTTGGGGTTTTCCTTCTAGTACTTTCTGTAGGACTGGGTTTGTGGGTATGTATTGCTTAATTCCGTTTTTGTCATGGAGTATCTTGTTTTCTCCATTGATGGTGATTGAAAGCTTTGTTGGGTATAGTAGTCTGGGCTTGCATCCCGGGGTCTCTTAGTATCTGCAGCACATCTGTCCAGGACCTTCTGACTTTCAAAGTTTCCATTGAGAAATTGGCTGTAATTCTGCTAGGTCTACCTTTACATGTTACTTGACCTTTTTCCTTTGCAGCTCTTAATATTTTTTCTTTAGTCTGTATGTTTTGTGTTTTGATTATCATATGTCAGGGTGACTTTTTGTTTTGTTTTATTTTGTTTTTTTGATCCAGTCTATTTGGTGGTCTGTAAGCTTCTTGTATCTTCATAGGTTCTTTAGGTTGGGAAAGTTTTCTTTTATGATTTCATTGAATATATTTTCTGTTCCTTTGAGCTGTATTTCTTCTCCTTCTATCCCTATTATTCTTAGGTTTGGTCTTTTCATAGTGTCCCAGATTTCATGGATGTTTTGTGTTAAGAATTTGTTGGATTTAATGTTTTCTCTGGCCATTGAATCTATTTTTTTCTATAGTATTTTCAACACCTGAGAGTCTTTCTTTTATCTCTTGTATTCTGTTGGTTATACTTGTCTCTGTAGTTCCTGTTCATTTACCCAGGTTTTCCATATCCAGAATTTCCTTGGTTTGTGTTTTCTTTATTACCCCTATTTCAGTTTTCAAGTCTTGAACTGTTTACTTCACCTGTTTGATTGTTTTTTCTTGGTTTTCTTAGGTTTCTTTGAATGATTTATTAATTTCTTCCAATTTTTTGTTTGTCTTTTCCTCTGTTTCTTTAAGGGAGTTTTTCATTTCCTCCTTAAAGATATCCATCATTTTCATAAAGTTATATTTAAAGGCATTTTCTTCTTCTTCTGGGTTAGGATGATCAAGTCTTCCTGTTTTGTTTTTGCTTGGTTCTGGTGTTACCATGTTGTTTTTTAGGTTGGTGGAGGACTTCTTGCATTGGTGCCTACCAATCTCTTCCTTCAAGTGAGGCCTGCAGTGTCTTTGTGTCTTGGTCCAATCTTGGAGTGTTTGGAAGTTTTTCTTGGTTTGCTCTTTACTGCCAGTGTCTGTCTCAGAAAGCTTCTGAGGTCTGTCTAAGCTGATTTTCTTGGTCTTCTTTCCTTGTTCGTTCTCTTGATCCTCTCACTTGGTCCCCTCAGTATTGTAGCAAGCTCTTAGCTCATAGGCAGGGTGGGGCTAGTAGCTTAGAGGGTCTGGTAGATGGAATTGGTTTTGGGGAGCCTACCTGCAGGACAGTATTCTGCTGGCTGGCTAGAAAAGCCGAGGGATTTGGGGAAGGAGCCCCAGGGTTGTGTCCTACTGTGGAGGCCCTAGAGAGTGGGGTGTCCCCCGTGTAGCTGTTCACTTACCTCTTAAGTCCCCTTAGTATTGGAGCAAGCCGTGTTTCAGAGTGCAGTGGAGGTTGCAGGAGGATAGGTGTGTTTGTCTCATTTTTATTCTAGTTGGAAAAAATTATCACAAAGTGATAGAGGGGCAACATTTTGGGAAATGTGCCATAAAGTAGGTTGAAAATCAGTACTCATTAATTATTATGTTTTTTTAGACAGTGTCATTTATCCCAGGCTCGTGCAGAACTCTTTTTTTTAATTAAATTTATTATGTGTGAATGTTTTGGCTACTTGTATATATACGTACCACTTGTGTACTTGGGGCTGTGAAGGTCAGAAGAGGCATTGGATTCCTTGGGACTGAAGTTTGTGATTGTGACTCATCATTTCGGTGCTGGGGACGGATCTATTATCCTCTACTGTAGCAACAAGTGTTCTAGCCCAGCCAGGACTCTTGATATTCCTGTCTTATCCTCTCTAGTACTGATGCTATAGGGATGTTTGATCGTTTTTCTGGTACTGTTGATACTCAGATTACACTGAAAAATTAAGTGGAGCTCGTAGAAATGGATCCAAAATTTAGTTCTGATTCTGCTTTTGATCTTAAGGACCTCTAATTTGCTCATCTAGTTTCTTTATATTTCTATTTTCTCATCTGTCAAATTAGAAAAATAAAGTAACTTTTACTTATCTCTCAAAGTTGTTGAGGAAAAATAAATTTGTTTTATTGACATTTACATTAAAAGTAAGAAAATGTTATTAGTATTTTGTATCATAATTTCTGTTGGTCTTTATATTTACCGTCAAGGGTAGTTTTTCTCTCTTTGGTGGTAATGAAGCTGAGCTAATAAAATATCTTAAGTTTTAATCTTAATTTTCAGATTGCCTTTTAAGTAAGCATAGTGCTTACTTATTTTGAATAATACTATGACTTTTTATTTCTCTAGCTCTAAACCAACTTTGTTTTGAACCTTTGTGATGCTTCATTTCCTGATGTTGCCCTTTGTCCTTCTAAATCTGGAATATGACTGAAATAGATAGTTTTGCAGTGAGCTCAGAGTAAAGCTCCAATTTAGAAAAAAAGTTTTCCTGTATAGTGAAAGTAGGATTTAATGATGTTTTATTTAGATAAAAAGTAATGCACTTTCTTTTATATAGATTTTGAAAACTTGTACTGGTGTCTTCTAATTACATGTTTGTTTCAGGTCATGGATACTTTATATCAGAAGACCTGGAGCTTGTCTTTAGGAAATGAATATTACCTCTGTGGTTTGTTTTGTGCTCATCATGTACTACTCTTTCAAAATGTTAAAATAGCATGAAAACTTTTTATTGTTGGCCTGGTCATGGGGACACACATCTTTATCTGTATATTCAGGATGCATAAAAAGATCTCTGAGTTCAAGACCAGCTTGGTCTCCATGAAGAGTTTCAGACTAGCCTGGCTGTGTAGCGAGACCCTGTCTCAAAAATCACATTTTTAAAAAATTCTTTTGATTATCTAAAGTTCCCTAGTAGTTGGTAGCATATGTAGCATTTAATCTATGCTTTGGAAACTGATACTTTGGCAAAGTTAAGTAGTACAAGATTACTAGGTTTTCAGGTGAGCATTTTGAGTTTCTGGTCCTTGAGGGATATTCAGGTGCTTCAGAAGTAGATATGGAGTTCAAAAGGGAGGTTTGTACTAGAAGTAAATATTTGAGAGTTATATTAGAAATTATCTGTACATAAGAAGAAGAGGGTAAAAGTCATGATGTTTGGACCTGAAGAATTTCTGTTATGAAGAGAGAAGTCCAATATTTTCATGTCTTAGACATATAATAACATATGTTTAGGAGTTTGAATGGGAGACTAAGAGTGTTGGTGCCTCAGAAAGTAGAACGGTTTGTGAAATAGTCCAGAAGAATAAAATATAGCATTCAAGAAAAGCATTTGGAAGGCTGGGTGTAGTAGTGCACGTTTGTACTTTTAGTACTCAGAAGGCTGAGACAGGAGAATTCATAGCTCCAGAACAAAATGAAAAACTAGGGCCGAGGAGGAGGCTCAGTGTATGACATTCTTGTTTTGGAAGTGTAGGTGCTAGAGTTCTGGCATTAGTGCACATCTGTAATTCCAGTTAGCTACAGTGAGTTGGAGACAGGTGAACCAGTTAGTCTGTGCTCAGTGGTGAATAAGAGACCCTACCTCAAGAGAGGTGGAAGGTTAGGAACTTTATACGATTGCTTGGTACATACACACACACACACACACACACACACACACACACACACACACGCGTGTGCGCGCGCGTCTCTCTTTCTCACACTCAAAAAATTACTCCTCCAGACATTGTGGAGGTTGTTGGTAGTTTCAGTAAAGCAGTCTATAAAGAGTGATAATGAAAGATGTTAAAAATAAAAGTTCTCTACTTATTTATTCATTTAATCGTATTAGAGAATGAATCTAGGTCCTCATATGCTAAACATGTGCAGTACTATTGAGCTACAAACCCCTTGTCTTTCTCATTTTTGTTATTAAATTTAGAATTAAATTGGTTACCATGCTGCTTTTATTGTTTAAAAAGGTTTCCCTTTGTTTTTTTTTCTTTTTTTTTTTTTGCATTAAACTGGTCAAGAATATTGGTCTGTAGACCACATTTTGGCATCTAGAACATTGAGATAGTCTGAAATTTCCAAATATCCTTCTGTAATTCTAGAGTTGTATGATGTAAGGAACTTATTACTCCATGAATTATGTTCTCATAATTTTGTATAATAATATTGTTTGCTCCTAAGATGATTGACATAGCTAACAAGTTAATAGGAATAACACAAACATTAAAGATTCTTACATGTAAGTTAGGCATCCCAGAAACCAACGTCTGATAGCTTTCTGAAACTGCAGTTTTAGGAATAAAGCTTTGCTGAGTTATTCTGTTTGCATGTTGAGTTGCCCTTGCTACAGCTTTTCCTTTACGGCAAAATTACACAAGTTTTCTATAAGGGAGTTGGTGGTGGTGGCACAAGCAATGGGGAAAAATGCAGATAGATCTCCAAGTTCAAGGCAAACTGAGGTCAGGTATGACACACTGTTTAAAAAAGCCAAAAACCTTAAGCCTTCCCAAACGACAACGAAAAAGTTGCTTTTTTGTTTTGTTTTGTTTTGTTATTTGAGTCAGGGTTTATCAGTGGCTTTGGAGCCTGTTCTGGCACTCTGTAGACTAGGCTGGCCTCAAACTCAGTGATCCACCTGCCTCTGCCTCCCAAGTGCTGGGATTAAAGGTGTGCACCACCACCGCCCAACTTAAAGTTTTTACTGCAAAGTAATATACTGAAATTAAGAATCCATTCTATTGCAGTTCACTTTCTTGGTCACAGTTGTTCATATCCCTGCTATTTGTAAAGTGTACTTTTTTTTTTATCAGTAACTTAAAACGTCCTGTGTATGTACTTAATCTTGAACCAGGATCTTGTGATGACATAGACATACATCATCAAGTCCACTTGTGACTTCTCTTGATACTAAAGTCTGAATTCAGAAGACATCGTCAATGCATGTGCACCACAAAGCTAACACAGAGTGTTAAAACTAAAATGGGAGCGCCACAATAAAGATTTCATGGAAGAGAAGAATGATAGGCACATAAGTAATAGTTCGTGGCAACCCTGAAAACCAAGTAAAAACTAAACTGCTATGGTTTTACACTGCCAAGGTCACTCTTTTATTTCTTCTGCCCCTGTACTCTTGGGAATTCTTATTTTTCTATAATTTTCCTTTTTGCCTTTTTTTTTTTTTGAATCTTAAGTGGGTCTAAAAGTCTGTCTGTTCTTTAGATTTGAAAGTTACTCAAGATGATGAATGTTCTGCTAAGTCTGCTTCTGGATCTCTCTTGTCTAGTGGTGTTGTCTAATACCTCCAGTGTATGCTCTATTGGAATTAAGGAAACTGCCTGTTCCTTATTTTAGTAGTAAAGACTGGGTTTTTCCACCACTGAACACTGAAGCTAAGACATATATGTATGGGTTTGCATATGGCTACTTTTGACTCGGGTCAGTATAGTTTATAATGATAGTTTTTATCTTTAGGTCTTCTGGTGCTGTTTGCTGTATGGCGTGTTTGCCACTCTTAGAACATTGTTGAGTGTAATTTTGTATGAAAACATTGAGATTCAGATATCAGGCTACTCCTAAACTTCAGAAAAATGGTAATTGGGTCATAGATTTTACGTGTTTGTTTTTGGCATTCAGTAGTTAACCATTTTTTGCTTGTTTTGTTTTTGTTTTTTTGAGACAGGGTTTCTCCATGCCTAGCCTGGAACTCACCTGTCTCTGCCTCCTGAGTGCTGGGGTTAAAGGTGTGTGCCACCACTGCCTAGTGTCATTTTATCTTTTTATTCAATTGGTATGTTGTTGTTTTGTTTGTTTGTTTTTATTTTTGTTTCTTGAACTGGGGACTCACATTGTAGCTCTTGCTTGCCTGGAACTCAGTATTAGATCACATAGTCCTCTTGCCTCCTGAGTGCTGGGATTTAAGTCTAGGTGATATTGAGTTGACTGTAGCAGTCTTGAAATACTCTTATATTTGTGTGTTGTGTTAGTAAATGTACAGATAGGGAGGTAAGACCATGCTGTGGTGTTTCAGTATACTGAACTTAATCATGGGAGTGACTAAGAGGTAATCCTCTGCTCTGTTGGAAAACTGGTAAAGAGAATCCGAGTGATTACATTTTTATTGTTCTATACTGAAGAGAAATAATACAATCACTACTGTTTCTGATTTCAGGCTCCTTATTATGACCCTTAACAGCAAAGTGTAGTTATCTACAAATTCTTTCAAGCTGTACAAGATATTACTATTTTGTATGCTAACATTTTTATAGCCTTGATTTGATGGTTCCTGACTGAACCCATCCTTTTCTTTTTTTAACCTACTAAATCTACCCCTGCTGGCATGCATGACTCACAGCCAGTATGGTGTAGTAGAATGGGCACCTGTTGGATTCATGTATCTTTGCAGCACTACAGTTTTTAGTTTATGGCTTTGGACAAGTTATACATTCTTTTGTAATCTCTCAAATTAGGAAAACCAAACCCTTTCTGGATAGTGTAAGGTATAAATAAGAAAATGGGTTAAGGCCAGGCAGTGATGGCACACGCCTTTAATCTCATAATTTAGAGGGAGAGACGGGTGGATCACTGTGAGTTCGAGGCCAGCCTGTTCCAGGACAGGCTCCAAAGCTACAGAGAAACCCTGTCTCGAAAAGCAAAGCAAAACAAACAAACAAAAAAAAGATATAGGTAAAAAATGCCTGCTGTTCCAGGCATTTTCCAGTAAATAGAGGATACCTTTTAGTTTTTCAAGACAGGGTTTCTCTGTAGCTTTCAGGTCTTTCTTGGAATTTGCTCTGTAGACCAGGCTGACCTCAATCTCACAAAACCGTCTGCCTCTGTGTTCTGAATGCTGGGATTAAAGGCATGCACCACCACTGCCCAGTGAAGATACTTTTATGCTTCTTAAATGAAACAGTTCCTTTCTTCTCTGTGATTGTTCAGTTTCTTAGGGGAATTCTATGCTTTCCCAACACTTGGTAGTACTGACCTATGGAGTCAGAATAAGGGCTTAAAATGTAGATCGATACTAGAGTATTGGTGTAGAATTTGAACCTTATACTAGAAAGTTGCTAAATAAAATATGAAGAGAAAGGCATTAATTTTTTACTCTCTGTGTGTGTGTGACTGTTTTGCGCCTAACTTTTACCAAGAAGTAATCCTCTGCTTATTTTTCTTTTAAAGAAACTAATAAGGAGAACCCTGGGTACTTGTATTTTTGGAGTTCTAGCCCTAGTGGGTAAATAACTGAATAAATAGACAAATAACATTCTACTTTGAAACATAAAAAGCAAGTAATAAGTATTACAAAATTTCTCATGGTACTACTCTTTGTCTAAAATATTTCTACCTTCTGATTTGTCTTGTAAAGTTGTAGATAGTGGTGATTTATAAGCTGATTTTGAGTCAATATAGTAATAGAAAAATCCTGAAATGTCAGCAATTGTTATATATTCTGGGAACATTCTTTGAGATTCTGGATTATAGCATAATGCTTTTATTTTATAAACAAATAACTTTGCTAGTGATCCCTTTGCCTTAGATCAATGCTTAAGTTATGATGTTTAATGATTAAGTGTCTATACTCCCTAAGTTACTTGTTGAAATTTGACTGCCATAAAGAACTGTTGAAGAGACAAAGGGGAGGGGAATGCTCAGATGACAGATGTGATCCTGGGAATGGCTATTGTTCCCACTTAGGTATTATTTATGTGTGAAAGCATTGCTTTTCTGACAGATAATATTGTGATGATCTTCCAATTTCAGAAAGATCCAGATTACCTGAGACTATGGTTGGACAATTTTGTTTTAAGTTATGAACAATTTTTAGATGTTGACTTTGAAAAGCTTCCTACCAGGTATGTAGAAACACTGGTTTATTACCACTGGGTGAGGTTATTAATTTTTGGCAAAAGGATTTTATTAATGTAAGACCAGCATCTTTGCCAACAGCTTGATACTACTGCATGACCATGTTCTCATGACAGATATTGCACAGTGATCATAGCAGTCTTCCTAGACAGTATTATACCAGGCTCTTAGAAACCTCTTTGCTTTGGTGAGCTACTATCCACTCAGTGGTCTGACACTAGCTACTCAGTTCAGCCCCAGATTTCACACGTGCAAGACAGAGTCCTCTACAAGACTGTTTGTACTTCAGGTGGAAGCTGCAAATCTTGACAGTCAGCCACTCTTGAAATTTTGTTATTACATTTAATTAATTAATTATATGTCTTAAGTTTCAACACTATCTCCTTGCCCATATCTGACAGGGTAGATGATATGCCTCCAGGAATATCTTTGCTTCCTGATAATATTCTTCAGGTTTTGAGGATCCAGCTGCTACATTGTGTTCAGAAAACAGCAGATGGGTTAGAGGAACAGCAACAAGCATTGTCAATTTTGCTCGTCAAATTCTTTATTATTCTTTGCAGGTATGTGGTGTAAAAATTTTTAAATTTTTATTCTAAAAGTAAAAATTTTAGCATAATTATTATCAAAACTATAATAATACTTGTTAGTGATACTTGTTTGTATAATTCTTTAATGGTACCACAGTTTGTTTGTTTATTTAACTATATTGAAGGATATCTTGGTTGCTTCTAGTTTGGGACTGTTATTTATAAAACTGTTATAAATATTTGTGTCCATGTTTTATATGGATAATTTTCAACCCATGTAGACAAATACCTAGGAACAATAATGCTATATCACATGGTTATAACATTATCACAGTCAATGAATGAGGATTCTCATTGTTCCCCATTTTCCAATTTTTATTTCATGTTCATTGGTATTTTTGCTACATGCATGTCTGTTTGAGGGTGTCAGATCTTTTGGAATTGGAGTTATGGACAATTGTGAGCTGCCATGTGGGTGCTGGGAATTGAACCTGGGTCCTCTGGAAGAGCAACAAGTGCTCTTAACTGCCAAGCCTTTTCTCCAGTCACATTTTTCAGTATTTGATGATACCATTTGTTGGCAGAGGCTGCTTGTTTATGCCTGGCCACCCAGATTCGAAGTAATCACACAAAAATTGTATTAATTAAATCACTGCTTGACTAGTTGCTCTAGCTTCTTATTGGCTAGCTCTTACATCTTAAATTAACCCATTTCTATTAATTTGTATATTGCCACATGACCAGCAAGGTGAGGTACATCTGTCTCCTGTAGGTGGCTATATAGTGTCTCTCGCTATCTCTTCCAGCCTGGCTTTACTCTGTTAAGCCATTGGCCAAAAACAGCTTCTTTATTAACTAATGGCAATAAAACATTCACAGCATACATCAGCTACCTTTTTCTGTCTCAATAAAAAGGAAGGATTTAGCTCTTAACATGGTAAAATTACATATAATAAAACAGGTTTCAAGCAAGAATTACAGTTACAATATTTACATCTACTTTATCTTTTATCATAAATAAGGAAAATTATAATTATAACTATTTTTTTCAAATAATACAGTGTCTATGTGATTATTTCTGGGCTGAGCAGCCGGGAAAGAAACGAACAGCCTCCATCAATAGTCATTCTTTTAGCTTTTAGCTATTGCAATAGGTGTATAGTATTTATTGCTGTTCTTTAATGATATAAAATATTTAACATTTTTTTGGGACTATTCATAATGTTTTTTGGTGAAGTACCTACAAAAGTCTTACCAAATTTTAAAATCGGATTGTGTTCTTATTTTGATAGGTCTGTAAATATTTTGATATACAGGTTTTTTTTCCAGATGATTGGTACATGTTTTTTTTTTCATTGTCTGCAAGTTGTCTTTTTATTCTCTTAATACTGAGGCACAGAAGTTCTTAATTTTAGTGAGTCTCTTTTTTTCCCCAAATGGATTATGCTTTTAGTTTTTTTATCTGCAAAGTCATCAGTCAGTCTAAGAGACCTTAGATTTTCCTTCTGAAGTCTCTAAAAATGTTGCTGTATTTTTGGGCTCTTCCAAAGGACCAGGTTATATTCACTTGTATCCACAGCACCTACATGGAAGCACACAGCCATCTGTCACTCCAGTTGCAGGGATTGTGATACCTTCTTCTGACCTCTGAGGGCACTGGACAACAGTGGTACCCAGACATACATGCAAGCAAAGCACCTATACACATAAAAGGAAAAATCAAAACCAAACAAATGCTACTGTAATTCATTTCACTTATCTCTAAGCTATAACTACTCAATATATGTTTGGTGTTGTATTGGATAAACTGTTATGTTGGATCTGTTAAAAAGAAAAGGAAAGATTGTTACACAGAGAAACCCTGTCTCAAGCAAACAAACAAAAATTCAGTTCATTTGATTTTTTTCTAATTGTGAACATGACAGTGATGACACTTAGACTTTCAATTTGGATCAGAAACTGAAAGTCCTTCTTTATGTAGATCCATTTGTTTTATTTTGTTTGGGAGGATGGGAGGCAGAGGGGAAGAAGAGAATTCATTTCTGAGAATGAAAGAATGCATGAGAGTGGGATCAAACAGTGCATAGGTGGCACTAGCGCTGTAGTCCCCACACTGGCAGTTGTTATGTTTGGTTGTCTTATCAGTTGATGGGTTCATTTTATTAATATGTAAGTGTTCTTTCACTGCTTTTCCTGTGCTTCAGAGGTGCAGCCTTAAAGGCTACTGCGGTTACCAACCAGATGGGCTATCCCTACTAAACATGAAGTGTTCTCGCTATTTGTAGGACTGTAATGATAACAAAGAACAGTTCAATAAAATTTTACCTATAGGTCCATTTCCCCTGGACCTTTCTCTTTTCCCAGCAGTAATTCTCATATAACTTTTAAAGTTGGGCGTTTTAATCCCAGCACTCGGCAGGTGGATCTCTGTGAAGTCAAGGCCAGCCTTGTCCATGAACAACTAGGGTTCTGTTACACAGAGAAACCCTGTCTCGAAAAACCAAAAAAAAAAAAAATTAAATTTTGTTACATAACTGCTGAGAGACAATTCACAGGCCATGTAATTGACCACTTAATAATGTCATTCATTTTTTTAAACAAAAAAATTGTGCTTTTGCTACAGTCAGTTTTAGAACTTATTAATCAGTTCATAAAGACATTCAGTTTTGTTTTGATTATAGTATATTAGGTGTGTGTGTGTGTGTGTGTGTGTGTGTGTGTGAGAGAGAGAGAGAGAGAGAGAGAGAGAGAGAGAGAGAGAGAGAGAGAGAGTGAGTGAGTGTGAGTGAGTGAGTTTGGAAGAGTTGGTTGTCTCCTGGTGTTGCTGGGATTTAATTCAGGTTGTCAGGCTTGCTGGCAGATGCCTTTACCCTTTGTGCCATCTTTCCATCCCCAATGATGCTCAATTTTTAATCTCTTAAGAAACTGCCAAACTGTTTGCCAGAGCAACTATTAGAATTTAAAATCGTACCAGCTTGAAGGTTTCAGTTTCTGTATATCCCATCTTTTCTGCTCTTGTCTTTCCAGTGTCTTTTTTGCTCTTGTGTTTCCAGTGAATCTGGAAGTCATTTTCATACTGATGATGTTGAACATTTTTCATGCTACATATTATTTATATGTAGTATATTGTGGGCTACACACAGACTTTAAAATTTAAAACAGTGTGTATGTACATGTGGTAGTTGCTTATGAAGGCTAAAGGACGTCAGATCCCCTTGATCTGGAGTTACAGATGGTTGTGAACCACTGAACCATCTCTGGTCCCAATACAGAGAATTTTAACTGTTGCTACGTTAGAGAAACCACTAAGGTGTCATAGTTTAATTTTTTAAGGTGTGAAGTCTATTAACTTTTCCTGTTCTTTGAACATCTAGATTTTAAGATAGAAAATTTTATAGATCACAGTGTCTCAGAATGGAAAATTTTATTAGTTTATTGCAAAACTTTTAACAGTAATGTCAAGAAAATATTTAGGTCTCATAAATTAGCTTAGTATGGGGCTGGAGAGATGGCTCAGAGGTTAAGAGCACTGGCTGCTCTTCCAGAGGTCATGTGTTCAATTCCCAGCAACCACATGGTGGCTCACAACCATCTGTACTGAGATCTGGCGCCCTCCTCTGGCGTGCGGGCATACATCAAGGCAGAATGTTGTATACATAATAAATAAATAAATCTTAAAAAAAATTAGCTTAGTATGTGTTACAACTAAAGTCCTTAAGGACTCTCTACTTTAAACGGAATGTAATGCTATGTCCTCTTAGAATATTTAAAGATGGCAATACCCCTTGTGTTGTGGGACTTCTGATACTGTTTACAAAATAGGACATAAATCAAAATAAGGGAGCTAAAATTCAGAAAGTAGAGTGAAATAAGTAATGGTACATACTTGAATAATGGCAGTGCTCTATGCATTATTTTCTTTTTTAATATCATTAATATTTTATTTGCCAGTATCAGTTCTCAGGATCCACGCTGAATACACTAGCAATATATTGCTCATATATAATGAATGTTATTCTTTTATCTTCTAGGAATTTATCAAATGTAGAAGAAATTGGGACTTGCTCCTATATTAATCATGTTATTACCATGACAACACTGTATATTCAGCAAGTAGGTGTGAATACATTCCTTTTTGTTGCTTTATTGAGACTAACTAGGTTTTACTTTGTTTTTTTTAAATATTGTTATTAACGTAGCTAAATGTTTTCAAAGAAGGTAGTAATTGAAAAGATAATCTATCTTATAAATCTTGTATTTTATTTTTTAAAAGATGATTTATTCATTTTTATTTTATGTACATTAGTTTGCCTGTATAAGGGTATTGGAGCTCTTGTAACTGGAGTTACAAATAGTTGTGAACTGCCATGTAGCTGCTGAGAATTGAACCTGGCTTCTCTGGTTAATCACTGAGTCATCTCTCCAGTCTCAAATCCTTTATTTTCTAAAAATAGACTAGCTATTTATACTTTTTGTTTGTTAGTTGGTTGGTTGGTTTTGTTTTTTCGAGACAGGCAAATTCTCTGTGTAGCCTTGGCTGTCCTGGAACTCAATTTGTAGACCAGGCTGGCCTCGAACTCACAGAGACCCACCTGCCTCTGTCTCCTACTCCCGAGTGCTGGGATTAAAGGCAGCGTGCACCACCATTGCCTGACACTTTATTTTAATTTAAAATTTTTTTATAGTTTTTAAAAATATCACAATGTTTCATTTTATGTATGAATTGATTATAAATCTTGCTGAAAAGTATGATTTCCAAAGATGTTTGACTATTTTAAACTTACTCTAGGAAGAATTTAATATCTGAGAGAATGTATCTAATCCATATAATTAAATGACTCATACGGAATCAAAAGCAAAATTAGGCTTCTGTAAACAAAAATGACTTATTAAAAGCTGATAATTGAAACATGCCCTTACTTTTATGTTTAATTTTATTCTCAGTTAAAAAGCAAAAAAAAGGAAAAGGAAATGGCTGATCAGACATCTATTGAAGAATTTGTGATCCATGCATTGGCATTCTGTGAAAGTTTATATGATCCTTATAGAAATTGGAGACATAGAATTTCAGGGTATGTCTTATAAATGATACTGTTGAGATTGAGTCTTACTTTGTAACTTGTCTGGCTTACAACTTGTTAAATGAGAGAGTCACCTGCCTTGTAGTAGGAGCTGGGGTGGGCTGCGTTCCTGCCCAGCTCCACACGGCTAGCTTTACCCAAAGTAATTACACGGAAACTGTATTCTTTTGAACACTGCCTGGCTCATTAGTTCCAGCCTCTTATTGGCTAACTCTCACATCTCAGTTAACCCATTTTTAATAATCTGTGTAGCCCCACGAGGTGTGGCTTACCAGGGAGATCTTAACCTGCGTCTGTTTCTGGTGGGAGAATCATGGTGACTGCCTGACTCAGCATCTTTCTCCCAGCATTCTGTCTGTCTACTACACCTACCTAATTTTCTGTCCTGTTAAAGGGCCAAGGCAGTTTCTTTATTAATGAAATCAACACAAAACAGAAGACTCTCCTACATCACTGCCTCTGGAGTGCTAAGATTAAAGGCCTGCACCACGGATGTGACCATAATGTTAAAGCCTCAGTATTGGCCTGACGAGGTGGCTCAGTGAGCTTATGAGCAACATATGCTTGAGGACCTGCGCTCATGTAAAGCTTGATCTGAGAGCATAAAAGTCTATACTCATGGTGTTCTTATGAAGAAATTGGTAGTGGAGACAAGAAAAACCCTGGAGGTTCACAGGCAAGCTAACCTGGCTCATGCAATAGAAATCCAAGAGACATTGTCTCAAACAAAATGGAAAACGCCAGAATTGATGCCTGAAATTGTCCTTTGTTCTTCATGCATACACTGTGTGCCTCTTCACACATGTTTGCACATGTCCATTGTACATACACACAAGGATAGTATTGCTGGATCCTGAGGTAGGTTGATTCCCAGTTTTCTGAGAAACCGCCATTACTGATTTCCAAAGGGGTAGAACAAGTTTGCATTCCTACCAGCAATGGAAGGATGTTTCCCTTATTCTACAGCCTCTCCAGCATAAGATATCATTGGTGTTTTTGATCTTAGCCATTCTGACAGGTGTAAGATGGTATCTCAGAGTTGTTTTAATTTTCATTGACTTGTTAGCTAAGGAAGATGAACATTTCCTTAAGTATATTTTGGTCATTTGAGATTCTTCTTTTGAAAATTCTCTGTTTAGTTTAGTACCCAAATTTTAATTGGGTTATTAATTAGAACTTTAATGTCTAATTTCTTGAGTTCTTTATATATTTTGGAGATCAATCCTTTGACTGTTGTTGGGTTGGTGAAGTTATTTTCCCATTCCCTTTTTGTCTTATTGACTGTGTCCTTTGCTTTATAGAAACTTCTCAGTTTCAGGCGGTCCCATTTATTTATTGTTGCTCTCAGTGTCTGTGCTAATGGTGTTATATTTAGGAAGTGGTCTCCTGTGCCCATGCATTGAAGGCTACTTCTCACTTTCTCTTCTATCAGGTTCAGTGTGGTCAGATTTATATCAAGATCTTTAATCCATTTGGACTTGAGTTTTGTGCATGGGGATAGATATGGATTTATTTTCATTCTTCTACATGTTGACATCCAGTTATGCCAGCACCATTTGTTGAAGATACTTTTTTCCCCCATTATATTATTTTAGCTTCTTTGTCAAAAATCAGGTGTTCATAAGTGTGTGGATTAACATCTGTGTCTTCAATTCCATTGGTTAACATCTCTGTTTTTATGACAATACCAAGCTGTTTTCATTACTGTAGCTCTGTAATAGAGCTTGATGTCAGGGATGGTGATGCCTTCGGTAGTTCCTTTATATGGCTATCCTGGGTTTTTTGGTATTCCATATGAATTTGATTATTGTTCTTTCAAGGTCTGTGAAGAATTGTGTTGGGATTTTCATGTGTATTTCATTGAATCTATAGATTGCTTTGGTAGGATTGCCATTTTTACTATGTTGATCCTTCCTATTCAAGAGCATGGAGATCTTTTCATTTTCTGGTATCTTTTTCAATTTATTTTTTCAAAGAATTAAAGTTCTTGTCAAAAAGGTCTTTCACTGCCTTGGTTAGTGTTACCCCAAGATATGTTATGTGATTTGTGGCTATCGTGAAAGGTGATGTTTCTCTGATTTCCCCCTCAGCTTTTTTATCATTTTTATATGGGAGGGCTACTCATTTTTTTTTTAGTTGTTCTGTGTGTCCTGCACATCACTGAAGGTATCTATCAGCTGTAGGAGTTCTCTGGTAGAGGTTTTGGGGTCTCTTTTATATACTATCATATCATCTGCAAATAACAAAGTTTGATTTCTTTCTTTCCAATCTGAATCCCTTTGATCTCCTTTTGTTGTCTTAATTGCTATTGCTAAAAGTTCAAGAACTATGTTGAAGAGATACGGAGAGAGTGGACAGCTTTGTCTAGTTCCTGATTTTAGTGGAATCGCTTTGAGTTTCTCTCTATTTAATTTGATGTTGGCTGTCACTTGCTGTATATTGCTTTTATTATATTTAGATATGTTCCTTGTATCCCTGATCCTCCAAGACCTTTATCATGAAGGGGTGTTGGATTTTGTTGAATGCTTTTTCAGCATCTAATGAAATGATTATGTTTTTTTTTCTTTCATTTTATTTATATGATGGATTACATTGATAGATTTTTGTATGTTGAACCCCTAATCTCTGGAATGAAGCTGACTTGATCATGGTGGATGATTTTTTTGATGTGTTGTTGGATTCGGCTTGCCGGTATTTTATTGAGAATTTTTGCATTGATGTTCATGAGTGAGACTGGTCTGTGATTCTCTTTCTTGGTTGAGTCTTTGTGTAGTTTTGGTATCAGGGTAACTGTAGCCTCATAAAAAGAGTTTGGCAATGTTCCTTTTGTTTCTATTATGTGGAACCCTTCAAGGAGTATAGGTATTAGCTCTTCTTGGAAGATGTGGTAGAATTCTGCATTGAAACCATCCGGCCCTGGGCTTTTTTTTTTGATTGGGAGATTTTTGATTTTGATGGCAGCTTCTATTTCCTTGCAGCTCATAAGTCTATTTAAATTGCTCATCTGGTCTTGATTTTATTTCGTTATATGGTATACATCTAAAAAATTGTGCATTTCTTTTGCATTTTTCAATTTTGTGGAGTACAGATTTTCTATGTATTACCTAATGATTCTCTGTATTTCCTCAGTGTCTGTTGTTTGTCCCCCTTTTCATTTCTGATTTTGTTAATTTGGATGTTCTCTCTCCATATTTTGATTAGTTTGGATAAGGGTTTGTCAATCTTGTTGATTTTCTCAAAGAAACAGCTCTTTGTTTCATTGATTCTTTGTATTGTTTTCTTTGTTTCAATTTTGTTGATTTCAGCCCTCAGTTTGATTTTTGTTGTCTTCTACTCCTCCTGGGTGAGTCTGCTTCTTTTTGCTCTAGAGCTTTCAGGTGTGCTCTCAAGTCAGAAACGTGACTTTCTCCAGTTTCTTTATGTGGGCACTTGGTGCTATGAACTTTCCTCCTAGCACTGCTTTCATAGTGTCCCATAGGTTTGGATTCGTTGTGCCTTCATTTTTGTTGAATTCTAGGAAGTTTTTAGTTTCTTCAGTAGTAGAGCTGCTTCAGTGGCAAGTGGCAAAGTAAGGAAAGATTTCAATGTTTTTGACTTGATAGATTCAGTCATACACTTACAAGGAAAAATATGGAAGACCTATCCAAATGACTCATAGCAGTAGCTTGTATCTTTTCTTTAAACTGATTGTGAAATTAAATGGTCATTTCTAATAAGTGTACTATTTACCAAAAGAATCAGGTAGAACAAATGTAAGTTAAAGCAGCATAGTTTCATATTCAGGAACGTTTAAAATGAAGAGTTTTTAAATGTCATAAAGGATGTTTTTAATATTTCATGGAAATTACCTTAATCTGTTAACTTTATTTCGATTGTACTTGGAGATTCTTAAATAGTAACTCAGAGGAACTAAAGTATACTAATAAAACAAAATGAAAAACCCAACAGCAACAGCAGCAAAACCCTCTCCTTAAAGTATGGGTCTAAGATATAGCTCAGTGGTAAAATGCTT
Source organism: Microtus ochrogaster (assembly GCF_000317375.1). NCBI lineage: Eukaryota > Metazoa > Chordata > Mammalia > Rodentia > Cricetidae > Microtus > Microtus ochrogaster. Next base: position 48,557,524 of record NC_022030.1, on the reverse strand, counting down.
TCCCTACCATTCCCTAGAGACCAGATTCCATCCTACCACCAGGCTGGGGGCAGGGGTATATAAAATGCTTGTTTGTTTATTCAAATGTTTATTAGTTCATTACTGTGCTTATTGTAAGTTTAGTAGGTATCATTGCCTGTCCATGGAGAAAAAAAATTGGTTAGTTATGCCCTAAGCTCTGTTTACCAAATGTGACAATATATGCACAAAAAATAATCACAGAAAAGAATAATAAACTATTAAGAAAAAAATTATGAATTCATACCACTACTAAGTAACTTGATAAAGAAAAAATTAAATTTCTTGTAGTAGTAGATTATGAAGTGCCAATTAATAAATACAGAGATGATGTTGGAGTTGAAAGAAAGTCAGCATTTTGATTTATGTGTCAGAGTATAAGATTGTGTCAGTCACAGATCATTAATAAATGATAAATCTAGAGGCAAGTTCTGATTAGCAGCATAATATATAAATGCTTAAAATGTCTTTGTATAAATTACTAGTTACTTGTAAGTGAAAAATTAATAATGTCAGTATTATTCACTATAATAAAGCTGACTGGGTAACCAAAATTATGATCAGTGAGAACTTCACACATGATACTGAGAAAGATGTTATTGTCTCTGTAATATTTAGTAGTTCAACTATGAATGCATAGTCTAAGCCTAATTGTGAGAAAGCACCAAGCAAAGTCCAAATAAGAACTTCTTATTAGAAAGGGGGAGACTGGTGTATACCTGTAGCCTAAAGATATACAGAATTTCTGGGTAGTTTCAGGTATTTTTCCATTCAGTGTTTTTAATAATATTAAACATACTTTTCAGAACATGATAAGAATCCCTATAATTTTAATTTTAGTTGTTAATTTCGCCATTCCACTATTTGATAATATTATTGGTTATAACAGGCTTTATTCTCCAATATTTTTATCACCTTGGCTATCTAAGCGATTTTATTTCGTGTTGAACTGAAATGACTGACGTGCTCTTAGTAAAAGCCTGCATACATTTTTTTTTGACCTTGTTAAAGTTTATAGAAAATATCCATGAAAACTCCTGGAGTCTTCATTAAAAGATACCCCCCCCCCTTTTTTTTTTTTTTTTACTAAATTTGCATCCTTAAAATGAGGGAACTTAAAGGTCTGGACTCACTGTATCTGAATAAAACCTCAGTAAAGCACAGGTCAGTCACTGGCTTCTGCGGTTTCCGAGGAATTCTGTCATAGTCTTAGCTATCACTTTCTCAGGACTGCCTTGCAATTTCTTCTGCAGATTGGGAATTTAAATGCTGGCTTCTTTTTAAATTCCCAGTTATTTGGAGACTTAAGTTGGCTATCACAATGCGTAATAAAAATGTTCTCTAATCGTTAAGTTTTTTTTTCAACTTCTCTTTGAACATTGTACCAGTCCTGAAGATGTTTATTCAGTATGCAAACCAAAATCAGCATGTTAAATTTGTTTTGAAATTGTTTTTTAAATTGTGCCACCTCTGCTTTTTCATGTTATAATTTGTTATTGACTTTTTTTTTTAATGATAGACGAATCCTTAGTTCTGTGGAAAAGAGCAGACAGAAATACAAGCCAGCTTCTCTCACAGTGGAGTTTGTTCCTTTCTTTTATCGTAAGTAACACCCTACTTTACTTTGATTTTGGTCACTGCTGATTAGTGTCTTTTTTCTTACTCCGATTTTGACCTTAATTTGGTTTGTGATTTTATAAAGTAAAGGCTACTAAAGAACAAAACCACAAGGTTAGTTAATTTGTGTTTGGTTGTGCTAATGGTTCTCGGTTTGATTAATTTTCTCCATTTAATTCTTTTTAAGAGCTGATCTGTTGTTTCTGTGAGCTGAACATTTTAAAGATTGCGTATTTTAGAACTTCCCAATCTTTAACTAAAATGAGAAATCTTGAGAGATATTCAGAGAATATATGTTTAGCATGCACCAAACCTTCCATTTGAGCCTTAAAACTAGAAAACAATCCAGTTAGCACCCATTAAGTGATGTGACTAGTTTGTATGCACATGGCTATATATATGTTCTGGTTTCACCCTCACTGTTGTTTTTATGTTGAAGCAGGGTTCCTTGTCTCCTAGCTTGACCTCAAACTTGCTGTAGCTGAGTATGACTTGATCTCATTCTGAGTGCTGGCATTACAGGCACCTGCCACCATACATGGCTGGTTTTCACTCTTAGAAATGATTGTGCTGGAGGCTAGAGAGATAGATGACTTAGTAGTCAAGAGTGCGTGCTGCTTTTGTTGAGGGCCATGGTTGGTTCCCAATTCCAGTCCCTTTTCTGGCCTTTCTGGGCTCTGTGTACACATGGTGCACATATATACATGTAGGTAAACATCTGGAAATAAATAGTGCTGAGGTGGGAATGTAATTCAGTTGGTTCAGTCCTTGATTCTCATGCACTGGTTTTACTTCGTAACTGCATTATTGAGATATTGTAGCTAGAAGTATTCTCTGTCCCACTGGTCCTCCTGGACTGGTATTTCTCTGCCCACCTGTTCCCAAAGCTGCTTATGAAATAACCACTCTGAGACTTAATATTAATTATATTCTCTTTGGCCTGTTAGCTCGGGGTTCTTATTAACTAACTTACATCTTAAATTAACTCATTTTTATTGTTTTATATTTTACCATAAGGCTCATGGTTTGTTACCTCAATTCTTGCTTCCTTTGTGGCTGCAGACATCCCCTCTATTCAGTTTAGTTTTCCTGCCTGGCTGTATTATGCACTGCCATAGGCCAAAGCAGCTTCTTTATTAACCAATGGTAATAAAACATATTCACACATTCTAGTATGCTTTGACTGCTATAACAGAATACTTGAGATTGTGACTTAAACACAGAAGTTTATTTTCTCATAGTTTTGGAGGCTTGACATTGTAAGAGCCAGGTCCTACAAGGGATTGGTTTTGGTGAGGTATTTTTGTAGCCTGCTGGTAGTCTCCTTGTACTCTCAGATTTTAGAAGGACTGATACCTCTTCCAACAAGAGCATCAATTTTGTTGTTTCAGGCAATCCCTTCTCTGATCTTATCTAATCTTAATCTCTTCTTCAAAAGCTCAGGCTCTAGTATAGGCATGGGTGTGTGTGAGTTAAGGCATCAGTATTTGAGTTTTGGAGGGATAGCCGAGTCTATACTGTTCCCCCCCCCCCCCACCCCAGTAATGTTTTATCACTTGCAAAATATGTTTATTTCATCCTGGTAATCCAAACGTCTTAACACATTCCAGTATTGGTTCTCAATAGTCTAGAATCCAAAATCTCCTCTAATTATTAATCAGATATGAACAAAACTCAGATGCATTCACAGCTGTGAACCTGTGATAGGTACTTCTAAAATACAATGGTGAATCCAGAATAGGATTTAGATTCTCATTCTAAAAGGGAGAAATTGGAAGAAAGCAAGGGGGTACGTGTTTCAAGCTTGTCGGGGACCAGCCTCGACATAAGTAATTTCTTATACCAGAGTAGAGGCATGGAAATGAAGATGCTATTCATATGACAGTATTTGGAGGGAGTTCAGGGATCTTTCAGATCCTGAGAATCTCAAATCACATCCTGAAAAGTCACCATTTATTTTCCAAACAGCTTTCTTTTTAAACAAAGGAAAACTGAGGGGGAAGTTCATTAACATTCTGTTTCCTGGGGCGGGGGATGACTTAGGTCCCCCCCCCCAATATAGTACTTTTGTACAGTTGCTTTTTAAATAAAATAATTCATACTTTAGAATTAAGAGAAATTTTCTGAGCTATATAATTTATAACTTCCTAAATATGTGTATAATAAGAATTTTAATATGCCAAAATGACATTCTCTATATCTGTAGATGGAATAAAAACTGTTTTAAGTAATAAAGATTCTTTTGAGATTCACTAGAGAGATGCACTGAATCAGATTTAAGGAAACATCCTTTAGTGATGCTGCCCTCCTGCTGTGGAATCTGGAGTAGGAGTAACAACAAAAACGAGAACAAAGGAAAATACATTTATAGACTTTTGAGGAAAGAGGGTCTTCAAGTTTAGTTAAGGTTAGTGAAGGTACTAGATAGACTACCAGGCAACTCAGGGTGCCTTGAACCTGGCTACAGTGAGCTGACCCTATTGTCTTGCCCTGTGTGGACTTCCAATGTTTGCAGCTTAGCAAGGCACTGGGTAGAATGTAAGTTGTAGCTGATCTCCACAGGGGTAGAATCAATCTTCTAACAAAAGCTAACTAGTTACACCAATGAAAATATTCAGGTTCCAACCATGTTGTAGCATAGGTAGATAGGTAAATAGCAGGATAATCAGAATTTTTTCTTTTTGATCTTATATTTAGAAATCCTAGTCTATACCTGTCACTTCATCCTAAGAGCAGCCAGGACCAAAGGATAGTAGTGCTTTAGAGCCATTAAATGCCATTAGGAGCTGACCATCATATTCTCAACTTCATGACCTACTCAGTAACTTGCCATTCTGAGAAATCAAAGGCAGGCAATCCTATTTTACATCAATGGAGATCAGTCCTATATAAATAATACCACTGGGATACATGAACAATCACAGATCTGTTGTTCTCAGTATTAAATTCTATGTTACATCAACGGAGATCAGTCCTATATAAATAATACCACTGGGATACATGAACAATCACAGATCTGTTGTTCTCAGTATTAAATTCTATGTTACATCAACGGAGATCAGTCCTATATAAATAATACCACTGGGATACATGAACAATCACAGATCTGTTGTTCTCAGTATTAAATTCTATGTTACATCAATGGAGATCAGTCCTATATAAATAATACCACTGGGATACATGAACAAATACAGATCTGTTGTTTTCAGTATTAAAAGATTTTCTGACTTAAACATCTTTTGTTAGTCTTTTATATAGTTTTTCCTCAGATTTGAAAATATCCTGATGTCTTGATTATTTAATTGTTGTGAAAGGAGTGCTGGAAAGGCAAGGCTTAGCATATATCTTAGCACTGCTGCCTTTGTTTCATCCTTTTAAAGCTCTTGTCGCCGGGCGATGGTGGCGCACGCCTTTAATCCCAGCACTCAGGAGGCAGAGGCAGGCGGATCTCTGTGAGTTGGAGACCAGCCTGGTCTACAGAGCTAGTTCCAGGACAGGCTCCAAAGCCACAGAGAAACCCTGTCTCGAAAAACCAAAAATCAATCAATCAATCAATCAATCAATCAATCAATCAATCTCTTGTCTTTTTTGATTTCAATTCTAATTACTAGAGCATTGGGGAAGTATCCTATCTAGCAACCAGGTTTAAAGAAAAAGAACTAGCTCTGGGATAGTCAGTTGTAGAGGACTTTAGTCATAGCCTTGAAGAAGAGTATGTACTATTGAAGTCCAGAGTAGTGGGAGTGGGTATGTGTGGGTAAATGTGGCCGCTTGTTTGTTTCCCGGCCGCCTGGCAGCTCAGACCACAGATAACCACACAGAAACTATATTAATTAAATCACTGCTTGGCCTATTAGTTCTAACTTCTTATTAGCTAGCTTTTACATCTTAACCTATTTCCATTATTTTTTATGTTACCATGAGGTTCGTGGCCTACCGGCAAGGCAAAATCCTAACATGACTGTCTCTGGCGGCTGCTGCTTGGCTTCTCCCTGACTCCCCCACCTTTTTCCAACATTCAGTTTAGTTTTCCCTGACTATCTCTACTCTATCCTATCACAGGCCTAAGGCAGTTTCTTTATTAAACAATTGTATTCACAACATACAGAGGGGAATTTCACATCAGGTATGTCTATTGACTCAACTTTTATCTTCTCTGTTGCCATGAGCATAGTCTTGGGCATGAATAAAGAACAGTTTTTATGTTTATTTGATTTATTTATTTTGATCTTTTTGAGACGGCTTCTCTGTGTAGTCCTAGATGTCATGGAACTTACTCTGTAGACCAGGCTGTTCTTGAACTCACTCTCCCTCCTGAGTGCTGGGAATAAAGGCATGTGCCACCACACCCAGTTTAATTTTTACTTTTAAAAATTAGATTTACTTATTTTATGTGAATGTTTTGCTGTATGTATACCTATGAACCACATACAATAGATGTCACAAGATAACATCAGATTCCTTGGAACAACAGTTAAAGATGATTTGTGAACTACAGTGTGGCTACTTGGAATCAAACTGTGGTCCTCTACAAGAGCAACAGTTGCTTTCTACCATAGAGCCTTCTCTCTAGTCCTAAGAGAACTACATTTTATCTTGGGTATGAAAAGAATAAGACTAACAAGAACCAAATACAAATAGCAAGGCTTAGCTTTTTCTAAAACTTTTTTTATTATTGAGAATTTCATGTACACATCCAATGAAATATTATCATATTTACTCTCATTATCCCTCCAATTCCTCCTATATTTTCCTCAAAACATACCTTTCACAAACTTCATGAGTTTTTTTTAAAATAACCTGATAACTCCAGTTATTGTTACACATATATGCATGATAGCAAAGTCATTCATTGGAACATGGGAACCTTACCAGTGGCCACATCCTCACAGAAGAATGAGTCCCCCCCCCCAAAGTGATCCTCTGACATCTATACTGGTGCCATACATGAAAACATGTGCCTCCTTTCCCACATGGTAAATAAATAAATGCACAAGGAAAGAAAGAGCCAGTCAGTTGATAGCTATTAGGCGCCTCCATGTAAGTTTATATTAACACCCATTTTTCACATTAAAAGCAGTTTAGACAATCTCCATAACCCTTAGGCAGTCTCTGTAATCTGTGGTTTTTATAGCCTGATGGTTTGTTAGGCTTAGAAGGATATTCAATGGATGACTGGGTTTCTGCCTCGTGAAACAGATCTACATATAGAAAAAGGCATTGATAAATCACCTCGGAAGGGGTTAGGCCAAAAGCTGTTTGACGTCTTATGTAGGCTCTTGTTAATACCGCTCTTTAGATATACTCAATCTCTGGGCATAATTTTTAAAAACTACTTAGTGGTCTGATTAGAATGTTATACCATTTTAGAAGAGTAAGGTCTCTAAAAGGAATGAAGATAGTATCAACTTCCCAGAATTTGGATATAAATTGAGTGATTTGGGAAGCAGATGAAGACACATTTTTATTTTAAAGAGTACCTGAAAAGCTAAGTGGAGGATTAATTTCCAGAAAGAGGGCTTCAGATGCTTCTGTGACCTATACAGGTTGAGGTGGAAAGGTCGTGTGCAAGGAGCACTAACATGTGGTAAGGGATAGTCAGCTGCCTGTTTACCTGCTGCCTCTCATTTCTTAGTTTCCTAAATGACTTCTTATTTGGTATCCTTTGTAATGGACCGCTGCTATTTCAGCCAGAAAATGTATTGTCTCTAATGAGTCCATAATTGATGGGATTGCTTTTAGTATTAAAATAAAATCTTTTTCCTCCAGAGGGCAGTATGTGCATGTATTACCAAGAAAGGTATTTTAAGTCAGTGTACATATTTTCCCATTTGCTCTGGTTAAGTTCCAGCAAAATTTAAGCCTGCTCTTCTAACCAACTGTGCTGATTTCTGGGTGGCAGAGATCAGGCTTCTGTGATACCTGGAAGGAGAACCGTAGTAGAACAGCTCACATAGGAACTGCTGTTGGTTGTTCATTACTCACATAGGAACTGCTGTTGGTTGTTCATTACTCACA
>NC_022030.1:48517562-48549501 GCF_000317375.1 Microtus ochrogaster | reverse complement strand
AGGAACTGCTGTTGGTTGTTCATTACTCACATAGGAACTGCTGTTGGTGAGCCATATTGCATTTGTGAACTGTAAGTAAAGTAAACCATACTCTGGGGTAGGAAATAAAGTAGAGGAGTTGAGGTAGGACACTGTTGTAAAAATATTTCAAAGTTATCAAGTAGCCAGGCTTGGTAACAGAAGAATATCTAAACCAGTGGGAGATTTGGGATTTAATAGAGAGGTTATTTGATATAAAATATAGACAGTGGAGACCCCAAAGTAAATTTAAGGACTTCTATTAAAAGAGTCGTGACAGCTACTATTCTTTTTTCTTTTTCTCTTCTTTTCCCACCTCCCTTCCCCTCTGTCCCCCTTTCTCTTTTTGAACCAGAGTGTCTCCACATAGTTTGGACTGTCCTAGAACTCACTGTGTAGACTACACTGTCCTAGAACTCAGATTCCACCTGCCTCTACCTCCCAAGTGCTAGGATTAAAGGCTGTAGTTAATGTATCCTGTCAACCGTTGGACAACTGAATCAGTTTTAGTAAATACCCTACAAGTAGATTGATAGCTTTGACCTAGGGCATAATTGAGAACTCCAGGGTTACACCCTGGTATTTGGTAACATACAGTTTAAAAGATCTGTCAGGTTGTGATAATCTCCAAAGTTACATCCCTGATTAAAGAAGCCTTTGATTTCTCAGAAGAGTTGTTTTATTCTTAGTCCCATGAAAGAGAACTTGGTTGCTTCATTTTAAGTATTCATTTAGAAGCTTATGCATAAAGCTATAACTAGGAATCCAAAGTATACAGTAACCTGTTAGTTTTCTAGAGGCCCTAAGCTGTTTTCTGGTGGTAGGATTTAAGAAAGACCTGGATGGCTTTGATAGGATTGGATACCCTGAGCCAAATGATTTCCAGATATAGTTTCTACAATAGTAATGGGGCTTTAGACTTAGAGATTCCATATATCCTGTGATCTAGGAAAGTGAAAGGTTTTGTTATATGATTTCGGGCCTCAGATTATTTCAGTTTTGTTGAAAACACCCAAAATATTGTAGATAGAAGCTAATGGAACATAGAGGGCCCTTTTCTTTCCACCAGGCCAATCAAGCTGTCGAGTTGTCTGTTTCAGTATCATACATTTCTTTGAAACCTGTTTAAATTGATGCTTGCTGACTTTGACTTCCAAATGGAGCAGTTTGTTACCTTTTTTCTTTCTTTTTTTTTTTTAATTGTTCGACTTTATCAGAAGATATAGTAGGGGTGTAGTGATCATGTGTATTTTTTCTGGAATGGCTTTGAAGACACTGAGGTTGATTTGGGGTGGGACGTTTGCTTTGGATGATTAAAAATATGTGAAACTTGTATTCACCTTTTTGCATCACCTTCCTCTTTTTCATGGCCTTTGCTTTGACTTTGGCTTTGGATAAGATAGAATTTTTTTTTTTCATTTTTGTTGCAATTTTCTTGAAAGGGCTCTTCAGATAACTTATTTTTGCTACTTTGTTAGAAAATGTGTGGGTTTTTAGTGTGTGTGTGTGTTTTTTTTTTTTTTTTGGTAACAAAATGTGCCTCCCAACATGCATTAAAATTCGTTGTCTGTTTTGATCTCTGTGTGTATGTGTTGTACATGTCTGCATAAATGTCAGAAGTCATTGTTCTACCTGTGAATCCCGGTGGTTGAATTTAAGCCATCAGGCTTGGCAGGAATTGACTTTCTACCCGGTAAACCTTCTCACTTCCCCTTCTAGCAAAATTTTGGTTAGAGAATACATAGAATGTGTTTTTTATAGTCTTTATACTGTTTATTTTCTTAAGTTTCCCTAGAGCTGAATGAAATACCCATCTTACATCTTAGTATAAGATTATAAAATCTTTCTGTTTATACCATCTTCGTAGTTTTTGCCTGCTTGTAGAATTTTACATTATCTGATGAGGATTGTTACTCAAACACAAAGCAAGTGTTATATGTGTTTTTGAAGCACCTGGTATAACATTCTCCATTCCAGTATTCTACTTTGCAAATTCCAGTTGTTCGAGCCTCTCCTAAAATTGTTTTTTGTCCCCTGAACTCATTAAACAGCAGTGGTCCTCCCATTTTGTGCAGTGATTCTGAAAGTGTCTCTAAACAAAAACCTGAATTAATCCTTGAGTTCAATATGTTTTCCATCTATGTTTAACAGTTTTCTGACCCTATTTCTGGGACCCCTTTGTCCATTTTTATATTGTTTAGAACAGTTATTCCAACATAGCTGTAACGGCTTAATTTTTTTTTAAATTACGAGTTTCTATTAGTACATTTTACAGCTATATTTGGAAGTGTTATGCATAAAGTTGGATATCTGTCGTTATATTTTTATGTAAGTATGTAATAAAGGCAAAACAGTATTTACTATAGGATTATAAAAGAATGGACAAATAAGTGCTGGGCATATGGCTCAGTCAGTAAAGTACTTAGTGTGCAAATGTGAGGGCCCACACAGTCTATATTCCAGTGTTCAGGGCAGAGTTAATGAGAATCACATACATGTACATGATCTAGCGCTCCTCCCAAATTGGTGGGGTAACAACAGTTTGTCAGTAGAGAACTGGTTAACGAAATGTTCATCATGCTGTTTTGTTTTGGTGATAAAGATGAATAAGGTAGATTATCTGTTAAATTATAGTAATGTCTATAATGTATTAAGTTAAAAAACTAAAAACGTATTCAGTACTTTCCACATCCATGAGTTCCACATCTGTAGACACAACTAGCTGTAGCTTAAAAACATACAATGGGAAAGAAATTACATCTATACATGTATAGACTTTTTTGTTTTCTTCTAAACAGTACATTGTTAGAGTTACATACTATTTGCATTTTTAGCTAGTCTAAGTAATCTGGAGATGATTTAATGTATATTGGAGGATTGACATAGGTTACAAAAGCAAATTTTGCTCCATAGTTTTTTGTATTTTGAGGTGAGAGTCCTGGATCCAATATTCACTGAAATCTTTAAAAAGACTCTATATTGTACAGTTCTTTTTCTTTAAAAAAATTGAAGTTAGAAGTATGTTGGTAAACTGAGGAAAAGGTCAGAAGGAAACTTCTGAATTTATTGTTTTGTTTTTCTGCCTTATTTTTCTTTGATGTGAACATTTATAGCATTTAAAAGTAGCAAAATATTTTATTGTGATAAAAGACATTAGTCCTAGAAATTTAGAGTATTGATCCTTGGAGTAGATTTAAGATACTTTTATTTAACTCTTTTATTTTGTAATTCACTAAAGTAAGGATCAGTTGTTAAGAAAACAGAAGAAAGTTTAAGTTCTAGTTCTGTCACTTAGTAACCACATTACTTCAGATGAGATAATAACTTATCTTCCAGTAGCTTCTTTATACTGAGACAGGATGTTCTTATGGAGTACTGTGAGAAGTAAATGAGACACGACACATTTGTCAGCCTTGCCTTCTGACAGATTTTTAGCCTTTTCATAGAGTTCTTCATATGTCAATTTCCTTAGACATGAATTGTGTTCTGAAATAGAAATCTTATTGATTTGTTTATTTGTGTATTATATTCACAGAATGTTTTCAGGAAAGTGAACATCTCAAGGAAAGTCTTAAGTGTTGCTTATTGCATCTCTTTGGAGCCATTGTAGCCGGTGGGCAGGTGAGGACTGTGTTGAAAGTTAATGTATAATTTGTAGTTAACAACACGAAAGTCTCTTCATGGATTATTTAATGCATTCTGTCTTTTATAACTTGATGCTTCAGATAACTTTCAAATTTATATCTTATTTAAAACTAAAATTCTTAAAATCTTCCATTAAAAACCTAAGTAACATTAACACTGACAATTAGTATTATTGGATGAATAGATTAGAAGAGTATTGATATTATAAGTTCCTATTTCTATTGACTTTTAGTTATTATTTTAAAGTATAAAGGAAATCAACTTTATTAGAAGAAATAAAATTCTAGCCAGTTTGATTTCCAAAGTCATAAATTTATTCACTCTGCTGTCTAGATGCAATTACTAAATATATTTATACAGCTATATATGTTCCAAAACTATTTCTCTGGCAAACTAAATGTAATTGCCTGTTGCCGAAAGGCTGATAATTCAGAGAAAATATTCTACATGTTTTCTTAAATGATGCATTTTAAGTGAGAGAGTCTTTGTCCTTTTGTATATTTTGTGCAGTATACCCATGTAGAGTTTGGTAAAGACACTTATCAGAATTTATAAATGTCTAAAATACATATCATAAAAGAAAAACTACCTTGAAATTTAGTTGCTGAAATGGTAATAAAACAAATTTGTGACATAATAATATGTGCTTTTGTATGGTTTGGGAATTGAATTTATGACCCCATACATGATAGAGGCAAACACTAATGCTTCTGTCCAGCTCCACTATGGTTCCTCCCCACCTCCCACCCTAAAACAGGGTTTCTCTTTGTATAATTTTGGCTATCCTGGAACTTGCTCTGTAGACAGAGGCTGGCCTCAAACTCAGAGATCCACTTGCCTCTGCCTCCCGAGTCATGGGATTAAAGGTGTGCTCCACCATGGCCTGGCTCTCCAATTATGGCTTTTTATAATTCATAAAACAACAGGATACAGCAGTGAGTCAGTCACGGTGCTACAAAGCTTTAGTCAGAACGGTGCAGGAGGTTGAGACAGGATTCCTTGAGCCAAGGAATTTGGAAGAACAGCATACATAACCTAGGAAGAACTTACATTTGATAGGCTGTAAAGGATCTTGCTATGTTGTAACAACTATAAAATATGAAAGTATACATTTTTATTGGTGGCAGAATCACAAGAATTACATCGCTGTGTTTTGTTGCTTACATTGAAATTTGAATCAAATATATATTTCCACTGCTGAAATTTTCTCCCTATCTTTTCTATTTTTGTTTCTATTTATATTTTCATATTTTTCAATTAGTAATCTTCACATCTATTGCACATTCCCTCCTGTCGCTTTTGGATGTCTGCTAGAATTTCTTTCTCTGGTTTATTTATCCTGTTCCCTTTTTAGAATCCAGTGTCGCTATTTAGGCTTCCTGGTAGGTTTTGTGCACTTCTCTTGATTCTGGTGGAAGATAACAGTCTTTCTAAGATGAAAGAAGCAGTAGTTTAGATCTTGCTTTCTGGTTGTTTTTCTGAGACAAGGTTTCCCTGTGTAGCCCTGGCTGTCCTGGAACTTGTTCTGTAGACCAAGCTGGCCTTGAACTCAGTATCCTCCTGCCTCTGCCTCCAGAGTGCTGTGATTAAAGGGGTGTGCCACCTTTCCTCAACCTTACTTTCTGTTTTAAATTTGCTTCATCACTTTGTTTCATTTGCTGCTTTTCTTCTTTTGGATCATTGCCTTACAGTTTCCATTTTTTACTGTTGTGATTAGGAATTGACAGATAGATAAACATGAAAAAAAATAGGAATGGTGTTGTTGACTGAGGGAAAATCCTACGTGGGTCTCATTCATCTCTGAGCACCTAGACACATATTCTTGTTAGTTCTCATTCATGGGTTATGAACCTCAAGGATAATTCTGTAATGAACTTTTACCATGAAAAATAAAATAGGTACCAGAGACTTGATTTATTGTGTTATGTGCTACTCAGAATCTTTGTGATCAGACCATAGTCAGTTAGACTTACAGAAGTCAAAAGGTTGCTTGCTGGTTATTGGGTCAGGACAACAGAATTTTAGTTGGTTGAGTATTTGATGATGTAAGAAGGATCTTATTAAAGGAAAAGAAAAAGAAAAAGTCTGATAACGGGTCTTTCCCAAAGTGTTATACTTGAATTGTTCACTGACGTATTTGTATTTTAGATCTGTAAATATACATAAGAGATTCTGTTGTGTTTTGTTAAGTGTAAGGATGCTAGTGTTGACCTAGAGTTGAAACAAGTCTGTCTCACAGAGGTTGAACTCAAATTATTTGTCTTTAGATTACATACTTATAATGTGCAAACAGTGATATTAACAGGATATATATAAGGACTAAAGGACACATACTCTTGGTAAAACAACAAGCAAAAGTGGCCTGTGCTTGTAAGAATGAAGGAGGTTAGAGTTGTATCTGATTTATTATTTGCAGTATAATAATGAAATAATCCAAGCTTAATTTAGTTTATATTTGTCTCTGAATCAAAAACTGCAATTGTGGAGTTGGAAATGTAGCTTAGTGATGCAGCATACACTTAGCACATGGTCGCCCTGGGTTTAGTACCTAGCACTTGAGGGGAAAGGAAGAAAATAAAAAGTTAGTAAACAGTTCAGGCTCTTCTGAACATCAGTTTGTTAGTAGCTGCCAGTGTTTTGACCATAATGTCGGACATTTGGAGCACAAAAATGGGGTCATGACAGATACTGATAAACTCTTCAGGAGATACTGATCTCTCATTTCTTCATTATCCCTCCTTCCCTCCGTCCCCCTTCTCTTCTTACACAGGTCTCACTATATAGCCCTGGCTGGCTTGGAACTCACTTTGTAGATCAGATCTGCATGCCTCTGCCTCTCAGGTGCTGGAACTAGAGAAGTGCGACACTGCACCTGCTCAGTCCCGAGTCTCATTTACCAACTCGGGCATTGTCATGGAAAAGGACCAAATGTGTCCAGATGATAAAATTCATTTCCTGAGCCTTCTTATCAGCAGGGGAAATAGGCAGTATGATCTATATTGTTGGTAGCCATGTATCCAGGAAAACATCCTGCGTTCTAATTGTAAAAATTTTTAGGGGAGATCAAATACTGGTTAATGCCGTCAGTACTTTCTTCCATAATATTATCTATTATTATTATTATTATTATTGGTAAAAGTAAGACTGAGTGACCTATGGACTGTTATTGCACAATTATGTTCATTACATATTGTTTTTCTCCTGCATTATTGGACAGTGAACCTAGGACTTCATATGTGCTAGACACTGCTATAGCACTGAACTGTATACACTTCTCCTTTTGGTCACAATTAAATTTTGGGACAGGGTCTCACTAAGTTGTCTATATTAGTCTCAAACTTGCTTTGTAGCCCAAGCAAGGTATGAACTTATTGGTTCTCTTGCCTTAACTTCCCCACGGATCTGGGATTATAGACCTGTGCTATAAAGCCTGGTTTCATTTCATTTTAATAGCAACTACTCAACATAAGGAGTTTCAGGGCTGGAGAGATGGCTCAGTGGTTAAGAGCATTGCCTGCTCTTCCAAAGGTCCTGAATTCAATTCCCAGCAACCACATGGTGGCTCACAACCATCTGTAACAGGGTCTGGTGCCCTCTTCTGGCCTGCAGGCATACACACAGACAGAATATTGTATTCATAATAAATAAATAAATATTCTTTTAAAAAAAGGAGTTTCAGAAATAATTATAAAATCAGTCATAAATGTGTCAGTCATTTTACAAACCTATGTCATTTGGAATGGACTTAGTTCTATAACATAAAATCTAGTAACACTGATGTTTTAAATTTAGTTAAGAAATTTAAATGTATGCAGTGTATTGGCAGAAGTTTCTGTGTGCCCCGTCTTATATTATTTAAATCACTGCTTGGCTAATATTTTAGGCACATTGCTAGCTAGCTCTTCTGTCTTTGGCTAATCCATTTCTCTTAATCTGTATATTGCCATGTGGCTGTGGCTTACTGGCAAGATTCCATCACATCTGCCTCTGGCGGCGGCTACATGGCATTCCTCAACTCTGCCTTCTTTCTCCCAGTAGTTTAGTTTTCCGTGCCTAACTCTGTTCTGCCCTATCACAGGCCAAAGCAGTGTCTTTATTCATTAAATAAAAGCAACATGTAGAAGGACTTCCCACACCATTTCCCCTTTTTTATTTAAATAAAAAAGAAGGTTTTAACTTTAACATAGTAAAATTACATAAAAAAGGTATCAAGCAAGAATTATAACTACAATACTTAAATCTACTTTATCATAACTAAGGAAAACTATATCTATTATTCAACTCCATCAAGGACTCCAGATGGATATATTACCTGAGTAAACAGGAAGTGTATTGTAAGCCACTTTCAAGTCTCTAGAAATGACAGAGACATCTCGCTGTGTGGATAGTCACCCACAGATCTTCTGTATCATTTGAGCATCCATCTTCAGCCCAGACTACTGGCCCATAGTATCCAGCAGACTGTTCCATGAAGCAGGAAATTTCAAAGACAGTTCTGCCTATATTGTCCATTTGTCAGTCACTTTCTTCTGTGTCCTGCAGAATGTTTTGCAGACTCTTTCATGAAGCAGGGACCCCAAAGGACTGTCTCACCTTCTTTAGGCAGTTCTGTGGATCTAGAAAGTCCAGCCAAACAGTTAGGGCAAGAACAGTTTCTTTCCCCAATGGGTAACAAACTCCTCACTCCATGAGGAGCCTCTTTGATGCCCATCATCCTATTGAAGTAACTTGGTGCTTCCAGGAGCAGATGTGTCTCACTGTCATGAAAAATCCTAAGTTCTTAAAACATTTTAAATGTCATATTCTGTAGGACTTTGAAAGGTTTGAAGAATAACTATTCATCTGAAATGTGTCTCTGTACATGTAGAAAATTTAACATAACTATAAGCTTGACTATTACAGATGATTATCTGTTAACCTGTATTTTTAAATTATACATTACATTTTTAATGAGATGCACAAGCATGAGACCTTAATCAAGATCTGAAATATATAGTATACATATAACAACATTGACCTTAAATTTATATCAATAAACCGAGTTCCATGCCAATGAAAATTTCTATAGCACATTCTCCTTTAAATGTAAACAAATATTTATAAACAATATTTAGGAATTTGGACATAGTTCTCCAAAGTGCTTCCTGCTTTTTGTTGGGCAAAGTATTTTGGGGGTGTTAATGTCATCCTTTTAGAAGGGTCTTGGTTCATCTAACCACATTAGTCTAGAAGAGATCCATAGGTTCTCATCCTCTGTGGAAACAAGTAGAAACTCTTTTCCAAAGCATTTTTTCTTTCGACCCATATTTTGAAATCAAGATACCTGTCAAGTATGTATGTTAGTTTATCTTAGCAGCCTGTACAATGAAATATTGCTCTGTAGTTAGCTCTTTCACAGTCAAAAAATTTAAAGGAAACATAATAGTACATATAATCCAGAATTTTTGTGTATATTTCATTGTTATGTGGCTTATTTTTTTTACTCTATTAATTTTCTACAAGTTTACTCTGTCTCTTTAAGGACTTCATTTTATTTTTTAAAACTACTTACTTTTTTTTTATGACTCTCTATATTCTTTTTCTTCTCTGTCCCAAACCTATGTACCTTTTTACAGCATTGTGACCGGTTTACAGGTCTTTTTTGTCTGAATTTGTCTTTATTGCATATCTGTAATTATTTCCTGACCAGAACCCCCCCCCCCCCTTTTAAATCCAAAGTGGGCATAGCTAGGGCCAGTGCTTCTTAGCCTTTTGATTCAGCCCAGTCCAATGTGGTGGAGGACCATTCACTGCCTCTGAGAATGCCGGGTGGGAGCCACGCTCACCACTTCAACTCTGGTAGCCTGTTGGCCCATGCTTCCACCAAGTAACTTACAGTACACTTGAAGCCCACAAATCCCATTCAAGTGCTCGGCCTCCTAAAAGAGCCAGAGTTCATGCTGGCAGCACAAACCAGGAAGCTTCCATTTCAAAACCACTCAGTTTTTTTTTTCAGTGGTATAAACCACTGAATCAGGAAGACCCCTTTAAAGGAGCTGCGTAGAATTTCTTCCCAAACTTCCTTACATTTTAAGTAGATTTAGTTGGCCACGTTGGCCCCAATTTGTTGGTGGAGACCACTTGTTTGTTCCCGACTACCCAGACCATGGAATAATATTCAGAAGCTATTTTATTTAAATCGCTGCTTTTCCAGTCACTTAAGCGTATTGCTAGCTAGCTTTTATAACTTTGGTTAACCCATTTCTATTATTTTATATTTTGCCATGAGGCTTTTGGCCTACCTTTAAGGTTCTGGCTGTAAGCTTGCACCTTTCTTCTCTGGCAGCTCCATGGCATCTCTCTGACTCCACCTACTCTCTCTATATATCTCTTTCAGACTTTACTCTGTTAAGCCATTGGCCAAAAGCAGCTTCTTTATTAGCCAATAAAAGCAGCACATATACAGAAGGTCTTTTCACATCAGCAGTGGGTACAAAAACCCTGAGAAATGTTCATGGGCTAAGCTCCTTTGTGTGTCCTGTTTTACTTTCTGTACACTGCCTACAATTTAATGCTTGTGTTGTATCTATTTTAGTGTAAGATAGTTCTAAGCATTGTGTCTGCTCTCCAGGATGGAAAAGGAAAGAAAGAAACCCCTTTCCATTTGTAAAGAAATAGCCCTTTTATAGTCTTTGTTCTCTGGTTTTTTGAGCAAAACCATCTTACATGGTGTCTTTTAGCTGCAAAGAAGGTGAAGTTGAACTTCAGATTAGTAGTGAACAAAATAAGGCCTCAATACAAGTAACATTTGCAGTGTTTATCAAATATATCTGTTAATAACTTTGTTAATTTATTTAAAAGAAAAAGTTACTCATAGGCTTACTAATTCTCTGTTATTGCAAATATGTAAAACCTTTAGATTTCATTTCATGTTTTATTGTTTTTAATGTTTCAGAGGAATGCTTTGCAAGCAATTTCTCCAGCCACCATGGAAGTTCTCATGCGAGTTTTGTCTGATTGTGATTCATGGGAGGAAGGAGATCCAGAGGAAGTGGGTAGGAAGAGAGAACTAACTCTGAAATGTCTGACACAAGTGGTACATATCCTTCTTACTAGCAGTTCTGACCAGCGTCAGGTGGAAACCAGTACCGTACTGGAGAACTATTTTAAATTGCTCAATTCAGATCACTCAGCCTTACCCAAACAGAGGAAGTCCATGCGGTGGGAAAGCCAGTTCATAGTTCTGCAGATTAAGATGCTCAGTAAGTATTCAATAAAGATTTCCTTCCCTCAGTTCATTTTTGCTTTTTTATTCTCAGTTTCTTTTGAAATGCAGTCTGCTGTATTAAAAATATTGACTGTTTAGTTCAAGTAATATGTATTTATATTTTTGACTTCCAAATGATTAGTATGGAACTGATTTGTTTACATTTTTACTTTATCATTTTTACATTTTTACTTGTCTATTCTTTTTTGGAAGTATAATCCAGTAAAGTGTGTCTGTTAAAAATAAAGTTATGACTAAAATTGCCAAGAAGAATTTTTTAAAGATATTATTTATATTATTTTACTTATGATAAAAATTAACTAAATAAATGCCTCTCTAACATTTCTATTCTTTAGGACAGAAAATTTAGTTGTCCCAGAGAACCGTTGTGTCTTTGTCTCTTTTTCTTCTCTTTGTGTTGGTTGTTTTGTGTCTCGGTGCAACTGTATCTGGTCTCTGTGCTTTGCAAACTCCCTAATTTTTTTGATGATTTTTTGTTTTGGTTACAGTGTATTAGTATAGTACATACTCTGTATCCATTGTTTCAGTCAATAGGTGACTCATACTCATTATTCTTTTCTAATGGAGTCAGATACTCAGTAATTTTCCTGAAGTATCTCAGCTCCTACTGAGTAGAACTGGCATGAATACTACAGGCCCATTCTCTTTGTGATCCTGAAGAGAGAATAATGCATGCCAAAAAGTAGTGATGCTGCAACGCATTTCAGACTCCAGAACTGGCATTAAACATATCAGTTGATCATTACTTATTTTTTATTGTTTGTCTAGATCTTCTTTGATAGTTTTATATATGTAAATATCTGGAACACCAATAACTACAATTAATATATATAACTTAATACAAAAATAAATGTTTCCTTTTATATTAGTAATTTTTTTAACGATTTATTTATTATGTTTATAGTGTTTTGTCTGCATGTATCCCTGCATGCCAGAAGAGGGCACTAGACCTCACTATGGATGATTATGTTGTTGCTGGAAATTGAACTCAGGACCTCTGGAAGAGTAGTAGACAGTGCTCTTAACTGTTGAACCATCTCTCCAGAACCTTTTCTTAGTAATTTTTGTGGTGTGAAATAGAGCACCAGATAAGATGTAGACAGACCCACAACAGCCTGCCATTTCCCATCAGATGTCTCAAGTGTCTCATGGTCATCTTACATAATTGATTTTTTTGTTTTGTTTGTTTTTATTTTTTATTTTTATTTTTTTATTTTTATTTATTCATTCCAATATTTACACTTCGTTCCTTCCTCCCAACCCCTCCCGCTCCCCTGCTTACCCTCATCTCTCCCCCTCCCTGCTTAAGAGAGGGCAGGGAACCCTGCCCTGTGGGAAGTCCAAGGCCCTCCCCGCTACATGCAAGCCTAGGAAGCTGTGCATCCATATAGACTAGGGTCCCAAAAAGCCAGAACATGCCGTAAAAACATGTCCCAGTGCCTTTATCAATGGCTTCTCAGTCAGTCCTTATTGTCAGCCACAATCAGAGAGTCCGGTTTGATCACATTCTCGTTCAGACCTGGTCCAGCTGGATTTGGTGAGCTCCCATTAGAACAGGCACACTGCCTCAGTTGGTGGACCAACTCCTTGCAGTCCTGACTTCCTTGCTCGTCTTCTCCCTCCTTCTGCCCTTTAACTGGACCTTGGGAGCTCAGTCTGTTGCTCTGATGATGGTCTCTGTCTCTATCTTTATCTGTTGAGGGACGAAGATTCTATGGTGATATTCGAGATAATCATCAGTGTGATAGTGGGGCAAGGACAGTTCAGGCACCCTCTCCTCTGCTGCCCAATGACCTATCTGGGGACATCCCTGTGGGCACCTGGGATCCCCTCTAGAGCCAAGTCTCTTGCCAACCCTAAAATGGCTCCATTAATGTAGATATCTTCTTCCCTGCTCCTATATCTGCCCTTCCTCCACGTCCACCCTCCCACTCCCCCAAGCTCTCACCAGTCTTTCCCTTCTCCCTTCCTTCTCCCCCTCTCTCCTTCCCCCAATCTCACCCCCACCCCTGCCTTTAGCCCCTTGCTCCCAACTTTTGCCCAGCAATTTTGTTTGCTTCCAATTTTCTAGGAGGATCTATATACGTTTTTCTTTGAGTTCACCTTGTTATTTGGCTTCTCTAGGCTTGTGAACTATAGGCTTAATGTCCTTGGTTTATGGCTAGAGTCCACAAATGAGTGAGTACATACCATATAGGGACACTGTCATTAAGACAGAAAGGCATCCTACTGAATGGGAGAAGATCTTCAGCAACCCCACATCAGACAAAGGTCTGATCTCCAAAATATATAAAGAACTTTAAGAAACTAGACTTTGAAATTCTAATTAATCCAATTATAAAATGGGGTACCGAACTGAACAGAGAATTCTCAACAGAAGAAGTTCAAATGGCCAAAAGACACTTACGGTCATGTTCAACTTCCTTAGCAATCAGGGAAATGCAAATCAAAACAACTTTGAGATGTTATCTTACACATGTCAGAATGGCTAAAATCAAAAACACCAATGATAGCCTATGCTGGAGAAGTTGTGGAGTAAGGGGAACACTCATCCTTTGCTGGTGGGAATGCAAACGTGTGCAACCACTTTGGAAATCAGTAATAGCAATTTCTCAGAAAATTGGGAGTCAACCTACCTCAGGATCCAGCAGTTCCACTCTTGGGAATATACCTAAGAGATGCCCAATCATACTACAAAAGCATTTGTTCAACTATGTTCATAGCACCATTATTTGTAATAGCCAGAACCTGGAAACAACCTAGATGCCCCTCAATGGAAGAATGGATAAACAAAGTGCGAAATATATATGCATTAGAGTACTACTCAGCGGTTAAAAACAATGACATCTTGGATTTTGCATGCAAATGGACAGAAATAGAAAACACTGTCCTGAATGATATCACCCAGACACACTGGATTTTAAAGTTTCATTGTTGAAGCCCATAATGACAGTTCATATGTTGTAAATTGTGATCGGTACTTTATATGATTCTTGTTGTGTTCTGTGTTAGATTGTTAAAGAACTACTCATTTCAGAGGTAGATGTTGTCATTACCACTAAACTAGGAAACTTAGTAAGAAAAAAGAAAATGAAAGTTTTTACGTCTCAGTAGTGCAGTGGTTGTGCAAGCCTTTAATTCCTGCACTGAAAAGGCAGAGGCGGGCAGATCTCTGTGAGTTTGAGGCCAGACTGATCTACAAAATGAATTCCAGGAAAGCCACGGCAGTTATACAGAGAAACCCTATATCGAAAAACAACATCAAAAAAAGTTTTTATATCTCACCACCTAGATATAAAAAACAGTTAATGATTTGGCATATATATTTATATGTACATGTATTAATTTAGAACTATAGCAGATAAAAATCTCATTGAAAATGAGTCATTTCATTTGTTTATATAAAAGAATAGTTTTGTAGAGTTTTTAGTTCATATGCTATAATGTCATTTTCTATAGTTTTGTTTGTTTGTTTTCCAAGACAGGGTTTTTCTGGGTAGTCCCAACTGTTTTGGAACTCACTCTGTGGACCAGGCTAGCTACCAGCTCAGAGACCCACTTGCCTCTGCCTCGCAAGTGCTGGGATTAAAGGTGAGCACCACCACCACCCAGCTATTTTTTTGATAGTAATTATAAGTTGTAAATTTAAAAATTAGTTTGATTCTCTGTTGGATGGAATTCTTTTTTTTATTAGAAACTATGATATTTGCCATGCCAGATATCCTTTGATTTTTCAAATGGATTATCTCCATAGTAGGAACTGAGAGATAAATATTATGTTTTCATAGGCCATATAGTAAATAACATAAACAAATATTGCTTATTTTTTAAAGATTTATTTATTTATTATGTTTATATACATGCCTGAAGAGGGCACCAAATCTCATTATAGATAGTTGTGAGCTACCATGTGGCTGCTGGGAATTGAACGTCTAGAAGAGCAGCCAGTGCTCTTAAATTCCGAGCCATCTCTCCAGCCCCCAGATATTGCTTATTAATAGCAAATCAGACACAGGATGAGTTTTATGAAAGAACAAATAAGCAGTTTGCTAAAAAATATTTGCCAGTCATATGTACAGTTTAACTAGCTTGAACTATAAAGTATGAAAATGTTCACTTTTCTTTACGTTTGTTTTCTGTTCCTTATCTACTCTATTTCCCAGTTAATTTGCATCTGTTCTGCCAACTGCAAAGCCTAACTTTAAAATGATGACGATACATGTTTGATCCCAAAGTTTTACTTTTACACGAGTCATTTTTGTTTTTAATTTATAGATACCATCACAGCCATGTTAGACTGCGCAGACAGGCCTGTTCTTCAAGCCATTTTCCTTAACAGTAATTGCTTTGAACATCTCATACGACTTCTACAGAACTGCAAGGTACTTCATTATCAACTTTTTATATTTATGAACATTTGTTTGTTTGCCTGTTTACTTATTTGTGTACAGGGACGTGTGCCACAGCATGAATGTGGAGGTCAGAGGACAACTTGTGGGAGTTGCTTCTGTTTTAGCATGTAGGCCTTAGGGATTAAACTCAGGTTGTCAGGCCTGGCAGCAGTGCCTCATCCTCCTGAGCCATCTTGTTGGCATTGTTTATGACTTTTTAAAATGTTATTGTTTTAGTAGGGCATGCCTTTGATCTCAGTGCTTAGGAGACAGAGGCAGGTGGATCTCTGGGAGTTTGAGGCCAGACTTGTCTATGTAGTGAGTTCTAGGACAGCCAGGGCTACATAGTGAGACCCTGTCTCAAAAAATCAAAAAACAAACAAAAACAATAACAAAGGCTTGTTTTGATTCAGATTTGAGCATACCATTGCAAAAAATTTTATTGTCAATTTGTGTTTGCATTTCATTATATTACCAACTTTTATCTTTTTTGCCAGATAAACTGATTTATTTATCATTATAAAACTAGACTATATTAGCATATGTACATATGTCCTCATCCCATCTTAGAGGTGAGAAAAGTGAGGCACAAAGATTTATACCCTGTCCAGGATCACAGAGCCAGTGAGAGACAGAAGTAGGACTCCAGCCAAGGCTGTCCTCTCTGATGGTGTGTAAGTATCACTGGGTACTCTGCCTCTCACGCTCTCACTAACCCAGCCTAGGCTAGGAAGAGGGCAGCAGCATTCAGTTCATACATTCTGGTCTAGGAACTAGGCAGATATTTAAATTCTCCAAGCTCAGAAAAACCTGTTAAAGCAATCTACTCACTGTCTACATGGGGACAGGTTTTATCTTAATTGAAGCTAGGAATTATATTATTTATAATTGTCTGAAGGTAGTAAAGCTCATGTGATATTTGTGTATGATATTTTAGTTTAGGAAATATTTTACTTTCCAACAGACATTGATACATATATTTATATTTAGGACCATTTAAAGTCATGGACTACTGATTTTTTGATTCACTAATTTCTCTAGAACATACAGATACAGTCAAGGTCCTCGTGCTGTGTGGCAAGCGCTTGTATTCACTGAGTCATCTTCCCAGCCTCTTTTTTTTTTTTTTTAAATCAGATACTCTTTTTTGAGACTGGCCTCAAATACAGGCATCCACCTGCCTCTGCCTCCCAAGAGCTGGGTTTAAAGGCATTGACCTATTTCTGCCCAGCTTCAAATAACACTTTGAAGTTTTATAAATGGAACTCTATTTTTTGTAGAATACCTAGTCATAGGGCATAGACTAGACCCAATGTTTTTAAAAGTAGGAAAATTTGTATTAAAAAGTTGCAACTAAATAGAAAATATAGAGAGCTAAAAATAACAGGAACACTGTTAAGACTCATGCTATATGTTGCTAGTTTGCTTTTCACTGTTGTTACTATTTGCCAGTTTATACTTGTAACAGCAGTTTGAGAGAGTGAGGGCACAACAGGTAATGTTTCTGCCCTTCATATTGTATGCCCATGGATTTAAGATTTTTATCAAAAGTTTTTAGAAAGGTTAGAAATGAAACTACACCATAGATCTTATATCTTTCTATTAATTCTTCTACTTCCTAGGTGAAAACAGTTGGTTGATTCTAATATTCCTCAGTAAGGATTTTTGTTTTTCTCACTGTAAAACGGTATATCTTTGAAATTTTTTAATATTCATTTCTTACTTTATAATAATAATATAGTTAAATAGAGCAGAAAATGCATTTAATATATTGATGAAGTCTGTAATAATAAAAATTTCAGAAGTTGTCCAAAACTCCTGAATACTGGTTAGTCGACATATCTTACCTCCTGTGTTTTATTTTAAACCTCATGTCTTTTAAATATTATTTATGTGAAAAATATTATAGAGAGATGAAAATGCACAACAGAAATATTTATAAAACACTTTTATTGTAAAGACAGTATGACTTTCTCACTTAGGAAGATAGCATCAGTAAGTTATCTCTTGTATTATTAAAAGATCTGGATTTAGCAGGTGTTGGTGGCTCCTGTCTTTAATCCTCACACTCTCACCCTGAAATTTGCCAAGATGAACTTCTCATAGCTAACCAGAATGATGACCTCACTCACAGTTACATGTTGCAGAGTGACACAGTCCAAGAAATACATCTTTAGGACAGACATCACCAAGTGTACTTCCTCAAACTAAGATAGATGTAACTCACCATGTGATAGAATCTCATAGGATCATTGTCAAATAGTGATCTGTTATTTACCAAAATGTCGTCATATATCACATGACTATACTTGTTCCACGACAGCCATGTTTCACAGTTACAGCTCTTGTGCTTGTTCTTTAGGTAGGTCCTCACTCTATAACCTGGGCTTGCCTCAAACTTTCTGTGGGACTGTCTTTGAAGTTCATAGCAATCCACCTGCCTCAGCTTCCCAAGTGCTAGCTTTAAAAAAGTTAAATATTTTATGTCACTAACTAATACCAAGAAGAAATGATTTTGAGGAGGGAAAGCCAGGCCTTTGGACAAGTCCCTTCTCTTTCAGTAGTTTTCTCCATTTGGGATTCATGTAGTACTTATGACCATCTTTGCTGTTTGATCATGTTTACCCATTCTTCTGCCCTTGCCGCCAACACCCCCACATCCTTCCGAATTCTCAGTAGTTCCTCTTCTACTTGAATCAATTGCTTTTTTGTTTGTTTGATTTTTTTTTCCGTATATGAGAGAGAACATGTGGCACTTGTCTGTGTCTTTCGTATTATATCTCATTCACTTTGCTTCAGGTGACAGAATTTAAATTTTTTTCCCCTTTGGTTAACATTAATACCACATTATATGGTGTGCCATATTTTCTTTGTCCATTCGATGGTTGACACGCTTCTGGGCTGGTTTTTCTCCTAACTGTTGTACATAGTCCAGCAGTATAACAAGCATTCAAGTGTCCTTTGTTCATTGATCTTATTTCCTTAGATATATACCAAGGAGTGGGAGAACTGGATCATATAACAGTTGTATTCTTAGTTTTTTGAGATATGTCCATACTGTTTCCCTTTAGACTGTACTAATTAATATTCCTACCAGAAGCATAAGGGTTCCACACCCAACATTAAAGAAATTTCTCCATTCAGGCAGTAATTCTTTCAAACATTAAAATTAAATCTTTAAAATAAATTTTCAAATTTATTCATTATATAAGTGAAGAAATAATGCCCTGAGATGTTAAATTACTAACTCTTGATCTAATAATTGTTGGAACTAGGATTTTTATACTCATGTTTTCTGACTTTAAGTTCATTATAATATATAATTACTACAAATTTGCTTCTCATTCAGGATTATTGATTTTTAACTAGTATCAAATATTGACTGTGTATTAAATATAAGACAATTATAAGTTTTGGGTTTTTTAAAAATTTTTGTTGTTTTGTTTGGTTTGATTTTTCAAGACAGGGTTTATCTGTATTACAATTTCACTGTCCAGGAACTTGCTTTGTAGACCATGCAGGCCTTTAACTTAGAGAGATTCACTTACCTCTGCCTCCCGAGTGCTGGGATTAAAGATGTGTGCCACCGCTGCCTGGTGACAATTGTAGGGTTTATTGATATAACATTTTATGAACATAGTTAGGATTTCTGAATGTATAAAAATACTTGGAATCTTGTGAAAATTTAAGTTTCAAAATGAATTGCATATTTCTTTCTGTATCATTTTGTTGTTACTTTTAATAAACAAATCATTTAGTTTGTTTTATGCAGTAATGCACAATCAAGATGATTTTACTGTTTAAAACATCAATACTCAATGGAAATACTCCAATTAAAGCTGTCAAATAGCAGAAATAATTTATGCATTGGTGGAAAATTTTAGACTGATGTTGGTAGTTTTTCTTTGAAAACTCATTGTGTGTGTATGTGTGTGTGTGTGTGTCTGTGTGTCTGTGTGTCTGTGTGTCTGTGTGATATAAATGTGTGCACATATCCCAAAATATGCATCTGAAGATCAGATGACATCTGGGAATGGAACTTAGGTTGTTGTGCTTGTCCAGCAAGTATTTTTTACATACTGATCCACTTGTTGACCTATACTGTTGGTAGCTTCTTTGGCATCTTTGTGTATGGTAGTCACCAATTTAAATATGTGTTCATTTCCCAAGAACCTGTGTAAAGGCTTTTGTCTTTGGCATTAAGTTTCATTATAATATAAACTTCTTCTATATGTGTAAAATATATATTGCATGGTATCATATATTAGACTTTTATGGTTAGATGTGATGAATGTTGAATATTTTGGTAATTCTTTTAGTTTTGTACAATGCATTTTGATAATTCAATGATATTTTAACTATAAGAAAAAAACACAACCTTTCTTTAGTAATAGGAAGGATTTAAAACCCTCATCTTGGCTGAAATTTTGTGCTTTTTTTTGTCTTAAATTATTAGAGTTATACTTTCTATTTTAAGACCAAGAACTTTAACAGTATTATGTGGGCTGGGCAGTGATGGTGAATGCCTTTAAACTCACACTCTGTTGGCAGAATTCAGGGCCAGCCTGGTCTACAAAGTGAGTTCCAGGACAGCCAGGGCTACATAGGAAAACCCTGTCTTGAAAAACAAAAACAAACAAACAAATTCTTTGTGTAGGCTGGTGTGTTAGCTTCTGTTTTGTGATAGTAAGAATCAGACTTGGGGGCCTTTGCCTGTTAGGGTTGTGCTTTATTAGTGAGTTATATACCTGACCCTGGAGACTACTTAATTTTACTTTTGTCTGAGCATCCCCATTCCTTTACACTTGAGTAATAAAGAAATCAAAATCATATATAATTTTCCTCCTAATATTAGCTTTCATTTTTTAAATCCCTATTGTGTGGTAGACATGTAAATAAACTACTATAGATTATATATCGCTTAACCTGTAGAATTATTTGATAAGATAGTCCCATTTTAGATAAATAAGCTTGTAGAAGTAGCAAAGAACAGGGGATATAATTCATTTATAGAGCACCTTCCTAAATATGCATGAGGCCCCTAAGTTTGAGCTTTAGCACCACACATACACACTCTAAAGGATCGTTTAGAGATTTTGCCAGGTTAGGTAGTACAAATTCAATTCAAATACTCAAGAAGTTGAATAAAACCAAGATGCAAATCAAGGTCTCTGATTCCAAAGCCCCGTTTCCAAAGCCTGTTATTGCATTAAGCTTTACATATACTCTTGCATCCAGTATTACACTCCACTGCTGCCCAGTTTATACTCTCATTTATACATGTAATTGAACTTTTTCTGTTTTCTGAAATAACATAATTTCCTAAGAAATTACTTATTAGGATGCTGTTAATTTCTTTATAAACCTTTCTCTCCATTTCACTTTCATTTGAAGTTTCTTTCTCCCCATTGAGTTGACAGAAGCCAAAATCTTTTTGGATGCTGAGTTAAGACACTAAAAGTAAAGTACCTAATGCCTTTGATTCATGTAAAATAGAATAGTCATGGGCCAGTGGTACAGCTCAAATGACAAGTGTTAGATCTGTGTTTGACCCATTTATCAGAGTTTGATCTGTGGGACTCATGTAAAGGTGTAAGGAGAGAGCTTTTTCCCTAAAGCCTTTGACTTCCACATGTACACTGTGGCATATGCCGTCATTCCTTTTATGCCCGCACATATATGCATCCACTGTAATGATAACAAGGTTTTAAAAATCTTAAAGCACAGGACTGGAGAGATGGCTCAGAGGTTAAGAGCATTGGCTGCTCTTTCAGAGGTCCTAAATTCAGTGCCCAGCAATGACATGGTGGCTCACAACCATCTTTAGCGAGATTTGGTGCCCTCTTCTGACCTTCAGGGAGAGATACATGCAGGTACACATAATAAATAAATAAACAAACAAGTAAATAAGTAAATAAATCTTAAAAAAAACTTAAAGCATATCATGTGTGCCAGAGATTTCCCCAGTTTCCTTTGAGACTACAAAGTAAAATATGAAGTATGTTCAGGTGAAGAATATTTTTTAACAAGATGTGAGCTCAGATAAACTTGGGCAGTCAGTGCTGTACACTGATTTCCTTTGTCAAGCTATATACTAGTCTCTTTGAGACTCTGAGAAGTATTTTTGGAACGAGTTCCTTTTAATGTTAGCTAAGTAGGATTTTATAAACTTACTCAGCTAAACACATCATTATTTACTGAAGTATCTTTTATCTAGCTCAGTAGCAGTTTACTTTTCTGAGTGTCATTCTTTCTTGTTTCTTTAATAATTTGGGAATATTAATCTATTGTTAGTTCTTATTGTGAGTTTGAAAGGAGAATCATATCTACAGTCATTATATACTGTGTAAACTGCTATAAAATTGTTATTCAGAAAGCAGCTATTTCTGGAAGGGATGTACTTCATATGTGGATTCTTAGATTAGTTTTCAAGAGACATGAAATTCCAGTTGGACCTCATTCTGGTTTTAGGTATCAATTGAATGTTCTTTTTCCATTATTCTTGTCTCTGTTTTTAACAGCTATTTTTAAATGCTCACAGTATGGTAGCAGACAAGAACGAGAAAGACCTTGCCAACCAATTACTGACAGAGATAAGTGAGGACCAGGTATCTACAAAGCCTGCATCTTGTTTCAGCTGAAGTCCAGAATCAGTCAATGGGTTAACTATTCCTGTGCTTTTCTTCTTATTTTTCCAAAAAAAGCCCCTGATTCTAGTAATTATTTATTTTTGAGAATTATTACAATTAAAAGATAAACCTTCATTACAATTCTGTGTTAATGTGTGCCTTTTTTCAATTTGGGAAGATAAAAAGTACAGGAATGGATCCCAGTATCACTGTTGACCCACCTGGTGATGCCTTTGTTCGAGGGGCTTCTTTTTCTAAGCACTGTGGTGTATTGGGACGTGAGGGCGTTGTTTCTGAATATGCGCAGTCATTGTCAATATCTTGATTCTTTGCTTCTTATTGACATAATGATTATCATTTAATGGACAACCTGAATCTTGGAGGAAGGGAAGAAGATGATGAGCCCCCTTGAATATTAGTTTAGCATACAATTTTATTTTTTCTGTTCTCAAAATTCAACCCTATATTGGAATATCAAAATATATTTGGTAAATTAATTTGGGAAAAACCAAAAACCTACCTGTAAATTTGCTTTTTTTCCTAGAGAATTTATATATCTTTTGTTAAAATTATTTTAATTGATATAGGAGTTCCTTCTGTTTGTGTATTGCTTTCATTGGTTAATGAATAAAGAAACTGCCTTGGCCTAGTTGATAGGATGGAACTTAGGTAGGTAGAGAAGACAAAACTGAATGCAGGGAGAAAGGAGACAGAGTCAGGGAGAAGCCATGGTCCTTCACCAGAGATGGACACTGGTTAAAATCTCTGGTAAGCCACTGCCACGTGGCAATACACAGATTAATGGTGATGGGTTAAACGAATATGTTAAGAGTCAGCCAATAAGAAGTTAGAGCTAATGGCCAAGCAGTGTTTTAATTAATACAGTTTCTGTGTGTTTAATTCGGATGTAAGCTGGCCGGGCGGCCAGGACAAACAAGCGGCCCGCTCCCTACACCACTTAATGTTAGGTTTACTGAGCTGTAGAAAAAGAGTATTGTAATCTGTTGATGTCTATTTATGGGTGTAAAATAGAGATTCACAGAGCTCTTTATTGCTTTAGATTCTTTCTATTTATACTCTCTTAAGGGCTTCTTAAATATAATTTCTTACAAAAGATTATGGTAATTTAAAAGGTTGCTATGATGAGGTCTTTTTAGTTTGTTCTTGAACAAAATCCACCACAGATCTTATTCGTATAAATGTTGTGTATTTAAATTTAAATTTATAGTTTACTACAGATGTTTTCTTGTGTAAAGTCAGGACTCTAGATTAAGTACCACACAAAAAAGTAATAGAACTTAGTAAACCTAAAGAGTTTAAGAGAATGTTATTATGTGAGTGACTAGCTTAAGGTCATAATAATACTGCATGTTTTATTTTTAAATCATAGTCATTTTTAAGTATGTCTCTCAGTGTGTGAGAGTGGAGTGCCCTCAGAGGCCAGGAGAGGTCATCACACCTCCAGGACTAGAGTTACAAACTGTTGTGAGCTGCCATGCGGGTACTGGGAATTGAATCCAGGTCCTCTGCAAGAGCACCAATGCTCTTAACTGTTGAGTCATCTCTGCAACCCCAGCTTTCTAGTCTAAAGTCTATGCTATAAAGTGTGGTTAAGTCCTATATAGCAACCATGTTAAATTTTTAACTTCTTAATTTTTATTTTTTTAGTATTATTGATGGTACTTATTGATTTATTCTCTAGAAGAATATCTCATGATATCTAATGCATATCATAATTATGATTAATCTTAAATAAAAGTCAAGTGAGTTTTTAATTCTTCCATAAAACTTTTGACATGGAAGATTGCCTTCTCCAAAGCATACCACTACTTATATATACACATTTCATTTTCATCATTTGCCTCAAATTATTTATAGAAATAGATATGCCTGTTTAACGATGATATGTCCATATCATTTCCATTTCTGTACAGAATTCGGAAACCAAGCAAACAGTTATTTAAGCTGTTTCGTTATACATGTTAACTATTTAAGCCTAGTAAGTTCAAGAATGTTTAAAGGGAAATTAAAGCATAGTATAAATTCTAATTGCAGACCTCCCTCCTCTCCTCTTGAGATTGTCCATTATTTTTTAAAGGCATGTGTAAAGTTGGTTTTTTCCCTCCTCCTCAGAAAAATTAATATTAAGTGAATGTGCTTCATTCTTCTTGACATGTGGTGTATCTTCTCTTAATTAAGAAACTTTTTCTTGCAGATAATATTGTTTCAACAACCCATCTGGTAGAAAGGAATACAATGCATGCTATTATTTCTTCAGGTTTTCAGAAGAAAGGTTTCCATGTGAACAAAATCCTGAGTACATTTGTTAATTTCTTGCTGTTCCCTTTGTTAGGTGTTTCAGGGGCGGTTAGATTGTTTGGCTGTATCAACAATTCAAGCTTTGACAGCCGTGATGAAGAATTCTCCAGCTGCTAAGGTGAGAAGTGGATTCTTTTAAGCTTTAAAATATCTTTATTATATTAATTTTTGTTGTGTGAATTCCAAAGACTGCTTGTTCGTCCCGGCCGCCCGGCTAGCTTAGCTCCAAAATAACCACACAGAAACTATATTAATTAAATTACCGCTTGGCCCATTAGCTCTAACTTCTTATTTGCTAACTCTTACATCTTAGTTTAATGCATTTCTGTTAATCTGTGTATCACCACATGACAGTGGCTTACCAGCTAAATTTTGGCAGCATGTCTTACTCTGACAGTGGATGCATGGCTTCTCTCTGACTCTGCCTCCTTTCTCTCAGAATTCAGTTCTGTCTTCCTTGCCTACTTAAGTTCTGCCCTATCAGCAGGCCAAGGCAGTTTCTTTATTAACCAATGAAAACAACATAATGCACTTCCTGTTTATTGAGGTGTAACATGAGGGCCAGGCTCGTTGGGATTTCTGTCCCGCCCAATCCCCCAGCACTTTAGTCCCAGAGAAAATCACACAGAGATCTCCATAAGTTATAAAACTGATTGGCCCATTAGCTCAGGCTACTTATTAGCTCTTATAACTTATATTGACCCATTATTCTTATCTATGTTAGCCACATGGCTCGGTACCTTTCTCAATCGGGTAGATCACATCCTGCTTCTTCGGTCATCTGGGCAGGAGTGGGGAATGGGCTTCCTCCTTCCTAGAATTTTCCTGCCTCTACTTCCTGTCTGTCCAATCAGCGTTTATTCAAAATATGATTGACAGAATACAGACAATTCTCCTGCACCACTTAGGCAATATTATATCCTTCTGGAGTCTTTGATAGAGTTGAAGAGTAGATAGTAATAATATAGTTTTCCTTAGTTATGATAAAAGATAAAGTAAATATAAATATTGTAACTATAATTCTTGCTTGATATCTATTCTGTTATATATAGTTTTGCTATGTTAAAGTTAAAGCCTTCCTTTTTGTTTAAACAGGAAGGGGGAAATGATATGGGAGGTCCTTTTGTCTATGTGTTGCTTTTATAGGTTAATGAATAAAGAAGCTGCTTTAGACCTATATCAAGGAAGAACTTAGGTGGGCAGGGAAAAAGAAGGGCAGAGTCAGAGAGAAGCAATGGGAACCACCAGAAACAGAGACATCTCACTGCCTGGACAGTCACCCAGAGTTCTTCTGTACCGTTGGGGCATCCATCTTCAGCCTGCAGGTCCATAGTATCCAGCAGACTTTTCCATGAAGTAGGAAATTTCAAAGACAGTTCAGTCACTTTCTTCTGTGTCCTGCAGAATGTCTGGCAGACTCTTTCATGAAGCAAGAACCCCAAAAGACCATCTCACCTTTAGGCAAGTTCAGCAGTCTCTGTGGCTACTGCTTGTCCAGTGAAGCAGTCTTGGCAAGAGCAGTTTCTTTCCCAAATGGCTAAGGAGCCTCTTCGATGCCCTTCTTCCTCTCAAAGTAATTGGTGCTGCCAGGAGCAGATGTGTCTCACTGTCATGAAAAGTCTTAAGTTCTTAAAACATTTTAAATGCCATATTCTGAAGGTCTCTGAAAGATTTGAAGAAAATCTAACTAACATGGCTATAATCTTGACTATTATAGATTACTATCTATTAACCTATATTTCTTAATGATACATTACATTTTTTAAATGAGCTACACAATCACAAGTCCTTAATCAAGAGCAGAAATCTACATATAACAAAATTGACCTTAAATTTGTATCAATAAATCAAGATCCATACCAGAGCAAATTATTTATATCTATATCAAAAGTGTATAAAGCCTAACACCTGTCAAGTAGTTTACAAAAATAGCTCACCTTCTTATAATTTGCTGATAAATTTATAGACAAACTCCTTATGGATACTGCAGGATTTTAAAAGCTATTGATGACTTTATATGGTAGTATATATCTTTAGTCCCAGCACTCAGATGGCACCTGCCTATTATACATTGCCAGTTACAGGCTAACCACGGCTGCAGTGAGATTGTCTAAAAACAAAAACAAAAACAACAACAAAAAAAACCACCAAAAAAATTACATTAATGAAGGAGCTTCACACTATTTACAGCCTTGGTTAAAAGAGGGTCACATTGTTGCGATTAGAGTGGGTCTTACTGCTGGTGTTGAGAGTGTATAGTATGGTTATTGAGCTTAAATAATTAAGTTTCCCAGTATAGCTATTTATTAATAAAATAATCATATTTGCTAATTAGTTAGTTTATAACTATCCACAATATGAGTATTTTTCACATGTGGTTACCTTGCCAGTATGGAACTTGTTTTCCCAATGTGTGTGGCTATAGAGTTCTGTTTTATTTCTTGTGATCATTAACCTAGGTTTTATGTTTGTTCTCTCTTTCTTTTAAAGATTTATTAATTTTTATGTGCATTGGTGTTTTGTCTGCATATGTGTCTGTGTGGGGGTGTTAGATCCTCTGGACCCGAAGTTACAGACAGTTCAGTTCTGAACTGCCATGTGGGTTCTGGGAATGGAGCCCCAGTTTCTCTGGAATTGCATTCGGTGCTTATAACTGCTGAACTGTCCGTCTAGCTCCTTATATCAGTTCTTACCCACTGTCCTGACTGTAGTTTCATCTGATTATGCTCATATACTGATAAGTAGCTCATTGAGTGGTTCTAAGTATTTTGAGTTATCTGTGTAACATACCAGACACATAGTTAATTATATAATGTGTGTTAGTGACATGATCATCACCCTAACTTCTTATCTCCACCCTGAAGTACTATATTCTCCACTTTTCTGCTCTCAGGAATGTTCCTTGAAATATTATAATCCTTATTAAGTTTATTTCAGACTTTATAGTTTGATTTCTGATTTTACTTGCCACTTAATATAAGGGTTTTATTTTTGTTTTAAGGGAAATCACTTTAAGCACTTAGAGGTTCACTTATTAGAAAAACAAATTGATACTATTGTTCTGAAATTCAAATCTTCAAGGCTGTTTAAGTCATTTAAAGGTGGGGGTTTTGCTTGTTTGTTTGTTTTACTGTAATACTTTCATGGTGCTAGAGTATATACTTAATATGCTTAGGGCCCATACCTTCCCTCTGTAAGTAAGAGGCTTTATGACAAAGTTTCTCTTAATCGTTGTTGAAGGACATGGGTCAGGGAATCCCAGGCTAACTTCATGATATACCAATTATATTTTTCTTATGCTATACCAATTATATTTTTCTTTATTATAAGGGCAAACTCACGAAACAGGAACAAAAAGTCTCACCTCAGCTGTATTACATGGGAACGAGAGAGAGGGAGAGAGAGAGGGAGAGAGAGAGGTCCCTGAGAGGGCTGGCAGTTTTCTTCAGCTACTCTAAATTTCATGCCCTAACCTGGTCCAGCCTTTTAAGGATTCCCCATCACCTTCCCGTTTGAGTGTTCCAAACCCAATACAAATTATATACACTAGGAACAGATATCAATTTTAAAATTGTGCTCACAACCCACATAAACTGTATTAAACAAGGAACACATGCTAAATGTTTTAAAGAACATTTTATCCTCAAGAGTCTAAGTCTTGCATTGGAAATGGTTTGGCTAAATCATAAGAGGAAGATAACTACAACTATCTAATCTTCAACCCCCTTGAAGACCTGAAAAGGGAGATAATATTACTTGAGTAGGCAGGAAGTGCAATCAAGCAGCTTCCAAAAATATGCAGTATATGATAGAGGCAACTGGCTACCTGTTGCCTCAAAGTCTCATTTGCAATGTTGAAGCAACCAACTTTGGCCAAGGCCTAGTGTAACTGACAGACCATTTTCAGAGGCAGGAAAATTTTTAGAACCATCTTAGCCTATTTTGGCAAGGTTTGGCAGTCTTTTTTCTTGTGTCCTGCTCTACACCATGTACTTTGTCAGTGGTCGATGAATGGGCAATTCCTTGACCAAAGGCCAATTGTGCCAAGAAGAAAACAAGCTCCAAGTGGCATGTCTTTGCTGTTTAACATTCTCTTGGGAGTAGATCAGTGCTCTCAGGAGCAATTGTATTGTGTCTCACGTCAATGGAAACCTAAGTTATTTAAATGCCATGTTCTACAGATCCTTAAAGTGGTTGAAAATTACCTATCTATGCACACTATATTTTCTATGTATCTAAAGAACTTAATTAATCTGACTATATGTATAACAAACTTGAATAACTATTGACATATTATACTTTATACCTTTATAACTTAAAGACTAAAACTTTATATCAGAATATTAAACAACATTTAAACAACTTTGCAGTAAAGGAAGACAATGACCTCAAAATGTAAACAATGTATAAGTATCTTGATGAGAGGTAGGAATATATATTGTAATATGATAAATGTATGCTAAAATTGTATCAATATACAAAATGTCTTAAAAAGGTAGAAACATATATGCATACAATCTGATGAAATAACTTTGCATAGGTGTACAAATATCGTAAACAGAAATAACAAATATAATTTGAACTTATATTAATATATAATAAACTATACAAATGTAAATTGTCCATAAATAATAGTTCACAAGTTTTTACTTTATTACTCACTATGATTATTATTAGTATGGATAAGTTCACAGTAAATTACCTATTATCCCATTCAATTTTTTTCTTTTTTTTTCCTCTTTAGATTATTGTCTAGTATAATTGCAAATGATTTCTGAGTAGTTGATAGGGTTTTCAAAGTTTTTCTTTGAAGTTCTGACCAGAATGTTGTGAGAAGGTGCACCATTTTAGCAGCTAGTACCCAAAAAACCAATCTTTATTTTAGCGCTGTCAGCATCATGATTTTATCTTAAACAGGTGGAGTCATTGCTGTGGGGCCACATCTTCTTCCTGGAATCTTTAAAGATTATTGGAGGAAAGGGATCTGTAGAAAAATCTAATGTTTATTGTGAAAAACTTAAACATTACTTATAAAGACATATATTCAATAAAAATACAATTTAGACAAAATAGGCATGGAGAAAGAAACATTTTCTATTTTGTAACCTAAGTAATTGACAGAATCTCCTCTTTGAATTTTTAGGAGCAATTTGTAATCCCCATTTAGGCAATTTTGTTTGTTTGTTTGTTTTTTTAACCTCCTGAAACATTCTTTTTAAGGTATCTACATTTGAATCTGATAACAAAATGCCATCCATGTAATGGTAAATTACAGACTTAGAAAATTGCTTACATATTATTTTCAATGACTGACAAAGTTTTGGCACAGGGTGGGGCTATTGAGCATTCTCTGTGGGAGGATGGTCCATTGGTATTTCCTAGTAGGCTGAGAATTATTATAAGTAGGCACTATGAAGGCAAATTTTTTTCAGTCCTTTTTTTGTAAAGATATAGTGAAGAAACAATCCTTTAAATCCTTTTGGTAACAGAGAAGGCAGAGGAATTTCAGATTATAGGGGCCCATAGGTTTAATAACCTTGTTGACAGCTTTAAGATCTGTTACCATTTTCCATTTTTCAGATTTCTTTTTAACAACAAATACAGGAGAATTTTAAGGAGTGGTAGAATTTTTAATATGTTGAGCATCTAATTTCTCCTGTACCAACTGTTTTAAAGCTTTCTGTTAGAGACCATTGTTTAACCCATATTGGTTTCTCAGTTAAGCATTTTAAAGGCAGGGCCATTAGAACCTCTGAAGGTTTGCTAGTTGTTTTGTGTTCTTGTACAGCCTGAATGTCTGATGACCTTTGTCTTAAGGTTTTGGTACTGGAAGAATGTTAACCTCAATATTTTATTGCTGTAGCAGGTCACAACCCCATAAATTCATTGCAGTATTAGCTACATATAGTCTCAGTCTTCACTTTTTTTCTTTAGGCCTGATGTATTTACCCTATTTCATGCATTGTTTTACTTGAGATAGGGTTTTAATTCCTAGGAACTGAATATCTGCCTCTTGATGAGGCCAATTAAGATGCCAAGATTCTGGAGTAATGATATTTACATCTGCACCCATGTTTATCAAGCCCTCAATAACAATGCCATTTACATTTTTAGCTTTGGTCTTTGATTATTTATAGAAGTTGCCAGAATATATGTTTTTTATTTCCTACTAGATTTTGGTTTATCAATCACATCTATTTTATCATTCAGACCAGTATGGTTTTTTTACAGTGGGCACTGGATTTTTAAAATTTTTTGTGGGACATGTTTTCCACAGTAACTGGGAAAGATTGGACCATTGGACCTGTGAGAGGCCCCCAAGGAAGTTCGCCGATGGTATCGGATTGTCTTGTCTGTCCTTTGTCAACCTACATTTATTGGTCCAGTGTCAGCCTTTGCCACACCTCCTACAGACACCCGAAGGCCAAGTCCTCCTATTCTTGCCATTTCTATAGTAGATATTATTTCTAGGAATTTCTTGTCTAAAATCCCTTCTCAGATGTTCTATTCTATCACAATTAAAACATTTAGCATTTTGCTGTTTCCTCATAACATTGGAAATCATATCCCCTACCCAATTTATTATCATAGTCAAATGTCTCAACATTCATTGTATCCAGATCCATTCACCCATTGGTACTGATCTGACCTTTAAAGGCCCAAGGATCTTTTTGCATTCAAAGTTGGCATTTTTAAAAGCCAAAGATTTAATAAGTATATATCCACCTTCTGGTTCTGTTACTCCTATTTGTCCAGCCTTAGTTAATCTTTGAAAAAAGTCACTAAAAGGTTTTCTCTGACTCTGTTTAATTCTAATATATATTTTTTTCTTTTTTGGTTTCTGAATCCTGTACCAAAAATTTAAGGCTGCTGTGCTGCATAGGGATAAGGTGTATTTGTTATAAAGAGCCTGGTCCTTAGGATCAGAGTAAGAACTCTCGCCAAGAATTTGATCTTGGGAATCAAAGTTCTCAAGATCTCAAGTTCTTTTGCTTTTTCCTTTTGTTAAAAAATTTTTGTCTTCCACTCGGGAAGCAGAGGCAGGCGGATCTCTGTGAGTTCGAGGCCAGCCTGGTCTACAAGAGCTAGTTCCAGAACAGGAACCAAAAGCTACGGAGAAACCCTGTCTCGAAAATATTAAAAAAATTTTTTTTGTCTTTTTTTCTTTTTTTTTAAATTTATTTTTTTATTAAAGATTTCTGTCTCTTCCCCGCCACGGCCAAATAACTTTTTTAGAGAAGCTGCGGTCCATCTTTTAGGACCACTGAGATTAACTGAAGCCGAGCTTGTGGGGTAGCCTTATTGCTTGAAGCCCATGTTTTGACCATTTTCCTAACAAAGGGTGAATGTGGGCTGTAAGAAATGATTGCTTATTTAATTTCTTTTAGATCACCCATACGAATGGGTTCCATTTATATTTTTTGACTACCTTAAGGTACTTGGTGCCAGATGGTCTTTCCAAGGAGATCACTGGATAGGTAGTTAGAACTCTGGGTAAGCCATCCAGGAGTTTGGTACGTACTAATGGGGCTAAATTTTGTAACTTTTGTCCCTGCTCAACACTTTTTTTTAATTCTTTTTTTTTATTGAGAAAAGGAAAAAAAAAAACAAGTTTCCACCTCCTCCCAGCCTCCCATTTCCCTCCCCCTCCTCCCACCCTTCCCCCCTCC
>NC_022030.1:48512803-48517152 GCF_000317375.1 Microtus ochrogaster | reverse complement strand
GGTTGATCCCAAATTTCCTGAGAAACCGAAACACTGCTTTCCAAAGTGGTTGCACAAGTTTGCATTCCCACCAGCAATGGATGAGGGAACCCCTTTTTTTCCAACTTCTTCATGTAGGTGTTTAGTGTTATGAACACTTAACACTGCTTCCATTGTGTCCCATAAATTTGGGTATGTTGTGTGGTCATTTTCATTGAATTTTAGGAAGTTTTTAATTTCTCCCTTTATTTCTTCCTTGATCCATTGATGATTCAGGTGAGCATTCTTTAATTTCCACGTGTTTGTGGGTTTTCTGGAATTTGTATTGCTGTTGACTTCTAGTTTTAAAATATGGTGATCTGATAAGGTACATTGGGTTATTCCATTTTTTTTTATTTGTTGAGGTTTATTTTGTTACTGAGTATGTGGTCAATTTTTGAGAAGCTTCCATGAGATACTGAGAAGAAGGTGTATTCTTTTCTGTTTGGATAGATTATTCTATAGATGTCTGTTAAGTTCATTTGAGTCACAACACCTGTTCTCTTATTTCTCTGTTCATTTTTTGTCTGGCTGGTCTGTCCAGTGGTGAGAGTAGAGTGTTAAAGTCTTCCACTATTAGTGTGTGGGTTTTAATATGTTATTTAAGCTTTAGAATTGTTGCTTTTACATATGAGGGTCCCCTTGTATTTGGGGCATAGATGTTCAGTATTGAGATTTCTTCTTGATTGATTTTTCCTCTGACTAATATGAAATGACCTCTTTGTCTCTTTTGACTGATTTTAGCTTGAAGTATATTTTGTTAGATATTAATGACCAGTGATTGCTATCTCCTGTTAATTTACTTTTCATTGTTAGTAATGTTAATTTGTGTGTTTTTCTCTTTGGGATTTGCTGCTATGAGACCATCAATAGTCTGTGTTTTTGTTGGTGTAGCCAGCTTCCTTGGGTGGGAGTTTTTTTTCTAGTATTTTGTGTAGGGTTGGGTTTGTAGCTAGGTATTGGTGAAATCTAGTTTTGTCATGAAATATCTTGTTTTGCCTTTCTATGGTGATTTAAGTTTTGCTGGGTATAGTAGTCTGGGCTGGCATCTGTGGTCTCTTAATGTCCACATAACACTTGACCATAACCTTATGGCTTTCATTGTCTCCAGTGAGAAGTCAGGTGTAATTCTGATAGGTCTTCCTTTATATGTTACTTGCAGCTCTTAATATTCTTTCTTTACTTTGTATGTTTAGTGTTTTGATTATTTGGTGAGAGGACTTTTTTTTATCCAATTTATTTTGTGTTCTGTAAGCTTCTTTTATCTTCATAGGCATATCTTTCTTTAGGTTGGGAACATTATCTTCTATGATTTTGTTAAATATATTTTATGTGCTTTTGAGTTGAACTTCTCTTTCTTCTATACCTATTCTTAAATTTTCTTTTCATGATGTCCCATATTTCCTGGATATTTTGGGTTAAGCTTTTGTTAGATTTAATGTTTTCTTTAAGTGATGATTCTATTTCCTCTATTGTATCTTCAGTACTTGAGATTCTCCTTTCCATCTCTTGTATTCTGCTGTTCATGCTTGCTTTTGTGTTTCCTGATCATTTTTCATGATTTCTGTTTCTATAATTCCCACGGCTTGTGTTTTCTTTATTGTCTCTATTTCAGTTTTCAAGTCTTGAATAGTTTCTTTCATATGTTTGATTTCTTTTTCTTGATTTTCCCTGAGTGATTTGCTGATGTCTTCCAAATTTTGTTTGTCTTTCCCTCCATTTCTTTGAGGGAATTTCTCATTTCCTCTTTAAGAGTTTTAAACATTCTCTTGAAGTTACTTTTTAGGTCATTTTCTTCTGCTTCATCTATATTTGGTTGTTCAAGTCTTGCTGTTGTAGAGTCTTTAGGTTTTGCTGGTATTGTGTTGCTCTTTGTGGTGTTGAATGTGTTCTTACCTTTCCTACTTATCTTTTTCTCTAATAGGTGTGGTTGGGGTGTCTGAGATTCTGTTGATTAATCTTCTAGGTGCCAAAGAATCCAAAGCTCAGATGGTTGTTCCTCATGGTACAGTCAGTGTCACAGTTCTATTTTACCCATGGTTACTTTGTGTTCCTGGAAATAGCTCAGTGCTCCTGTGTTTTTCTCTGCTCTTTTGGAGTTTGTTGTCTCAGGCCTACTAGGTTACTGGCTTTTACCGGTTTCTGTAAATCTTGGTTTGGATCCCCTCCTGTGGATGTCCCTTGCCTGGAGTTGGTCCTGCAAAGGTTTCTGGCTCCAATCTACTGCCTCGGAGTTCCCAGGCTCGGGTGCGCCTGGAACTGCAGAGGACCTGGCTCTGGCTTACTCCCTCAGAGATCCCAGATTCACACTTAAACCTGCAGAGGTTCCAGGGTCCTGCCTATTACCTTTGAAGTCCCAGACCAATGCCCAGGCCTACAGAGGTCCTGGATAAGGCCTACTCCCTCTGAGGTCCCAAACTCACGCCTGGCCCTGCAGAGATCTCCTTCCTACTCCCTTGGGGGTCCCAGATGCACGCCTAGACTGGCAGAGGTCCTGGCTCAGGCCTAGTTCCTGGGAGGTCCTAGACTCACACTCAGACCCATAGTGGTCCTGGCTTACGTCTACTCCCTTGAAGGTCCCAGATTCACGTTGAGACTCTCAGCAGTCTCTGGCTCTGGCTCACTTGCTCAGCGGTTACACCCACTTACTCTGGATCTTGGACATAAATTTTTATGGCATACATATTACCTTCGTGGACAGGCACCCTATCCCATCAATCTGTCATAACTGTTGAATAGATTTTGCTTAATACATTCAACAGTATGAATTCTCTCAGACAGTGTCTCTTCACCCTCCATCACTGACTGGGTTTGGTCCATGAAATTGGTCGTATCCTTCTCCAGAGTGCCGATTTTTCCTTTTAGCTAGTCATTATCAGTCTTACAGTGCCTCATTCATAGCTCTGTTATCAAACCATTTTTAAAGGAGAAAACATGAAATACAAAGCTAATCCCTGGTATGAAATATAGGGATGTAGGATGGAGATTACATAAGCCTTGTACAATTCCGTACATGGTATAAGTTAAAAAGCTGTTGTCTTGCATTGATAAATTATTTGTTATGTTGACATTATAAATCTCACTTGTCATAAGGTATATTGAATTGAAGTATGTGCAATAACTGTTACCTGTCAGCAGGTTTCGCAATTGTATCTGTGTGGCCTGAAAATCCTAGCCAAGGACTTTTCACATTGGTTTTAACCCATTAGATCCTGAAAGATATGCTTAAATTAGGATCAGTTATTAAAGTGATCAAAGTGATTTTGAGAGTTGGTGACTAGGATAAAGAGAAAAACCAGAGCCTTCCATCAGTACAAATCACAGACCCTGCACTCTGCAGAGATCCCTCTGCGGCAGCAGCATGGGTACTGGAAGGACAGGAAGGCAGCAGTGCCAACAGTGACATCCAGGGAACCCCACACGCCACCTGTGCCTTTGCAATGGCCCGGGAAGCCAGACCCAGAGCGGCTCTGGGATGCCACTGAGGCCAGAGCTTGCTGTAGAGCCACGCACAAATGGTGGCTGGCTGGAGCTGCCGGGGTCCCAAAAAGTGGATGTAATGGCCCCCAAGCCAGTTGTTGAGGGACACAGGTCAAAGAATTCCAGGCTAACTCAAAGATATACCAATTATATTCTTTATTATAAGGGGCAAATTCACAAAACAGGAACAAGAAGTCCAGCCTCAGTTGTGTAGCATGGGAACCACAGAAAGAACCCTGGGCAGGCCAGTTGTTTTCTCCAGGTACCCAAAAGGTCAGACCCTAACCTGGTCCAACCTCTTAAAGATCGTTGGCTAACAGAGATTCCCCATCAAAACAACGTTATTCTTACCCTTGGCATGCAATCTATTCCTTATAGAGATAACTGAGTTTTTGTTTAAACCTTTTTATGGTTGGTGTATCTATTTTTGCCTAATTTAATGGACTTATTTTGTATTTTCTATGTTTTTGGTAGTCTTTATATTTTATTTTTAATCTTTGAGTTAAAAAAATGTTCATGATTTTAGGAACGCCAATGTGAAATTGATACTCCAGATCATTTAGACACAGAGAACAGAGAGAAAATTCTTTGTACTCTTATTTTGGCTACTAAAATTTGAGCAT
Organism: Microtus ochrogaster; assembly: GCF_000317375.1. Taxonomy (NCBI): domain Eukaryota; kingdom Metazoa; phylum Chordata; class Mammalia; order Rodentia; family Cricetidae; genus Microtus; species Microtus ochrogaster. The sequence goes on along the minus strand of NC_022030.1, from coordinate 48,513,031 downwards.
TGTTATAGATCTATCTCAGGGCCTCCAGTCTGCTACTGAGCTACATCTCTAGTCCTTGTTATTTAAGTTGGGCCTTAGTATATAGCCTGGGATGGCCTTGAACACTCATTCCTTCTGTCTGTACCTTCCTAGTTCTGGGACACCACACTAAACAGGAATCTATTTAATCTAGCCCTGTCTTGATGTTTTTCCCTTCCTCCTCCTCCTCCTCCTCCTCCTCCTCCTCCC
>NC_022030.1:48498344-48512703 GCF_000317375.1 Microtus ochrogaster | reverse complement strand
AAGATAGAGCTCCAGGCCAGCCAAAGCTCTCTATAGTTAAACCCTGTTTGGGGGTGGGGGAGAAAGAGGGAGAGGGAGGAAGATGAAGCTAAAGGAAGTGTCATGTAAGTTAATATACAGAAAAGAGTTCTGTAACACAGTTGTTTCTAATTTAGTCTATTTTTCATTTTGCTGGACTTTTCTGCTTCTGCCTTTATTATTATTACAGAAATGATATGGCATCTATTCTAAGATTGATACAGTCAGGTTCAAGGGCATATACCTGTTATCCCAGTTTCCGAGATACGTGAGACAGATAGAAGGATTGCAATTTTAAGGGCAGCTTAGGTAACATAGAAAAGACTCTAGGGTTGTAGGAGGGGATGGATATAGATGCACAGAGATAGATATCAGAGAACAAAACTGCCCTCATTGTCAATGTGGCAGTTTCTCAGAAAATTAGGAAACAACCTTTCTCAAGACCCAGTAATGCCACTTTGGGGTATCTATCCAAAGGATGCTCAATCGTGCCACAAGGACATGTGCTCAACTATGTTCATAGCAGCATTGTTTGTCATAACCAGAACCTGGAAACAACCTAAATGCCCCTTAACTGAAGAATGAATAAGGAAAATGTGGTACACTTACACAATGGAGTACTACAGAAAAAAATAACAACATCTTGAAATTTGCAGGAAAATGGATGGAGCTAGAAAACATCATTTTGAGTGAGGTAACCCAGACACAGAAAGACAATTATCACATGTACTCACTCAGAGGTGGTTTTTAAACATAAAGTAAAGAAAACCAGCTCACAAATCAATCCCAGAGAACCTAGACAACAATGAGGACACTAAGAGAGACATATATAGATATAATCTACATGGGAAGTAGAAAAAGACAAGATCTCCTGAGTAAATTGGGAGCATGGGGACCGTGGGAGAGGGTTGAAGGGGAGTGGAGAGATATGAAGGGGGGGCAGGGAAAAATGTAGAACTCAATGAAAATAATAATAAAAAAACCTGATCTCATAGTCTTTTCTTGGATTTTATTAACCAAATAGTTTTTAATATTTAATATTCCAACAAATTTAATCATTGAAAATGTTCTTTGATATGTTGTCTTCCCCTTTAGGAAGTATTTAAAGAAAGAATTGGCTATATGCACGTTTGAGGTATTAAAATCTTTGGGTCAGCCATCACTAGAACTGCTTAAAGAACTTATGAATATAGTAAGTTTTTAACCATTATGATGTGAAGTTCCTTTGTTTCAACTTTAAGAATAGTAACTAACCTTTTACTTCTGTGTCACTTTTCAGGCTGTAGAAGGTGATCATACTTCAGTTGGTATTTTGGGCATTAGTAATGTCCATCCTCTCTTGGTTCTTATCCAATGACTTCCAGAGCTAGAATCACATGACCTACAAATATTCATCTCTGATTGGCTGAAAACATTTGTTGTATTAATAAACAGAGCCGAACTATGTGTGTGAATGCAAACATGGGAATAAGAATCATTGAAACCCTTGAATCCCATTCTTCCCTACATCGAACTTGTGCTGAGAACTTGATAACAATTCATGGTTCATTGGGGAGTCTGTCTGTGAGCTCAGAAGAAATCCGTCGACTACTACGATTGCTGAGAGTAGATGAACCTGAGTTTATTCACCCGTATACCATTCCTGTGACTCGTGCGATTCTGACAATGGCACGGAAACTCAATCTTGAGAGTGCACTGCAGTATTTTAATTTGTCACATAGCATGGCAGGAATTTCTGTGCCTGCCATTCAGAAATGGCCTGGGTCTGCATTTTCCTTCTCTGCTTGGTTTTGCTTAGATCAGGATCAATTACCCCTTGACACTGATAACAAAGGAGGAAAAAGAAAACAATTATATAGGTAATGTTACAAATTGTGAAATATAAATGAATTGTCACATTCTTAAGTAGGATAAAGAATCTATAACAGTTTATATGAAATTTTTATTTTGTGCCTGTATATAGTTTAGAAGTGCTTTATTGCTTTCAAAATAATTCTGTATTTTGTATATTTTCCTGGCTAAATGCTGAGTAACTTTAGGAAACAAAAATGACAGTAGTATAAAAGTGGAGAAGAAATAGTAAACTGTTCCACTGAAGGAGTTATGTTCTCATGTAAAACATTCAGCCTCGAGTAGCTAATAATTTTTAATATGCCTTATGATTATTAAAACTTTTATGTGTGCTTTCTGGATATTTGGAATACTTTAAAAGATTTGAAATTTGTGGTTTTGTTCTAGGTCAGAGGTTCTCAACCTGTGGGTTGTGAGTCCTTTGAGGGGCATCAAAGGACCCTTTCACAAGGGTCACCTAAAACCATTAAAAAACACAGATAGGGGCTGGAGAGATGGCTCAGTGGTTAAGAGCATTGCCTGCTCTTCCAAAGGACCCGAGTTCGATTCCCAGCAACCACATGGTGGCTCACAACCATCTGTAAAGAGGTCTGGCGCCCTCTTCTGGCCTTCGGGCATACACACTGACAGAAAATTGTATACATAATAAATAAATAAATATTTAAAAAAAACACAGATAATTATATTTGCTTTGTAACAGTAGCAAAATTACAGTTACGAAGTAGCATTGAAATAATTTTATAGCTGGGGTCACTACAACATGAACTGTATATCAAAGGATCACGGCATCAGGAAGGTTGAAAACCACTGCTCTAGCTCGATAATGAAATCCCACTTTCAGTGTTACCTTTTATAATTTTTTAGCTTTTATGCCAAAAATGGATTTAAAAATGACTGAAATCAAGTCTATTGTATAGCAATAGAATTAAGATTGCAGCATTGTTGATAAAGATATTTGTAATCACATTATATGTTCACAGTGGTGAACTTCAATGATGAAGAGACTTGTCTACTTTATTTCAGAGGTTCTGATAACATATATTTTTGTTAGTTTTTTTACAGGAAGTGGAATGGGTTTTGAAGCTTTTATTACTCACTCAGGTATGTTGGTTGTGGCAGTGTGCACAAAAAGAGAATATGCAACAGTTATGCTTCCTGACCACAGTTTCTGTGACTCTCTCTGGGTAAGACTTCAGGACGCCACATCAAACTCTCATTCTGTCTTTCCTTTAAGATGTATAACAGTGCCCGCCTTTAATCCCAGCACTCAGCAGGCAGAGGCAGGTGTGTCTCTGTGAGTTCCAAGGCCAGCCTGGTCTACAAGACCTAGTTCCAGGACAGGCTCCAAAGCTACAAAGAAACCCTGTCTCAAAAAAGAAGAAGTATAACAGTTTGATGCATTTATAGGAGGAGGTTTTTTTCTGCCAATATTCATTTCTAATGAATTAATGTTAAATCAATGTATTTTTGTTGCTTGCCTCAAAAATATGGTTCTCCTTGAAGAAAATAATTTTAAGAATATTTAGAACCTTAGAAAATTTTTGTGAATCTAATGATAAAGGCTTAATTGTTTTATAGTACATAAAAAATTATTACTTGTTTAGAGAACATCATTGAGTAAGCATTTTAGCTTTCCTTAATATTTTGTTCACACAAATTATAAAGTAATAATCTGTAAGCATATGTCATTGCAAAGATATGATATAATTTTGTCATTTTAATGTGTGCTTTACTTCATTAGCACAACATAACCATTGTTCACATGCCTGGGAAAAGGCCCTTTGGTCCGAGCATCATCTATATCTATGACAATGGACAACAAAAGGTTTCTGCTCCTCTCAGATTTCCTGCCATGAATGAGGTCAGTATATGTAGCTTCTTTGTGTTTTTTTTTATGGCCCTAATTGATTATAAAATCCTGAGAATATTCTAAATATTTTCCTAAAATGCTATGATATACTTTTCTGTCTCCATTAAATATCTTTGTTAAATTTGAACTAGTGATAAAGTAGCTTCAAGCTTTATTCTCCACCCAGGTTAGGAAAGCTTTTTGAGATTGGCTAATTTAAGAAAGTCTTTGGATGAAGTAGAATATTTGTCAGTATGATTTTCCTAGTAAGTTTCTTATTTCTCATCATGACTATTGAAGGTAGCTTTTAATTACCATTATACTGTTACATAATACCCAATAAATTTTGTAGGGGAAAAGTAATTATCTCTATTTTAGATAACAGTAAAGCTCTTTTAACTTTTAAAAATAATACCCATTGCCAGACAGTAGTGAATCCCAACACTCAGGAGGCAGAAGCAGGTGGATCTTTGTGAGTTCAAGGCCAGCCTGGTCTACAAGAGCTAGTTCCAGAACATGCTCCAAAGCTACCAAAAAAGAAAACCTGTCTCGAAAAAATAAAAACAAAAAAAATAATACTCATCAGAAAGCTTATTGATTCATAAAAGTAATGTCTGTTTTATCTCAGTTAAAAATAAATTTCATGTTGATATCTTAGGTATATACTTCCCTATTTATGTTGTGTTTCAGTTGAAAATTGACTTCCATTTCTATTTTCAAAGTGTTTATTTGCTTACTTTTATATAAATGATTTTCTCTTATTTTTAATTAATTTTTAGATTTAGTTATTTATCTTTCCATTGGTTGGTATCAAACCCAAGCTTCATACATGCTAGACAAGTATTTTACCATGGAGCTATATGTTCAGCTCCATGGTATTTCAGTTCATTGTTTAGTTTTGTGGTTTTTGAGATAGGGTCTTATTATCAACTCATGATCCCTTTGCCTTGGCCTTCAACAGTGCCAGGACTTAAGTATGTGTCACCAGCTTTACACTGTTTAAATGTGAAGAGAGAGATTTATTTCAAGTTGTATGATTTTAAATAATTTTTGTCATTTTTTGTTTAATTTTTAGCCATTTACTTCCTGTTGTATTGGTTCAGCTGAGCAAAGAACCACTACTCCTCCACCATCTCAAATCCCAGATCCACCATATTCTACTCCCATAACCCCTCACCGGACATCATTTGGTGGAATATTGTCATCAGCCTCCTGGGGTGGAACAATTGAAAAATCAAAATTAATTACGAAATTAATTTCAGCTGGAACTCAAGATAGTGAATGGGGTTGCCCCACATCCTTGGAAGGGCAGCTAGGTTCTGTTATTGTATTCCATGAAGCACTCCAGCCTTCACAGGTTAAGGCCTTATATTTAGCAGGTAAGCATACACAGCCACAGTACTTAGCATTGTCTTTCCCCCAGCCCCCCTTTGTCAGAATGCATCCTAAGATCTATGTTATTTGAGTTGTCAGAAACATCTTGATTTTAAATTTTATTCTGGTAACATAGAACTAAGGATACCACGTATATTCAGTGATGTATGTGTGTGTGTATGTAACTCATTTTCAGGTCCAAATTGCTTAAGCCCTTGGAAGTGTCAGGACTATGATATGGCCGGCCTACCAAGTAACATCCTCCTTCAGTACACAGCAAAGGTCAGAGTAAATGCATAGATTGTCCATATTTGTAACTGCTGTGAACTTGAATTCATCATTTTATTCCTTTTGTCATTTCAGTTGGCAATTGAGGAGGGGCTTCTGATGTTTAAAAAAAATTTTTTTTTTTAAAGGAAGTTGGTAAGCAACAAAAGTTGAGGCAAAACTCAACTAGAGTTCAGGTGCTATGTCATTCTACTAGTGTGAATTGAACTAGTTTCAGGAGTTTGTCTGAGTTGGTTTTAGTGAAAAAGACCTTTTAAACTTGTATTTCTCTAGTTATATGAAGAGAGAGGTGAAACAGTCATACTCAAACCTTGGTTCACTTTTTAAGATGTGATGTTGAGGGAAGGAGAGATGTTTTCTAAAGGATAGAAAAACCTTTTGGTATACCTGCCATGTCTAGTTATTTTGCTTCAAAGACCTGGTTACCAAAAGTAATTGGAAGTAAGACTGAAGGAAAAAAGACATTAGATAGAATTGGGAGGAAGAAAGCAGAGAAGTGTCACAAACAACATTATTTGCCTCCATCATATTTGGTGTTACATTGACACAGAAAATACTTTTATTGTGAGATAATATAGAACATCCTTTTCTAGTTTAGCAACCTGGTACGTGATCATACTACTTATTTGTTACATCTGTCCTAATAAAATAAGATTCTATGTTCTGTCAACTTTGTATTTTAATAAATTTCAAACCTTAGAAGTTATTAAAAAGATAATAGTATAATAATCCTAAATTAGCCAATTGTTAACATTTTGTTGTATTTGATGACCTTTCTCAGGTCATTTGTAAGAGCATCTTGCTATAGCTATAAAACTTTATCCCTGAATGGTTTTACAGTTACTTACATTATTGAGTATATAATTGGTTTTTCAATTTTCCCTAAAATACTTATTACCAAAAATTAGTTTTGGTTCAGTCAGGATCCATGTACTTTCTCCAACAGTATGTTTGTTTACCAAACCATAATAACCTTCTTAATTGGCAACTTCTAGTCTTTACTCTCCTATTTAGTCTCTAGTATGTAGCACAGATGACTAGGAAATCATTGGATCTAATCTAAATAGTATACTGATTAATATATTGTTTTGTTTTGTTTTGTTTTGTTTTTTGTTAGAGTGACATATTCTTGACATATAATAGGCATCTGTTTTTGTTTTGTTTTGTTTTGTTTTTTGGATTTTCAAGACAGGGTTTCCCTGTGTAATAGTCCTAGCTGTGCTGGAACTAGCTCTTATAGACCAGGCTGGCCTCAAACTCACAGGGATTCACCTGCCTCTGCCTCCTTTGTGCTGGGATTAAAGGTGTGCGCCACCACGGCCCGGCCGGGCATCTGGTTTTTATTATAGTTGTAATCTTTTTACAAAATAATTTTTAATTTAGTGTTACTAAGATTATATTTTTTGTGACTGCTTTTTTTGTTTGTTTGCTTTGTTTTTGTTTTTGTTTTTTGAGACAGGATTTCTCTTTGCAGTTCTGGCTGTCCTGCAACTCACTCTGTAGAACAGACTAACCTCAAACTCAGAGATCTGCCTGCTTCTGCCTCCTGAGTTCTGGGACTAAAGGTGTGCACCACCAGTGTCTAACTTGTGACAGAAAATTTTTTAAAAATCTATACTATTAAAAATTAGTTATTATCATATTTTCCCCAAGAAATGTAATTAATATGTAGACAAATCAGTTTTTTGAAGTTGTGTTTCTCTAAAATAGTGTACATAATGATGCATGTCTTTAGAGTGAGTTCATGGAGCTCTTGCATTCTTTATAACCTTTGTGGAGACTGATGACAGGCTTTAAAAAATACACTGTAAGAGTAGATTCTAGTTCGTTTACTCTTTCACCAGCTTTTTGAACACTTTAAAAAAAATCACTCAAGTATTAATAAATGCTAATTTGTTAAATGGTACTTTGAAAATTCTTCACTAGTCAACTGTTTCTCCTTGTCCTTATTTGTAACAGGTGTTTAGTCATCTCTTTCCTTAAAATTCAGTCTTATCTTTGTGCCAAGAACTGAAGGCAGTGGCATACGTTTGATAAATAAGTGCTTTAGAACTTAGATTTAGTCTGACTTTTTTTATTTGAGACTTTAATGATTTGAGATGTCTCTGTAGTTAAAGTACTTGACGTCTAAACATAAGGACCAAGTTTGGACCCCCAGACACCCATATGGACCTTATGATGTGTGCTTCTAACCCCAGTGGTGGAGGGTCCTTGACAAGTAAAGAGATTGCTTGCCAGTAGTGTAGCTAATTGGTGATCTCTAGATCCAGTGAGAGAGACTGTCTCAAAGAAGAAGGTAGAGAGTGATTAAAGACATCCAAGATCTGATGAGTACATCTGACCTCCACAGACATAGACCTGATTGCATGCCCCACAAAGATGCGCGCCCACACACACACAGGGGGGGGGGGGACAGTAAAAGGCAAATGCTAGGTAAAAAAAAAACAGTAAAAGGCAATTGATTTTATTGTGTACTTTCAAATATATGATGAAACATTCTTTATGTAATTAAAGTTATGTTTTGTTCTAATTGCACTAAAATGCTGTTTTTTTCCTTTGTTCTTAGGCTTGCGAAAATTCAATTTGCCTTGACTTGTCTACTAATTATTTGCATGGAAGATTAACAGGAAACAAAGTAGTGAATTGGGACATTAAAGTAAGTTAATACTAATATATAATAGGCAACCTAATATAATTTAATGTAGTAGGGAGCGGGGCGCCTTGTTTGTCCTGGCCACACACAAACACACACCCGCTAGCTTACACCCAAAATAATCACGTGGAAACTGTATTCATTTCAACATTGCCTGGCCCATTAGCTCTATCATCTTATTGGCTAACTTTCACATCTTGATTCAACCCATTTTTAATAATCTGTGTAGCACCATGAGGTCGTGGCTTACCAGGAAGGATTCTAACCAATGTCAGTCTCAGGCAGGAGCTTCATGGCTTCTGCCACTATGCCCCACTTCCCAGCATTCTCTTCTGTCTACACGCCTATCTAAGTTCTGCCCTATCAAGAGGCCAAGGCAGTTTCTTTATTCAACCAATGAAAGCAACACATAGACAGAAGAACTTCCTACACCAATTTAATTTAATTTTAATTTTACTTAAGCATAGCACATAACTTGAACCTTTTTTTTTTTTTCAATATTACAAACTGGATCTAGGCCATTTTGTATTTTGAGCATCTGCTTCACTACTAGGCCCTGAGTGATGAGGAGGGGCCAGGGGAGGTGCATGCATGTATGTATGTATATGCTGTTAGAAATCTATTCTTCACTAGTTGCATGGGTTGGACTGAAATCTTGCCTTTTGGGCTGGCCTTAGTCAATGAGCACTCAGGATCACCATGTCTCTGTTCTGCTGGTGCTACAGTTTACAGGCAGTCATGTTCTGAGTTTTACATGGGTGTTCGGGATTTGAATTCAGACCTTAGGTTCTCATGCTTGCAGAACAAGAACTCTTATCCACTGAGCCATCCAACCTGCTCAGTGAGATGTTCCAGGTTTTATCTTTTAAATTTTTATGTAACACTGGACATGGTGGTGCATGCCTTTAATCCCAGCACTCAGGAGGCAGAGCGAGACAGATCTCTGTGAGTTTGTTCTCAGCTTGCTCTATATGGGCATTTTAGAGTGACCAAGGCTATTTATTGAGACTCTGCCTCCAAAATAAAACAAAAATTGTAACTAATTAATTAATTAAATGTTATTCAGATTTATATTCTGAAGGATGAGTAGTTACAGTAGTTGAATGACTACTGAAACTTACTTACATTTGTAAACTATGCCATTAACTTAGCCAGATTAAAAATGCATAGTTTAACTTTTACTTTCCATGTAATATTGGCTTTAAAAGACTACTTTTGTGTGCTATGTGTAGAAACTTAATTTTCTCGGGTATGCTGTGCTCATCTGAAAATCAGTCTTTAATACTTTGTATTGTAGCTATACAAATCAACTAATCAAACATTTTGTCTACTATAGGAAGCAAAACAGGAACAGAATTATTGCAGATCATTCTGGAGTCCCATGGTTACTACTGTATTCTTTTTTTTTTTTTAAGGTTTATTTATTTATTATCTATACAGTGTTCTTCCTGCATGTATGCCTGCAGGCAAAAAGAGGGCACCAGATCTTAATACAGATGGTTGTGAGCTACCATGTGGTTGCTGGGAACTGAACTCAGGACCTTTGAAAGAACAGCTAGTGCTCTTAACCTGAGCCATCTCTCCAGCAGGAACAGAATTATTAAGAGAAAACCAGTTATAATGTTTGTGCTTAAGTAAAATCTAATCTTCCCCCGCCCCCCCCCCCCCCACACAACCAAGAAGAAACAGGACTGAAGGAGCATGCGATCAAACCAGACTCTCTGAATGTGACTGACAATGGGGGCTGACTGAGAAGACATTGATAAAGGCACTGGGACTTGTTTCTACTGCATGTACTGGCTTTTTGGAACCCTAGTCTATTTGAATGCAAAGCTTCCTAGGCATGGATGTAGGGGGAGGGGCTTGAACTTCCCACAGGGCAGGATTCCCTGCCCTCTCTCTTTCTTTTTTCTTAAATATATTTTTATTCAACCAAGTATATCACATAAAATCTAAAATTGTCTTTTTGTAGAAACAATTCATTATATTTCTGCTTGTACTTCCTTTGGATCTGAGATGACAAGACTATCAAAATTCTCCCAAATGCCTGGTAGCAAATCTCAGAATCAGCCCTTGATGTGGCTTCACTGAAGATGAGGGTAGTATTTTGCCAGAAGTCAAATCAGCTTGGGGATGACTTTGCGCTGCAGCAGGCTTTATGTGCCATGGTAGAGTTCTTTTTTTTTTTTTTTTTTTTCATTTGGTGACTGATTTTATTGGTGACTTTCAAACTTGCTTTTATATTTGTAGTAAAAATTTCACCTCTGCTATTACACTTTGATCAGTACAATGGTACCTTTCTTTTTTTTTTTTTATTGAAGAAAGGAAAAAAAAAGAATCCGCCTCCTCCCAGCCTCCCATTTCCCTCCCCCTCCTCCCACCCTTCTCCCTCTCCCCCAAGCTCCTCTCCCCCTCCCTCTCCAGTCCATAGAGCAGTCAGGGTTCCCTGCCCTGTGGAAAGTCCAAGGTCCGCCCCCCTCCGTCCATGTCTGGGAAGGTGAACAACCAAACAGGCTAGGCTCCCACAAAGCCAGAACATGAAGTAGGATCAAAACCCCGTGCCATTGTCCTTGGCTTCTCATCAGCCCTCATTGTTCACCATGTTCAGAGAGTCTGGTTTTATCCCATGCTTTCTCAGTCACAGTCCAGCTGGCCTTGGTGAGCTCCCAATAGATCAGCCCCACTGGCTCAGTGGGTGGGTGCGCCCCTCGTGGTCCTGACTTCCTTGCTCATCTTCTCCCTCCTTCTGCTCCTCATTGGGACCTTGGGAGCTCAGTCCAGTGCTTCAGTGTGGGTCTCTGTCTCTATCTCCATCCATCACCAGATGAAGGTTCTATGGTGGTATGCAAGATATTCGTCAGTATTGCTATAGGACAGGGTCATCTCAGGTTGCCTAACCTCAGCTGCATGGCAGAGTTCTTTCTCTGAGTTTCCCTCTCATATTTTTTGCTTTGCAATTTCTGGTGATATTTCTTTTTTTTTTCTTTATTTTATTTTATTTTTTTAGGTGGAGTGGAGGAGCGGAAGGGAATGGGAGGAGAGGAGGAAGTGTAAATTTTTGAATGGAAAAAAAATAAATAAAAAAATTTAAAATGTAAAACACAGCAATGACAAAAAAAATAACCAAGAAGGAAAATATTTGCCATCCAAAAAGTTCAGTTACTACTACACTAAGAGTTTTTTAAAATCAGTATGTTTTTCCCTCAACACATACTTTTTATCTTTTTATTTAATGGGTAAAATAAATTTTAGATAATTTAAAATATGCAAAATAAGGTGGCAGGGATGTAGTTTATGAATAGCTCTTGAAACTCAGGTATAACATAAAGAATTTGGTATTGGGAGGTTTTACTGAATAAGTGTTTTTAGCTGCAGTTGTAACAAATAACCGTATGAAATGGGAGATTTGTTAATCTCCTCTCCTCCCTTCTCTTTCTGCTTCTTTTCCCTCCCCTTCTCTCCTTCTCTACTCTCTTTCTCTCTTATTCCCTTCCAGGATGTCCTTGAACATGGAATGTTCCTGCCCTAGCCTTATAGTAACACATCAGTGTAGGTTTGAATGTTTTTTTTTATGATTAATAATAGTAACTTCATATAACATCCTCTGTCAGGCATATAGCACTTTTCATATTTTAGCTTACTTTACCTCTTCTGTCTTTTGTTAATTAAAATTTGGAGAATCAGTCATACTTCTAGTCTCTCCCTTATATTTTTGATGCATAACTGTGTGGTGACAATTGCTTGTTCTTAGCATTGTTGGAGTTGCATTATATGTTGCTGTGTTTGAACTTCCTAAAATCTATAAAACAAGCACAGAAAAATGGCCTAAAATGGTCTCTTTTGAATGTACATTTTTTTTATCTTTGAGACTGTCTGCTTAAATATTCTTTCAACTTAGTCTATTCCATATATTACTTAAAGTTTATTAACAAACTATATCTTCATATATCCTGTGGATACTAAATCAAACCATTGTTTTTATTGTAGTATTAAAAAATTTTAATTTTGTTTTCAGGACATCATCAATTGTATAGGTGGGTTAAATGTACTTTTTCCTATCCTGGAACAAATAAGCCACTTTATTGAAGGACAGACTTCTGAAGGAATGAATGAAAACACAGTTCCTGAATTAATAACACCGATTGAACAGGAATGTATGGCATTGTCCTCCACAAAGGCATCAGGTAATTAAATTATATTAGCCTAAATTAGTCATCTAGAAAGTTGAGAATTAGTTGGAAAATAAAATTCCATACCACTTAATTATTTATAACTGTTGTAGCTTCCTCCTGAACTACCATCGTTCAGTAAATTTATAATACTTTCATTAAAACATTAAAGATAATAATTTTACTTTTGACTATCTTTAGTTTATGCTCTTAGTGGAAAAAAAACCCTACTATATTGTTAAATCATGATAAAGAAAGTATTTACATATGGATACAATTATATTGTAAGTAGTTGCTGCTTTTTCTGATTTTATTGTATAAATGAGTCTTAGAAGCAAGCTTCTGAATTGGATTGCTTCTTTGTTGCAGTGTGTATTATGACATAAAATATGTGCTGTCAAATTGATGAGAATGATTGTGATAATGATGTTTTCCTGTTTTTACAGAGTCAAGACTAGAGAGAAATCTAGTTGCAACATTTATCTTGATTGTGAAGCACTTTATTCAGAGGCATCCTATCAACCAGGACAATCTTATTCAATCCCATGGGGTTGCAACTCTTGGTGCCTTACTTCAAAAGGTAATCAAATTTAACATGACGTTGATTTATTTAATAGTGATCATAAATGGCTGTTGTGATTTTATTCCTATTAATAAATGTTACTAATGATTACTGTATTACAACTCAAGTTGTATTAATGCATGTGACTTGTTTCACAGGCAGCTTTTATAAATTTTAATAGAATAATACAAATTGCTTATATAAGAATATATGTTCTTTTTTTAATTTCATTTTACGTTCCAACTACAGTTCTCCCTCCCACCCCTCCTCGCCTCCCCCTAAGTAACTCCCCCATCCAGTCTTCCCAATGGGTAAGGATTCCCATGGGAGTCAACAAAGTCATTGATACATTAAGTTGGGGCAGGACCAAGCCCCTCCCCACTATGTTAAGACTGAGCATGGCATCCCATCATAGTTAATGGGCTCCAACAAGTCAGGTCGTGGACTAGGGATACATCCTGGTTCTACTGCCAGGATAGTCCAGGCTTCACCAGTGCCTCCCACATGTGGAGGCTCCACAGCTGTCGGTCTGGAGTTCATATGTTTCCTTGAGCTTGTCGATTTCTCTGTTTTTATCCTGACCTCCCTTGTCATAAATTTCCTCCTTCCTCTCTTTAGTTGGATTCCCAGAGCTCAGCCTAGTGCTTGGTTGTGGATGTATATTTCCTTAGTTGCTAAGTACAAATTCAAGTGAAAGGTGTTTGAGAACAAGAAGACTCTGTTTCACACAGCTGATAAACTGACATTGACTGTATGCATATATTCATCAGGAAATCCTCTGACTGTTGTGAGGGAGAAGAGAGCTGACATGTTTGCTATAAAAGAAGTGAAAGTCTGTCTACAACAGCTAGGGATTGTTAAGTTCCAAGAGTAGCTGTTGCCATTTGTCCTTCTGAGTGCTAAGATTATATATGTGCGGTCATGCCTGACCTGATATATAAAAACAAATTTCTAGTTTAACATGGTTTTCCGATAAGTCTTAATTTATAAGGAATAATTAAAGCAAATTACAAGGCCACTTTAATTGGAAGCTCATTTCATATACCACAATTTAGCTTCTCTCCTGCGTTTTTTTAAACTTTAGTAGGTGCTGAAATGGCCCCATCATAAGAAGTTGTGGGAAGGCAGGGGAAGCATTCCAAGAGACACATGAAATCAGCATGCCATTTTACCATGGTAGGTTTTCTCATAGTGACAGTGTTGGAGAGAAGACTCCTGTAGAGAAAGCTGGTGACAATGGTTAATCCTGACATTTGGAAGGTATAGGCAGACTGGTTTCTGTAAGATTGAGGCCATCCTAGTCTATGTAGATAGAGGGTACTAGGACAGCCAGAACTCCATAGTAAGATCCTGCTATTCAAAAAAGAACATGAAAAATCAGTTAAGCTTTATGTGGCTGTTTCAAATAACCACTAGGCAGTATGTGGTGGTGCACAACTTTAATACCAGCACTTGGCAGGACAGAGGCCAGTCTGGTCTACAAAGTGAGTTCCAGGACATCCCGGGCTATATAGAAAAACCATTTCTCAAAAAATTAAAAAGAAAGAAAAAAGAAGGAAGGTTCTTATATATGAATGATGAATCTTTTTTTTTAA
>NC_022030.1:48491788-48497114 GCF_000317375.1 Microtus ochrogaster | reverse complement strand
CATAAAGGAATCAAGGGGATTCAAATTGGGAAGGAAGAGGTTAAACTTTCATTATTTGCAGATGATATGATAGTGTATGTAAGCGACCCCAAAACCTCCACCAAAGAACTTCTAAAGCTGATAAACACCTTTAGTAATGTGGCAGGATACAAGATGAATGATGAATCTTATATATCTGGTCTGATGCTCCTACCACTGAAAGACTGCCATTTTGTGTCAGAGGTATTAGGAAATTATTGAGGTTATTTCATGTGGCCAAGAAGAAAGTCTTTTGTTCAGTCAACTTAAGATCACCTTTCACATGGTGTATAGTCTGACTTAGGAGGCCTGTTTATAAAGATCAGACAAGACTACTGGCCAGATGAGCAAACAGAGTCACATGAAAACACTGATATTGAAAGGATGCCTATTTCATACCATTTTTGTTATGGTCAACCTAGGGTGCCAGTATGCAAAGTTTGTAGCCTGCTTTTTGGGGAACTTCTAGTTCATAGTTCTATTGAAACCCTCTACGAGATCATTTTGTAATATCTTTGAGATATTTGTTTACAAAGTTGGGTTATAAGGCCCCAGTAAAAGTCATTTTCTTGGGTTTAACTTACTCAGCAATTTACTCATCAGAACAGAGGCATTGGGAGAAATGAATACAATCATGTCCACCTCACAGTGTTGTGAACGGAAAAGCATGGTGGAAAAACGATGATACTGGTTAAGGTTGAGAGCCACTAAAGTTACCGCTATACTTTTCAGTGGGCCCTGGAGAGAGGAACTGTGAGTGTGAGAAAAGATAATGTCCTCACTCCATGTGCAGTGATTGGATTTTATTGGTCTGTCTATGGGAGGAATAATTCTTCTTGAAAGTTTTCTGGAGAGAATTTTCTTTTTTATTCATTTTATTTTTGTGTGTATTGGTGTTTTGCTTGCATGTATGTCTTTGTGAGAGTGTCAGATCCCTTAGAACTGGAGTTACTATACAGTTCTTCCTGGAATTTTTGGGTTTTGATTTTTGTAGTGTGAACCACAAAGATATAGATATACACAGACACACACATACACATATATTAAAGGGGTGCTGGGAACAACAGACTCTCAGAATTGGGGATCAAGGGAGCTGGGAACATAGGCTGCTTCATGCCACCTAACTCTGGTCTTCATAACCCAAGAAAGCACACACTACTTCTCTTTCTCCTTTTAAGAGGTCATGTTCACATAGAAGAAGCCACACTTTAAAGCTGTTGGTAGAATGAATTCCTACAACAGTTCCCTGTTTTGTCTAAATAATAAGATTCTAATCCTACCATAAAAGCATTTACAATAAGAACAAATATCAAGTGTTGTCTAGGAGCACGAAAGGGTAGTAACATACACAAAAATGGAACTACAGCCAACAAGTACATCAAGAAAGGAACACATTCTTAGATGTCCAGGCTATAGGTAATTGTCATATAACAGAGGCAATTCCAATACTTGTCCTATCCTGAAGAGTCTAAGTTTTATAACTAATATGCCTTAGCTAAGGTATGAGAGGTTAGTAACTGTGACTAGTCTTTAACACCATAAAAGCCCTTAGAAGGAAAATATTTTTACTTGAGTAATCAGGAAGTGCAAGCAAATGACTTCTAAAAGTTACAAGAAATGATAGAAATAGCTGTCTGTACAGCTGGACAGTCATCCAAAGTCTCTCTCTGTAATATTGGGGCATCCAATTTTGGCTATAGAGCTAGAATATCTGACAGATCATTTTCAGAAGCAGGAATATTTGAAATATAACTCTGTCATAACAAGGTTCAGCAGTTGCTTACCCTTGTATCCTGCTTGTCCAGATTGGACAACTCGCTTACTATTAGCAGTTGAGGCAAGGGCAATTCATTGCACAATAGTCCAGTTTTGCCAAGAAGAAAACAAGCTCCATATGGAGTGTCTTTGGTGCCCATCTTTCTCTCAGAAGTTGGTCAGTGATGCCAGGAGCAGTCATGTCTCATGTCAACAGGATTTTAAATTATTAAAACATTTAAATGTCATATTCTGTAGATCTTTGAAGTGTTTGAAGATTACCTGTCTATGTAAAGTACATCTCTATGCATCTAAAGAACCTAAAATAACTATAAGTATGACAAATATGGGTTATTCTGTAATTCTTAATAACTTATATAGCTTAAAGACTAAAGCTTAACATTATAGAAATAAACCATCTTCAAACGTGTATAGCATAAGGATAATCTCAAATTTTAACAATATATAAAAATATCCTAATCAGAGGTAGAAATGTATAATGTAGTATGACAAAATGTTCTTAATTTGTATCAATATAAAAAATATCTTAAGCAGAAGTAAAAACCTACATACAGTATGGCAAAAATAATTTTAAATTTCTGTACAAGGATATTGTAAACAAGTAGGAACATACACAATAAGAAAAATAAAATTTTGAATTGTATCAATATATAAATTACCTTAGAAATACAAAAATAATTTGACACATGTATCAATATACAGGAATCTATACCAATGTAAATTGCTTAAAACTAATAGTTGCTAAAATAGTTTACAAGTAAATATACTAGTCTACCTTGTTATTTTAGCTTATCTTTTTCCCTTTTTTCTATACCAAACAAGATTCCTGATTCTAATTATTATTATTCTGTCCCCAATTCTATAATAACTTATAACCAACCCTGAGGAAAACAAAAAGCCATTTATCCTATCTGTTGGGAGAGGGGGTTCGTTTTTTTTTTGGAATTACTTCCAAAATTACTGCAGGTGGCAATATCTCTATAGGATCATGTAAAATTTTAAAACAGTGGATAAGTCTCAAGAGGGCTAGCTGTAACATTTATAGCCAGTCTCTGAGTAGTAGGTAAGGCTTATCTGAAGTTCTTTTCTAAAATTATGGCTAGAGTGTTGTAAGAAGGTGGAGCATCTCAGCTAGACAAATTAGAATCGTATTAAACAGTTTGTAGTTCAAAACCGATCTTTGAGTAGTGTTTATTAGCTCTATGGCATCATCATGAACCAGGTAGTATCATTGTTGTGGGATCCCATCTTCCTTCTAGAGACTTCAGAGATTGCTGTTAGGAAAATTTATTGTTCACTGTGAAAAATTTAAATATTATTAATATCAAAACAGAAAGTCTAAATTTTAAGGTAGATATTTATCCAAAGAAAGGTACTAAAGAGTCAAACATAAGTAAGGGGAGAAATTGAATTTTGGGGAGATAACAGAGCTTTGACAACAATAGTCTCTAGATTTTTGGCTTTCTTCTGTCTCACATCAGGTGGCTCTTCTGATATGAGACAATAAACTTTGAATTTTTCTTCTAAGAACATACTTGGATTTAGAGGAGAGAATTACACTCCAACTCCAAAACCAGATTTGATTTTTAACTTGAGTCGGCACTACAACTTTTCTGAAAAGTAAAGAAATAGAGATGTTTAGGTAGTGAGATTTTTTTTTTTTGTTTGCAGAGAATTTTGGTACCATAGGTCGGATTTTTCTTTGCTTAGTATTTTTTTTCTAGATAACTTTCTCTTCTTCTGTAGACATCTAGATGTCCAAAATCTTTTGATTTCTTGAATGTGGGTTTTTTGATTTCTTCAATTTTACAGGAAAATCTAAAATCTCTGTTTTCCTGTAAAGACAGAAAGAAACAGAACCCTACCCGAACCCTTATTTGTTGGGTTTTCCTTTTGACATGTTACATCTGTTGATGAAATATCACTTCTCCTTATTAATAAGTTTTTCCTGTGGAAACAAAAGTGAAACCTCTTCCCCAATGTTAACACATGTCCTGGTTTCCATCCTGAGGACAACACATCTTTAAAGTGCATAGTTTTTTTTTCTATTGTTGAATGATTTCCATATCTGTTGTTCCTTTCTCAGTAGCATTAAGGAAATTCAAATTAAATAAGACATTAAACAATCTGTCTATTCCTTGTCTGTAGAATGGGAATGAAGATAATTTCTTAGAGTGTCTGTAAAAATTTATAGTGATAAGGTGTAGTGATATTTTGTTTGTAGTTTAAGTTTCCATGAAGATCAGAGTTCAGATCTAAGTCACTAGAGATCATAGAATGGTGCCACACACCTTTAACCCCAGGACTCGGGACACAGAGGCAGAGGGATCTCTTTTAGTTCAAGGCCCCCCTGGGCTACACAAGATTGAATCTGCCTAAAAGAGAAACAGAAGCAGTGCAGTCCTAGGTTTGATGGAGACAGTTGTAGTCTGAGGATGAAGTCTGTGGAACAGTGCACTCTTTGGTCTGAGCACTTGCAGAGGTAAAAGATCTCTAGTGGCTGGCTCTTTGCATTTCAGATCTTCAGCATTAACCCCTATATCTGACTCAGCTTTTTAACTATTAATACCAATTTGAATTCATGCTGTCATAAGGTGCTTTGAGAATTAAGAAGAAAGACTTTAGAAACATGGCATCAGAAAATATGATCCGGTGTTGAATTATAAAGTTTAATGAGTTAAGTTACTTATATTTTATACCATTTTTATTCTATATTTTAGGGACATTCTGAATTACTTGAAGTAATAGTTTTATACTGTTGTTTAAACTGACCTTTATTAAACCCTTTTCTGCTAAATTATAGGTGCCAGGTACCCTAATGGATGTTAATGTATTGGTGGCAATTCAATTACTAATTGAACAGGTATCATTAGAAAAAAACACATTATTGCTTCAACAAATGTATCAGTATTTACTCTTTGACTTCTGCATTTGGAACCGTGGAGATTTCCCTTTTCGGATTGGTAAGACCAAACTGTCAGATAAAATATTATGTAGCTGTTTTCAGAATATATGACCTCCTGTGTGACTTTATTCCAGTTACGTTATTTATAAGTGAACATTTTCTTTTAGGCCATATACAGTATATTTCAACTATCATTAAAGACAGCAGGAGAATTTTCCGGAAGAAGTACGGTGTGCAGTTTCTCCTAGATACACTTAGGATTTATTATGGGTATGACATCTTTGTTTCTTTTCAGTTTAATTTGTTCCTTTCTGTTTGACACTTGACTGGAATGTGTAGCTTATTCCCTTGACCTGTGATTCTGTTATTCTAAAACTTTAGAGAAAAAGGGTAGTGTAAGGTTAAAATGATAAGCAATAGATTACCATTTATTAGATTTG
Organism: Microtus ochrogaster; assembly: GCF_000317375.1. Taxonomy (NCBI): domain Eukaryota; kingdom Metazoa; phylum Chordata; class Mammalia; order Rodentia; family Cricetidae; genus Microtus; species Microtus ochrogaster. Next base: position 48,491,975 of record NC_022030.1, on the reverse strand, counting down.
TTTGTTTGCTTTGTTAATTGTGTAATGCTATTTAAATCATTAAGATTCTCTGTATTTAAGCTTTTTCATCTATAAAAAGCAGATTAAAACTGTGACTATAATCTGTGATAGTTTTTTTTTCGAGAGAATCATAGAGACAAACTTTTTTTTACAATTTTCTTTTTTTTATTGTTTTTTTTTTTATTGA
>NC_022030.1:48475017-48486778 GCF_000317375.1 Microtus ochrogaster | reverse complement strand
ATATATATATGAGATCCAGGCATATATCTACCAGCTTTTTTTCTTAGTTAAATTCTCCTTGTCCTTAATTGTCTGATGATGTTTGTTTTTACATTGTTATTAGAGTTATGTTAATTAAATATATTTTTAAGGGTTTATGTTTTGATTGCTTGTGTTTCAAATCACTAAGCTTTAGAATACAATGATGAAGAAAAGGTCTAAAGTAGTTTGTTAGGGTTGCTTATGGTTGGTTACCAGTGAGGCTGCTCTTGGAAGCATCTGCTCTCACTAGGGTTTATTCATAGAGAGGAAATATTATTTTTTCTAAAAATATTTCTTAGTGATTGTATATGATATTCTTACACAATTATCCTTTTATAGTTTATAAGAAAATAACCTCTTAAATAACATTACTTTTACCCCTGGAAAGTTCAGCTTCTACTCCCATTTTTAGATATAGATTATTTGGGTTGCTTCACTAAGGTTTTCTGTTCTTGAAAATGGGTCTGTTATGTAAATGAGTTAAGACCATTTTAGGCTGGGTGTGATGGCACATACCTTCAGTTGCAGCAGTGGAAGACAGGACACCCTAGTCTTTACGTAGTGAGTTCCAGGTCAGCTGGTGCTATATCGAGAGACCTTATCTAAAATACAAAACAAAAAATGAATGATAATGATAATAGTAATATCTTGACACATAAATGTGTTCTTCATGTCTGCTAACTATGTATACTACTCTTTCATCAGCCGTATTTAAACTAGAATTTTAAACATTATTTACACAAATATAGATACAGTTTCAGTAAAATTTATTAACCATCCAAAATCCAATGTTTCTCTATATTGAAAAAGACTATATTACTTTTTGTGACCAGGTTATAGAGCAGATGTTAAAATGCACCAGTGTTTATGAACGTAGTAAACAACGCATCCGTCTCAGAGAAGTTGGCTACTCAGGAATTGGACTCCTCCTTAATGAAGTTCCAGTTAATGTGTCTCTCATTAAAAACCTTGTCAATCAAATCATTAATGCAGGTATGTCTAAGATTGGTAACAGTGATGTGTTTAAGAAATTGTTTTTTCTCTGTGAAGGTTTTCTTAAAAATCTCCTCTTTCAGGTTGGTTTTTAAATTACTTGTTATTTGGTTTTGCAGAGTGTTTCTTAGAAAATATATACCTGTACTTGCTTTTGACTTCCAGGACATAGCTTTAAAGTAAATGTTTACTAACTGAGTAGCCAAGTTAATGATTGGTTTCCTAAATAAAAAAAAAAGAGCATTAAAGAAAATATGTATAAAAGCAGCTTAAAAGTTTAGAGGTATTTATTTTCTGAAAGGTAAAATGAAAACAAATTTGATACATATTTTCTTTCTAATGTTTTGTAATATTTTTTTCTGTACTTAGCCATAAAGTAGAATTTATGGCAGATGTTCGACTTGGGTCTGGAAATGAGGCTCTTTATCTTCAGTGGTTTGCTAAGTAGTTTATCAAGTCTCATTGGTAACCCAAAATATTTATATAAAAGATAATAGTACTGTATCCCTGAGGTATAGACCATATACTCAGACAAAGAAAGAGAAGTTATTTAAGCTTGATTTGAATATTATCAACCTGAAGATTGGGGGGATATTGGAACATAGCTATAGTTCTCCTTGGAAAGTGAATAATTACTTCAGCATTCATATAAGTAATACTTTTCTTTCTTTGGATATCCATGAAATTTAATTTTAACTTTTCTTTAATCATAGATCCTGTTATCAATTTCAAAGATCTGTTATCTGTAGTATATATCTCTCACAGAACACACGTAAATGTCAGAATGGTCCTCTGTAGAAAGGTTAGTACATTTTCAAGAAGTATTTTTACAATAAGATCATCTTACTATGACTGTTTTGCTTTGAGTAGTTTATAGCAGATACAAGTTCTATGTTTGCTTATTTCATAATAGAAATTATTTTATAAGCAGTTTAAATTAGACATGGTGATGTATAACTTTAATCACACCACATGGGAGGAATAGGCAAAAGGATCATATGCTTCAAGCCAGCCTATGTAATCCAAGACTGTCTTAAATTGAATGAATACATACTCACATAAATAAATAATAAATTGTTCCTTTTAGAAAAGAATAAACTTCATGTAATTATAAGAAATCAGTTTGACATTTTTGTTTAGTTTTATGAGACAGGGTTTCTCTGTATAGTTCTGGCTATTCTGAAACTCACTCTGTAGACCAGGTTGGCATCTACTCACAGATATCCTCCTGTCTCTACCTCCTGGAGTGCTGGGATTAAAGGCACGCATCACCACCAGCCAGTTCCAGTATGTCAAGAGTTAGCTTTACTTCCTCTTCTGTAAATAATTCCTTTTCATTATTTATTGCCAGAAAATACCATCCTTTCCCAGAACCCTCAGTGCTTGTACTCTTTCTTTCCTCCTCCCTTCCCATTTTCCCTTTTTTCTCCCCTGATCTTCTTCCCCCATCCTCTTCCCTTTCTTTGTGGTAAACACTACACTCCATGTTCCTTTTAAAATTTTTTTTACTTTGAAGAAGCAATCTAAGTTTCTCAAACTCACCTTAAAGTTATGATCTTCTGCTTCAGTTTCCCAAGTAGCTGGTATTGCACCACTACGTCTGTGTCTGGTCCTGGTCATTTCTGATGGTTTCACCATATTTCAAAGGGTCTAACTATCTAAATGTATTTTAAATATTACATTTTATTTATTTGCTGTGTGTGTGTGTGTGTGTGTGTGTGTGTGTGTGTGTGTGTGTATACATTCAAGTGTATGTCCATGCTTCAGTGAGAAAGTAGAGCTTAGAAAACCACTTGGGGAGTTGGTTCTTCTCCTGCTTTGTGGATACCAGGGATCAAACCCAAGTCTTCAGGCTGGACATCAAGTGTCTTTTTTCAACCAAGCCATTTTTCTGGAACCCGTATGTCTAAATTTTTGACATTATGACATGATATTGTTATCTAAAGAAGTGTAGAGCTTCATTCATAACTATCCACATATGCATGAGCTCATGATCTCATGCTAGATATACCTGTAAAAATTTCTGTGTCTTTTCAACTTTATGGAAATAATTTCCTAATATTTGTTTATAAAAGTTCATATAATTTATCTTCAATTTACATTTAACCTTTGGGAGACTTGCTTTGGCTTTTTGCTTCATTTTAATTATGACATTTTCTCTCCTGTTCGGGTAACCCTTACCACATGACCCACTAAGCCATCTCAACATATCTGGTTGCATAGCTTTCATTCTGTATTTATTCTTTAGAATATTATGTGGCTTCATATTGATAGACAATTAAGTTTCTTCTCTTTCCATGTTTTATTAACATCTTTTTTGTTATTAGTATCTATTACTATTAATGAATAAAAATGATGCAATAGAATGCAAATATACAAATATTTCCAAATACCTAATATGGTCAAATGTAACCCAACTGTTAAGAGTGCAGTTAATGATTTTAAAAGGTATCAGAGGCATCTCTGTCACCTAATTAAAAGTTAAATGCTAAAATTAAAGTTTTCATCCGTATTATTTTTTTATTGATTTTTATTGAGCTCTATATTTTTCTCTGCTCCCTTTCCTGCCACTTCCCTCCCCTTGAACCCACCCGCAAAGTCCACATGCTCCCAGTTTATTCAGGAGATCTTGTCTTTTTCTACTTCCCATGTAGATTAGAACCATGTATGTCTCTTTTAGGGTCCTCATAGTTGTCTAAGATCTCTGGGATTGTGATTTGTGGGCTGGTTTTCTTTGCTTTATGTTTAAAAACCACTTATGAGTTAGTACATGTGATAATTGTCTGTCTGTGTCTGGGTTATCTCACACAAAATAATGTTTTCTAGCTCCATCCATTTTCCTTCAAAATTCAAAATGTCATTTTTTTCCACTGTGTAACTGTACCGCATTTTCCTTATCCATTCTTCTGTCAAGGGGCATTTTGGTTGTTTCCAGGTTCTGGTTATGACAAACAATGCTGCTATGAACATAGTTGAGCACATGTCCTTGTGGCACAATTGAGCATCCTTTGGATATATACCCAAAAGTGGTATTACTGGGTCTTGAGAAAGGTGGTTTCCTAATTTCCTGAGAAACTGCCATACTGACATCCAAAGGGGTTGTACCAGCTTGCATTACCACCAGCAATGCAGAACTGTTTTGCCCCACAACATCTACAGCATAAGTTGTCATCACAACCTCTACAACTCATAAACCATTTTCAGTAATGTAGTAGGATACAAGGTTAACTAAAAAATAGTAGCCCTCCTGTATACAGATGATAAAAGGGCTGGGAAAGAAATCAGAGAATCACCCTTTACAATAGCCACAAATAATTGCTTAAAATATCTCAGAGTAACTCTAACCAAACAAGTGGAAGACCTGTATGACATGAACTTTAAATCTTTGAAGAAAAAATTAGAAGAAGACACCACAAAGTGGAAAGATCTCCCATGCTCTTGAGTAGGTAGAATTAACATAGTAAAAATGACAATCTTACCATAAGCAATCTACAAATTCAATGCAATGCCCATCAAAATCCCAGGAAAATTCTTCACAGACCTCAAAAGAATGGTACTCAATTTCATATAGAAAAGAAAAAAAAATCCTCAGGATAGCCAAAACAGTCCTGTACAATAAAGAAAATACAGAGCTACAGTACTGAAAACTGCCAGATATTGAAATAAAATTAGACAAGAGGACCAATGGAACTGAATCGATAACCTAGATATACACACATCTATGAAAACCTGATTTTTGACAAAGAAGCAAAAAATATCAAATGGAAACAAGAAAGCATATTTAACAAATGGTGCTGGCATAACTGGATAGCAACATATAGAAGAATGAAAATAGATTCATATCAATCACCATGCACAAAACTCAATTTCAGATGGATCAAAGACCTCAAGATAGAGCCAGCCACACTGAACTTCTAAGAAGAAAAAGTGGGAGTACACTTGAACATATTGGCACAGGAGACCATTTCCTAAATATAACCCAAGTAGAACAGACACTGAGAGAAACAATAAATGGGACCTCCTGAAACTGAAAAGCTTCTGTAAGGCAAAAAACACAGTGACCAAGACAAAACAGCAGCCTACAGAATGGGAAAAGATCTTCCCCAACCCCACATCAGACAGGGGTCTGATTTCCAAAATATACAGAGAACACAAAAGATTTGTCATCAAAAGAACAAATAATCCAATAAAAAAATTGGAGTACAGACCTAAACAGAGAACTCTCAACAGAGGAATCTAATATGGCTGAAAGGAAGTGCTCAATATCCTTAACCATCAAAGAAATGCAAATCAAAACATCCCTGAGTTTACATCTTACACCTGTGAGAATGGCCAAGATAAAAAACTCTGACAACAACATATGTTGCAGAGAATATTGAGTAAAGGGAACACTCCCCCATTGCTGGTGGGAGTGCCAATTAGTACAGCCCCTTTGGATATCAGTGTTGTGATTTCTCAAAAAATTAGGAAACAACCTTCTTCAAGACCCAGCAATACTGCTTTAGGTAGGGTATTTACCCAAAGGATGCCCAATTGAATCACAAGGACATGGGCTCAACTATGTTTATAGCAGCATTGTTTGTTATAGGCAGAACATGGAAACAACCTAAATGCCTCTCGACTGAAGAATGGATAAGGAAAATGTGGTACATTTACACAATGGAGTACTACACAGCACAGAAAAAAAAATCACATCTTGAAATTTGCAGGCCAATGGATGGGTCTAGAAAAAACATCACATTGAGTGAGGTAACCCAGACCCAGAAAGACAAATATCACATCTACTCATAGGTGGTTTTTAAACATAAAGCAAAGAAAACCAGCCTAGAAACCACAGTCCCAGAGAGTTGAGACAACAAGGAGGACACTAAGGGAGACCTACAAGATCTAATCTACACGGGAAGGAGAAAAGACAAGATCTCCTGAGTGAATTGGGAGCGTGGGGACCATGGGACAGAGTAGAAGGGGAGGGGAGAGGAAGTGAAGGGAGCAGAGAAAAATGTAAAGGTCAATAAAATCACTAAAAAAAAAAATATTTTCTTGTGTCCCCTAGCTCTGCTATCTAAGCTCGTTGCTGATACATGTCTGTTACTCAGTAATCCTTGCTTCAAAAATATAATAAGCTCATGAAAACTGATTTGATTGAGATAGTGATCACTTTATTAAATTTTATATATACTTTCAGCTTATTAATACTTTATTTCAACAAATTAATCACATGGTTTTTGTGTTCTCTAGCACATCTTTACTCTGTGCAGAAGTAATATTAGATTTATTAATACTACAATATCAAAGAGCTTCAGATATTTTATAATCTAGTAAGAACATAATTCCGGGCTGACAAGATAAATCAGTCAATAACAGTAATTTCACAAGCATAAAGAAATGAATCCTCGGCATCCATGTAAAAGCTGTGTGTGTTCTTGTGTGTTGTCTGCAACCCTAGCATTTTAGGAGATAGAGTCATAAGGTAGCTTGAGTCTTGCTGGCCACTGCCCTAGCCCAGGTTCAGTAAGAAACCCTCCTACAAGGGAAGGAGGTGGGTAGTGATAGAATAACGCATTCAGTACTCTTCTTTGTACTCCATGTGTAAGTGTATGTATCTGCACATGCACATAGTCACATATACCACACACAGAACATAATTTGAAAGTTTATTTTATTGTTTCTCAGTAAATTACTCTGTTATTAAAATAATTGAAAAGAGATGTTTTCTTAAAAATATTGTATAGCTTTTGAAGAATATTATATTATTTTTTGTAATTTTTGTTCTCTTTGCAGATATTACAGATTTTGCAGTCCCAGCCAGAAGCAGCATACCAGATAGCACAACAAGTGGGTTGGCAAGATACCTTTGTAAGACTTCTCTTAAAATCAAACTTTGAAAATGTAAATTCTCTTCATAAACATGGAAAGGCTGTTTCAGTGAAAGAAAATAAAAATGTGTCCACTGAAAAGCTAGATGATGAAAAAATGACATTACCTGATATATCTTCAGATCATTGGAGTCTGGAAGATAGTCAGTCCCTGAACTCAAACACACCATTATTTCAAGAAGTAAACTCTGAAGTAGAATTATCTTTCAAGTCAGAAAATGAAGAATTCTGGCATAGTAACACTTCCCATCTGAGTTTAGATCTCAGTGGAACTGACTCATGTGAACTGAGTGAGTGTGGAAGTCAAATGCCAGACAGTTCACCTAGCACACCATCCCCAGTGGAGTCTACTAAGTCCTTCTCTGTGCCATCTGACAGAGAAAGGAGTATCACAAATGAAATGGACTTTAGTGATGACTTCGCCTTCCTTGAAAGCAAAGAGGTAAATTTGCTTATCCTTCCAAAATCAGTTTTAATTCTCATTAGATCTGGTCCTTTGCAGTATGTGAGCTGTTACTAATATTTCCCCTCATAGTCTAAGTCTCATCTAAAATTTAGAACTGTCATTGTCACAAGTCACTTGTAAATATCTTCCTTTTTTGTTTTGTTTTGATGTGCCTGCATTTGTATGTATATGTATGGTAATAGGATTTGAGCATACAGACTCGCACATGTTAGGTTATCTTATTTTGTGTTTGTGTGTATGTACATGTACCATGTTTGTGCCTGATGCCTGTGGAGGTGAAAAAGGACATTTAATCTGGTGGTGTGGGCACACGCCTTTAATCCCAGCACTCGGGAGACTGAGGCAGGTGAATCTCTGTAAATTTGAGACCACCCTGTTGTATAAGAGCTTTTTGTTGGAGGAGGGGCTGCTTGTTCATCTCAGCCACCCGGCTAGCTTAGATCTGAAAATAATCACAGAGAAACTATATTATTTAAATCACTGCTTGGACCATTAGCTCTCACTTGTTATTTCCTAACTCTTGTATTTTAATTTAACCCATCTTCATTAATCTCTGTATCGCCACATTGCAGTGACTTACCGGCAAATTTCAGCATGTCTGACTCTGATGGCTCCATGGCGGCTCTCTGACTCCGTCCTTCTTTCCCCCAGCATTCAGTCCAGTACCCCCTGCCTACCTAAGTTCTGCCTTATCAACAGGCCAAGGCATTTTCTTTATTCATTAATGGTAATCACAGCACGCAGAGGGGACTCCCTCATCACCTACCTTTTCTGTTTGAATGAAAAGGGAGGTTTTGACTTTAACGTAGTAAAAATACATATAACAAAACAGTTATCAAGCAAGAATTATAGTTACAATATTTATATCTATTTTATCTTTTATCATAAATAAGGAAAACTATAAGTATAAATTCTTCAACTCCATCAAACACTCCAGAAGGATAAAATACTACCTAAGTAAACAGGAAGTACATTCTAATCAACTTCCAAAACTCTAGAATTGACAGAAACATCTCGCTGCTTGGACAGTCACCCAAAGTTCTATACCATTGGGGCATCCATCTTCAGCCTACAGGCCCATAGTATCCAGCAGACTTTTCCATGAAGCAGGAAATTTCAAAGACAGTTTAGTTACTTCTATATCCTGTAGAATGTTTTGCAGACACTTTCATGAAGCAGGAACCTCGAAGGATCATCTCACCTTTAGGCAAGTTCAGCAGTCATTTCTCTGTGGGTCCTTCATGTCTAGTTAAACAGTCCAGGAAAGAGCAGTTTCTTGCCCAAATAGCTAACCAACTCTATAAGGAGCCTCTTCAGTGCCCACCTTCCTCTTTAAGTAGCTTGTGCTGCCAGGAGCAGATGTGTCTCATTGTCATGAAAAGTCTTAAGTTTTAAAATATTTAAATGCCATATTCTGAAGGTCTCTGAAAGATCTGAAGAATACCTATGTAAGTGAAATACATCTCTGTACATCTAGAAAATCTAACATGACTACAAGCTTGACTGTTATAGATGACTCTACCTATATTTCTTAATTATTACATTTTTACAGGAAATACACAATCACAATACCTTAATAAAGAGCATAAATATACATCACAAAATTGACCTTAAAATTGTAACAATAAACCAAGATACATACCAATGATAATAGCATATCCCCCTTTAAATGCAAAGAAACAATTATAAACAATATTTAGGAATATGAGTGTAGATCTGTCCATACTGCTTCCTGCATGTTGGAGATACTGTTAATAAGGTCTTTCATGGTATATTCTATATACTAGGTTTATCTCAGTCAGCAGTTGGGTGAAGTAATTTTTTGAGAGTGTTCACGGCAGCCTTTCAGTGGGTCATGCTCTATCAAACCACACCAGTCTGGAAGCAATGCACAGGTTCTCATCCTCTGTGGAAACAAGAGAAGAACCTCTTTTTTCAAAGCAGCATATCGTTAGACCCAAATTGGGTCATGATACCTTTATAATATACATGCTGATTTAGCTTAGCAGCCTATACAGTAAAATGTCTATACCTAGCTCATTCACAGTCAAAAAAATTCAAAGATAAAACAATAATATACATACATGTTCCATTTTTACATGGCTTATTTTTCTTTACTCCTTTTTAATCTATGACTATCTGTACTCTGTGTCTTTAAAGCCTTTTTTAAAACAATTTACTTTTTTTTCCAACTCTCTGTACTTTTTTTCTTCTCTCAAGCCTACGTACATTTATCCAGCACTGAGACTCATCTGGATTTGTGTTTATTGCATATCTGTAATTCTTTACTGTCCAGGAGCACTTTTTAAAATGCCAAGTGCTTCTTAAAACTTAAGGTGCCGAAGTACTAGGGTTTATACAGTACTAACTGCTTGCCCACCCAGTCTAAAACTTAAGCTGTGCCATTACTATGATATCTATGATACGCCTGCTTGCTCTGCACAGTCCAGCATGGCAGTGCTGTTTTCTGGCTCTGAGAGCCATGCCAACAGCCCCATTCTCAGGCACACAGCCAGTCCATGTCGCCACTAAGCAAGCTGTATCAGTCTGCTCACAAACCCCATCCAAATACTTGGTCTCCTGAAAGAGTCAGAAGTCGTGCTGGCAGCTCGTCCCAGAAAGCCTGCATTTCAAAACGGTGTGGCTTTTTTTTCTCTACTGCTGCTGCAGAGTGAGGAAAACCTCTCTTAATGGAGCTGTTCCATGCCGCCAGCAAACAGCAAGAAACTGTGTTAAACCCTGTACTTTTGTGTCTAGAATTCCTTTTCAAACTCTCTTAGGTTTTAAATGGATTTAGCTGGCCACATGGTCGCCAGTCTGTTGGAGGAGGAACCACTTGTTCGTCTCAGCCACCGGCTAGCTTAGGCCCGATATAATCAAACAGAAACTGTATTATTTAAATTACTGTTTGGCCCATTAGCTCTAGCTTCTTATTGGCTAACTCTTATATTTTAATTTAACCCATCTCTCTTAATCTGTGTATTGCCATGTTACAGTGGCTTACCCGCAAAGTTTTAGCCTGTCTGATTCTGGCGGCTCCATAGCATTTCTCTGACTCTGCCCTTTTTTCTCCCAGCATTCAGTCCAGTCCTCCTCGCCTACCTAAGTTCTGCCCTATCTACAGGCCAAGGCAGTTTCTTTGTTCATTAATGGTAATCACAGCAACACAGAGGGGACTCCCACATGAGCTATTTCTAGGACAGCCAGGATTGTTACACAGAGAACCCCTGTCCTGAACCCCCACATACACAGAAAGGGATTGAGTGTCCTGGAATTCAAGTTATGAATGGTTGTAAGCCACCATTTGGGTGCCTGAATTGAACCACTTTGACCAGTAACAACTTAGCTATCTTTCTAGCTCCCCATCCCTCTCTTTAGAACAGAGCCTGCATCTGAAACATTTTGTGTCTTCAGGCAATAAAAGCATCTTAAAAGGGGACAGGAAAGGGACCTCAGCAGTTAAGAACACTTGATGTGCTTCCAGAAGACCTGAGATCCATTCCCAGAACTCTCATCAGAAAGCTCACAACTGTGTGTAACTCTAGCTCCAGGGATCTGACAGCTTTGGCTTCTTTAGGCATCTTCACTTATGTGCCCATACGCACATTCAGAAACATACCTACACATAATTAAAAATAATAAAAATTAAATGCTAAAAATAACTGACGTAAATAACAAGTATATGTAGATGGCTCTGTGTTATGCTTTTTAATATTTCCTAACTCTAATAATTTAGTATTACTTAATGTTTTATAGGAATGTGAAGAGGAGCTTCTTCAGTTGGTTACAAATATTTTGAATTATATCATGTGTAAAGGACTAGAAAAGTGTGATGAAGACACTTGGGTTGAAAGAGGACAAGTGTTTTCAGCATTAACTAAACCAGGAATATCAAGTGAACTACTTCGATCGTCAGATGAAGTAAAACTAATGTAAGTATTCATTTAGTGATTTTTGTGAACCCCTCTGTAGAACGGAGTGGGAGTCTAAAATTAAATACTGATTCCTTAATTCAGTATATAATAGAGGCAGAGAGAAGAAGAAGCTATTTAATGTTTTTCTTCCTTGGTTTTACTGTTCTAGTAGAATGTAGAAAAAAGTACAAATTCTCTTTCCCTACATCCTCACCAACATTTCTTCATTTGTTCTCTTGATATTCATTCTGAGTCTCGGGTGAGAAGGAATCTGAAAGAAGTTTTACTTTCTGTTTTCCTGAATTTTTTATTTTTTTATTGATTTTATTGAGGTTTATATTTTTCTTGGCTCCCTTCACTTCATCTCCCCTCCCCTCCAACCCTCTCCCATGGTCCCCATGCTCCCAATTCACTCAGGAGATCTTGTCTTTTTCTACTTCCCATGTAGATTAGATCCAAGTATACCTGTCTTAGGGTTCTCATTGCTGTCT
>NC_022030.1:48457676-48474917 GCF_000317375.1 Microtus ochrogaster | reverse complement strand
TTGTCTCTTAAAGAGACAGAACATATCATTACAGGAGGTTTTCCATTTTTCTGTTGCTTTATTTTATTAGTGCCTTAAGGTTCCTGTTGTGGAAGTCATTCACTTCTTCGTTACATAGATTTGTTGTTTTAAGCTCTTCTGAATGAGATGAGGTTCTCCCCCATCCTACCAAGCCCTGATTTCTTTCCCTGTAAGTTAGTTACTTGTAATGGTGATTTTTGTACATTATTACTTTGTTAAAAGTATTTAGTAGTTCTCGAGGTCTACTGCTAGACCTTTCATTTCTCTCTGTCCCCACCATTCAGTTTAATGTTAGTATTTGGTCTTTCTTGTAGTCTTCTACATTAAGGATGTTCTGTCTATTCATAGTTTCTAGGTCTTCTACCATGAAGGAGCGGTGAACTTTGTTGAGGGCTTTTTCTACATCTAATGAGATGATAGTGCGACTTCTATTCTTAATGTCTCCATACTCTATTATACTTACTGATTTGTGTTTGTTGCACCATCTTTGCATCCTAGGATGAAACCAACTTGGTCATGGTGTATGATCCTGTCAGTGTGTTCTTGACGTTGGTTTGCAAAATTTTTATTATCTTTGTGTTATATTCATTAAAGTAATCTTTTCTTATTATTATGTGTCTTAGTTACTTTCCTATTGCCATATAAAACACCATGACCAAAGTAACTTATTAAAGAAAGTATTTAGTTTGTGGCTCATGGTTCCAGAGGGTTAGTCCCTAACCATGGTGGCAACGGAGCATGTTGCTGAGAGGTTACTTCTTTATCTCCAAGTAGGAGATAGAGCTAGCTGGGAGCTTGCATCTGGTAACACAGTTTTCAACAAGGCCACACCTCCCAGTCCTTTCTAAACAGTTTAATTAACTGAAACCAAGCATTCAAACATATGAGCCTGTGGGGAACATTTTCATTCAAACCTTCACATTGTGTCTGTATCTAGTTTGGTATCAGGGTAATTTGGGACTTCACAGAACAAATCTGATGATGTTCCTTACCTTGCTATTTCATGGAACAGTTTAAGGAATATGTTGGTTAGTTTTTGTCAATACTAGCTACAGTCATTTGGAAAGAGAAACCTCAATTGAGAATATATCTCTGTAAGAGTTACCTGTATTAAAGCTTTTGTGGCATTTTCTTGATTAATAACTGATTGGGAAGGCTTAATTCACTGTAGGCAGTACCACCCCTGGGTAAACAGTGTTTGGTAGTTTAAGAAGGCAGCCAGCAAGCAGAGTACCTCATGGTTGCTGTTTCAGGTTCCTGATTGAGTCTTACCCTGCAGGCTATATTGAAGCTTTGTAACCTGTATTTGTTCTTTGCTGTCAGGCCCTCATGCTAGCACAGAATTTTATTGTAATTTTTAAATTTTTGTTTCCATCCTCTCACCCCCACCTCAAAAGGGCCTTACTGTGTAGTGCTGGCTGGCCGGGAGCTCAGAGAAATCCTCTTGCCTCTGCCTCTCCAATGCTGGGATTAAAGGTGTATGCCACCATTCCCGGTAGTAACTTAGTTCTTAAGGGTAAATTCTCAAGATGATGTCTGCTCGCTGCCCTCATGATTCATACAGAGCAGCAGGGAGGCTTTTCTCTTCATCCATTAGAGATCACTATCTCACTAGAGCTTGCAACTCTGAGGATTGCAGAGGCTGTGGACTTGTCTTCAGGATAGGACTGTCCATCCCTTGCTCCCTTAACTTTTGAAGGCTTCTTCTTCCCCTCTCCTTATAGAGGTCTCAGAGGCTGGAATTTTGCTTCCTGTCTTTTCCTTCACATTTCTCAAGTATTCTTTTACTACCTCTTTTGATGTATAATTTTTTCTTCTGTTTCTTTCTTTGGAATAGTCTGTTTCTTATTTTATTCTAACTTCTTTCATACTACACCACACAGAAACAGCCTGCCATTTTTCCCAGAAGTCCTCAATCTACGATCTTAGTGACAGCCTGTTGGTGAGAGTATATCTTTGGAGTTACAGTGCTACTAATAAGTAACTGGTTTTTTGGTTTTTCTTTCCAAGCTTATAATGGTTTTAAGAGAACTTTGTTTTATGCTTAGTTTGCTACAGAAGATGTTAGAATGGACAGTCACAGAACACAGAGATGCAAAAAGTAGTCCTGTAACTGCTGAAAATGTCTTCCGACTCATGCTGATCATACAGGACTTCCTGCAGTCAGAAGGACTGGTTAATTCAAACATGTGGACTGAGAAGGTTAGTAACGACCCTTTGAAATTGCATTTAACTTTTAAGAGGGTGAGGCAGAAGGATTGTCACAATTTGAGTTCAGTAGGAGCTACCTAGACAGTTCCAGGTTAACCTGAGCTATAGTGTGATATGTTATTGCAAACAAAACAAATTATAATATATAGATAAATATTTTGGATAGTTCAGAATTATTTAAAGAAAGAAATTTTGCTTCTCTTCCTTTTGGAGCATTAATGTTTAATCAAATGTAGTAAACACATTTTATTAGTTGTTATGATGGTTCTTTGGTTTTTGGCAATTACACATTAAACTACTTCTGCAGTTATTTATGATTGCTATTAGTGTTGAAGAAAAATCAGTGCATTTAAAAAATGGATGTTTTTATTTCTCAATTCTGTATGTGTGTGTGTGATAGCTTTTAGAAGATACCACACAGCTCCTTGACTATCTGTCAGCGTGGTATTCTGAGAATCCAGGATGGGTAAAACTCTCTCAGATACAGATCCAGTTGCTTCTGGAGTTCATTGGAAGAGGCAGTTTGCAGGTTTGTCATTTCTTTTTATGCTATTTTCTGTCTTCTCATATACCATAGTTACTGATGTATAACAAGATAATAATGCCTTTTCAGTACTTTCTTAAAATTTTATTGTATTTATTTTTTAAGGTCTTTTTTTTATTTTTTTTTTTGAGAAAAGGATGCTCACCTTACTAGACCTGGATGGAGGTGGGTGGTCCTTGGACTTCCCACAGGTCAGGGAACCCTGATGGCTCTTTGAGCTGATGAGGGAGGAGGACTTGATGGGGGGGGGGGAATGGGAGGCTGTGGCGGGGAGGAGGCAGAAATCTTTAATAAATAAATTAATTAATTAAAAAAAAGAAAAGGAAAAAAAGTTTCAGCCTCCTCCCAGCCTCCCATTTCCCTCCCCTCCTCCCACCCTTCTTCCCCTCCCCCCACTCCTCTTCCCCTCCCTCTCCAGTCCA
This sequence comes from Microtus ochrogaster, assembly GCF_000317375.1. NCBI lineage: Eukaryota > Metazoa > Chordata > Mammalia > Rodentia > Cricetidae > Microtus > Microtus ochrogaster. Next base: position 48,471,719 of record NC_022030.1, on the reverse strand, counting down.
AAGAGCAGTCAGGGTTCCCTGCCCTGTGGAAAGTCCAAGGTCCTCTCCCCTCCGTCCATGTCTAGGAAGGTGAACATCCAAACTGGCTAGGCTCCCACAAAGCCAGAACATGAAGTAGGATCAAAACCCCGTGCCATTGTCCTTGGCTTCTCATCAGCCCTCATTGCTCGCCATGTTCGGAGAGTCCGGTTTTATCCCATGCATTTTCAGTCATAATCCAGCTGTCCTTGGTGAGCTCCCAATAGATCAGCCCCACTGTCTCAGTGGGTGGGTGCACCCCTCGTGGTCCTGACTTCCTTGCTCATCTTCTCCCTCCTTCCGCTCCTCATTAGGTATTTATTTATTTTATGTGCACTTATGTGGAGGGCAGAAACTACATGGTTTTTGGAATCAAACTCAGGTCATAAGTCTTTGTGGCACACACCTTTACCTGTTGAACTATCTCTCATACTCTCTTTTCAGTATCTATTGAGTTTCAGACAATATGAGATCACTTGAAATTTCAATTTGGTAAGATCAGAAAGGAGCTTAAGAAGCAGTTTTTTGTTATTCTCGGACTTAGGACTCTTATTTTAATGCTTCCTTTTAGGGTTACTCACAGGTCATCTGTATTCACTGTGGCTTGCTAGCTGCTAAATAGCTTTGCAGGGATATTTGTATATGTGAATTTTAGGAATTATATTTTTAGGGAAAATGACTTATGATAACTTTTCTTTTGAACTCTTTTCCTGTTTTACTAATCCAAAGTTTTACACTCTGTTATATATTTGTTCACTTATGAAATACCAGTTATGTACATGCTAATGATTTTTGCTAGATTTAAGAATTAAAGATAAAATGTATTCACAAGGAATATTATTCCTATTATAAATTAAATAGTAAAAAGTTAGAAAATTCCTCTGACATTTGCTCTGTTGTTTTTCTGTTCTCATTGGGTACATTTAGTCTTGATAAATATTTGATATCTATTTACTTTCGTTTGTATTTGAGTGTGTGTGTTTGTGTGTGTATGTCATTGAGAGAATGAACATTTATGGCCCAGCATCCTATGGAGGTCAACACCTTGGGTGTTGGCCCTCAACATGTACCTTTATTTAGAGCAGGACCTGTTTTGTTGTTTACTGCTTTGTACACCAGGCTAGCTGACCCCTGAGTTTCCAGGAATTCTCCTGTCTTGGTTTCTCATCTTTGTATAGTAGTGGCAGAATTACAGTCTAGCACTAACATGTTAGCTTTTATGTGGACCCTGCAGATTCAAACTCAGATCATTATACTTGTATAGCAAACATTTCATTTGCTGAACCAGCTCTAACCCTGAATTCTTTTAAATATTCAGCTTTATTATTGGATAAAGAGGATTAGGATGAGACAGAATTCTAGTGCTGTTCCTAAACTAGATGTGATGTTGTTAAGAGTATGGAGAGATAATTTTTTTTAACATAAAGCTGGCCTATTACAAAAAAATCTCTAGTCCAGTGGCTGTATTCTCATTTCTTCTCCTCCTCAAACCCTTTTTCATTAGCTTTTTCCTCTTCAGTACTAGTGATTGAATGAATAGTAATGGAGAGTTCTCTTTTGCTTGGGCTTGTACTATTAATATGTGTTTGTCCTAGGAAGTTTAAGGTTTATTAAATTTTTAGTTAAGGTCCCAGACTCCTTATATATCTGTATGTAGTCAAATAGTTATGATTCCATGTAATGAAACTCCAAAACAGACTTCATTGAGATTTGTTCTCTCCCACAAATAATTGAGAATTGCTTTATTAAGATGAGTTTAAGACAGGATTCAGTCGATCTGCTTATTTGCTATTCTCACCACACTGTTCTTTGCTTAAGGATGCAAATTACAATTGGGCCTGTTTTCAACTTCATTTTCTGATGTGGGATGTATATGTGTTGCTTTTATTGGTTGATGAATAAAGCTGTTTGGGTCAAAGGCTTAGCAGAGTAAAGCCAGGTGAGAAATCAGAACAGAGATAGAGAGTAGGCAGAGTCAAAGAGAAGACAGGTAGCTGCCAAAGGAGAAGCTGGAAATGCTGGAAACTTGGTGAGTCCACAGTCTTGTGATGATACATAGATTAATAGAAATGGGTTAATTCAAGATGTAAGAGATAGCTAGAAATATGCCTGAGGCATTGGCCAAACAGTGTTATAATTAGTGTAGTTTCTGTGTGATGATTCAGATCTGAGGCAGCCATAAAATGAAAAGCAGTCTTAGCTTACAATTTTCCCCAGAGGAAAATACTGCTGCTTCCTTTAGTCATTGCTGGCAGATAGTTCTCCACAAGTCTATTGCATTTCTGTTTAATCATGTGGCTAATTGTTCTTGTTATCTATTCTTTTGTTGTTATTTGTTTATCATTCTGGGTTTTTTGTTTGATTGTTTTGAGATAGGTTCTATTTATTCAAGCTATTCTGGAGTGTTTTTGTTTTTGTTTTGAGGTATAGCCCTGGTTATCCTGGAACTCACTAGACCAGGCTGCCCATCATAGAGATCGGCCTACCTGTGCCTGCCAAGTACTAAGCTTAAAAGTGTATGCCATCACACCTGGATACCCATTCTTTTTAGTTGTTTCGTATTGTGAACCGCTATTAAAGATAGAAACCATGATTCTTTCTAGAGTAAAAGGCAAGCTTGTTGGATGCCCACTGTAAGAAAGCTAGTCCCTTTGTCGAAGGCAAAGATCAGCTGAATATAAAAAGTGCTGAGCCCTCCTACACTGGGTGTTCCTCTCTGAGCAACCAGTCTGTATGCAGATGTCTTACAGGTTTTATTTCACTTAGAATTGGAATTGGGGAATCAGTCCGAATGGTGATAGTGTGATTATTAAAAATTTTTGTGGGTTTTTGTCTCTTTCCAAATAGTTTCATGCCAATGTCTATGAAACCATTGCACACTTAACTTTTTGCTTGGAAGTAAAGTAAATCCATAGTCATTGACAGTTACTACATAAAACTTCTAAATTTTTGGAGTGAGTCAGATCTTTTGTTAATAGTCTATGTTTGCTTTAATGATTTTTTTTCTGTTTTAACCTTTTTTCTTTCAGGTTTGTGCAATAGCATCAGCTAAGCTAAATGCCCTTCTTCAGACTAAAGTGATTGAAAATCAAAATGAAGCATGCTACATTTTAGGGAAACTAGAACATATTCTAAGTCGGTCAATCAAGGAACAGACAGAAATCTATTCATTTCTGATTCCTCTTTTCCGTACTCTGGTTTCTAAAATTTATGAGCTTCTTTTCATGAACTTGCACCTGCCTTCTTTGCCTTTTACTGATGGAAGTACTTCATTTTTTGAAGATTTTCAAGAATACTGCAATTCAGATGAATGGCAAGTTTACATTGAAAAATACGTAAGTTTTTAAAATCATTTTTCTTTATTTATATGTGTGTGCATGAGTGTATGCTTGCACACAAAGAGACAAGAAGAAGGTGTGAAATCCCTTGGAGCTAGGGTTGCAAGATGCATATGAGTGCGGGACCTGTGGTTGCTCTCAGCAAGTATTCTTTAACTGTTGAGTCATCCCTCCAGTCTCACAGTTTTATCTTTTCTGAGCAATACTTTTCTGTTGATTTATCATTTTTATAGAGGAGTATGTAAATTCTGTGTATTCTTTCTTTTTCTCTCATCTAAGATTATACCTTACATGAAGCAATATGAAACACATACATTTTATGATGGTCATGAGAGCATGGCACTTTACTGGAAGAATTGCTATGAAGCCTTAATGGTGAATATGCATAAAAGAGACCGAGAGGGAGGAGAAAGTAAATTGAAATTTCAGGTAAAAGCTATTTTCTAGATCGAGTTTTCATGTTAACTACCAATATTTACTATTATATGAAAGTAACTCTACCAGAAATTTGGAAAGAAGGTCAATCATTAACCATTTTAATAGTAAAAATTGACTTTATGAGTGTGTAAAACATCTTATTAAGCTGAAAATCTGTTAGTAGATACTACTAGGGTGTTTTGATGTGCCCTCCACTCACACAAATTAATTTCAAGTAAACATTTTGTTTATTTTTAAAACAGGGTTTCTTCTGTGTAGCCCTAGCTGTCCTGGAACTAGCTTTGTAGACCAGGCTGATTTCGAACGCATAGAAATCTGCCTGCCTTTGCCTCGTGAGTGCTGGGATTAAAGGTGTGTGGCACTACCACCCAGCCAATTAAACATTTTGAAGTTATTTTTATTAGTGTGTGTGCACTTGAATACATGCTTGTGCCTGGTTATGTGCAAGAGACCTAAGAGGTCAGAAGAGAATGTTAAACCCTGGAACTAGAGTTACAAGTGATTGTGAACCACTGTGTTGCTGCTGGACCTGAACTTGGTTCTTCCATAAGAGCAAGAAGCACTCTTAACCCCAAGCCATCTCTGCAGCACACCAATTAAAATAAGTAAATAAAAGCAGAAAAGGAAAAATCAGTGAATCTGAAATTAAACTCTTGAAAATGTTCGCAAAATCAATAAACTTTTGGTAAGTTTGACAAAGAGAAATGAAAACTTACTTGCAGCAGAAATGAAAGAGGCAATGTTTCCATCAGCCCCACAGATGTAAGTTGCTTAGGACGTGGAAATATGACTACTCAGATCCACCAATTTCTTGGTAGGTAGAGGATTTAAAATTTATTTTAAAATGTAGAGATAAACTGCATAGTTTTTATGTATAAATAAAGTTGAATTTATATACCTTTAAAAAGAGAAAATGCAAGGTCTGAATGAATTTACTAGCAAATTTGCCTAACTTCTTAATTGCATGTTTATTTTTTGAAGCAGGGTCTCCTGTTGCCCTACTGACCTTGAACTAATTTTCTGTATCTGCAAAGATGGCCTTGAACTTAGGACCCTCCTGTTTTCACTTTCCAGATGAGTTTGCCACTGTTGGTGCCTTTTTATTGATTGGACTGCTAGAGAAACATGCTGCCAGCTGTGCCATATTTCCCGCCTGTAAGCGCTTGTGCTTACTTTACCAGTAAGGTCAAGGAAATCAGGCCAGCTTGGAGAGTTCACAGCACAACTGAGGTTGTGACTCTTTAGACCTTTATCAGAAACAGAATAGACTGGCAATTGGCAGGATCAATACAATTGTAGGTGCTAGGATACAGTGATCTTTGCAAACCATACAGGGTACGCAAGATTAATATCTAAGACCTGTTGTCCTGTCAGGTTTTCTTGATTCCATGGCTACAAAGGGAATGTACAGAGAAACACGAGGTAGCATGAATGCTTCACTGCCTGAGGGACTGCATCAGTATCTCTGGAACTGGAAAACACATTGTACCCCAAGAGCCATGGACTCAAACCTGAGAAACTATTACACATGCCTCTTAAGCCAACTCCATGGGTTCCTGCACCAGCCCACTACCAAACATTTAATGAAGAAGTTGTATACATGTAATAAGGGTGGTGATGAGTTCTTACTTGGTTTTCATGGAACTTTATGACTTCCTCAGTTTTCTCAGCAGTGGTCTGTTTTAGTCGAATCCAGGTACAATTTCCTTCACACGTCTGGTAACAGCTACAGTTCATTCACAGCTTGTTCCTCTAGATTTACATCAGTTCTTTTAAGTTTTAACTTTTTTGTTTTTTAAACAGTCTGAGGTATCATGGAGTGGCTTCAAACTTGATATACAGCTAAGGATAACCTTAAACTTGTGATCTTCCTGACTCTACCTCCTTAGTGTTGGGGTTACAGGCGTAGACCACCACACTTGGGGTGCTTGGGAGGAAATTCAGCCTGTTACGCTCTGCAGTAGGTGCCTTTTACCCCACTGATCTATTTTATCAACCATAGTGTATGTGTGCTCCCTTTTTATGCGTCAGAATACATAAGTAGAACATAACTGAAATTCTACCGTCCTCATCAAAGACAAATATTGTAATAAAATAAGAAGATGATGTTATTATCTCTTTCCTCATACACCATTCTTATTGGTCAAATGAAAATTTGTAAATATATTATAAAATGTTCCTTTCGCTGTTTATTTTAGGAGTATTTTGTGGAGCCATTTAATCGAAAAGCACGTCAAGAGAACTTGAGGTACAATAATATGATTAAACAACTTAGCAGTCAACAGTTGGCCACTTTTAGATGGTGGAAGGCAAATAGACTCTATCTTACATGTGAAAGGGGGCCTTGGGCTAAAAGGTAGGTGCATATTTTGTCTTTTTGAGCTGTGGCTATATATTTTAAACTTTTTATTATTATTATTTTACTGTTTTTATCGAGCAATATATTTTCTCTACCCCCTCTCTTTGATGGACATTGCATTGAATCTGTAGATTGCTTTTGGTAAGATTGCCATTTTTACAATGTTAATTCTACCTACCCAAGAGCATGGGAGATCTTTCCACTCTCTGGTGTCTTCTTCAGTTTTTTTCTTCAAAGATTTAAAGTTCTTGTCATACAAGTCTTCCACTTGTTTGGTTAGAGTTACTCTGAGATATTTTAAGCTATTTGTGGCTATTGTGAAGGGTGATGTTTTTCTGATTTCTTTCTCCGCCCATTTATTATCTGTGAAGGCTGGCTCAGGGCTGCTACCTTAGAGGTCGCTGATTCACAACAGGTCCCTCAGAGGTCTCTGGTTCAGGCCTGCTCTGTCAGGTAGTTTCCTCGTACCTGCTCCTGCTCCTGTGAAGGTTGTTGCCTCCACATTTTAAACTTTTAAGCCATCTCTATTTCAGTTTTTTAATGAGTATTTCAAACTTTATTGTCATTTTATGAATTGGTTTGGAATGATTAGAGGTTTGTACTTTGTGGGTAGTTCTTCTACTCTGATATTACATATATTAGACTCAAGTAGTTCATAAGAATATTTCTGTCTTCTTAAGCTAACGTTGTACTTCAACACTTTGCAACTTAATATTTTTACTTCTGTTTTGGTGTATATATTTTATAACCCTTGTTTTTAAAAAATAGTGAACTAAACCTTTTGTTTATCTTTTCAACCAGCTAGTGAAAGGACAAACATTTACTTGTTTGCTCCTTTGAGCTACTATTACCAGTGCTGTGTAGACACTTGTGTCAAAATGTTGGTTTGAGAGAATGCTTTTAATTCTTCTGGGTATATATAATACAGGTTCAATTTCTGGGTCATATTTCATATTTAACTTATCAAAGAATTGACTTTCACATCTGCTACATTACTTTATGTTTAGGGTATGAGTATATGTTTTCCAATTTTGCCACATTCTAACCAATGCTTGTCACTTTCCAGTATTTCAGATTTCCCTTGTGTTGTGTATAAATCATTACCATGTGACTTTGCTTTCCATCTTCCTAATAATTAATGATGCTGAGCACTGTTTCATGTGCTTGTTGTTGTCTTGTTTCCTTTGCCTAGCTATCCAAATGAGTTGTTGGACTTTTTTTGGTGTGTTTGTGTGCATGTATGTGTGTTGTATAGTATTCTCAATAACCATCAAGAGGTGATTTTCAGATACGTAGTTCACTTTCTTGATAGTGTTGTTGTTCAATGCTATCAATTTTAATGAATCTAGCTTTTTTTTTAAATGTATTTTAAAAAGTGTACCTATGTCCAGGGTCATAAAAATTTACCTTTTTCTTCTAAACATTTAACATCTTAACTTTGATATTTTGGTCTTTCATTCGTTTTCAGTTATCTTTATTTATAATAAAAGTTTAAAATTCTATTATGGTCATGAAATTGTATTTTAACAGTGAAAAAATAAAGTAATCAAGCTAGAAGTCTGAAAGTTAATCTTCAGATCTTAGTTGTCTACCAATAAGCTTCATGGCATCTTGGGTAAATAACTGAGGCTCTCTTAGGTTCATCATGTGTATGTCATAATTAAACATGCTCATTTATTTTTCCTGACAAGTGTCCAGATGATAAATACAAACATTTAAATTTGTTCAAAAGTAATAGCTAGCATATAAAGAGTAGAGTATTATGTTTAATATATGGTATTTGCATACATTGTGTCATTATACTTTGTTCCTATTTATCCCCTACCCCACTGTTTTCCTTAAAATTTACAAGTCTTTAGTTTTATAGTGCTGGTAATCAAAACCAGGGCCTTGTGCATGCTTGGCAATGCTTGAACATAGTCTAAAATAGTATTAAACAATTGTGAATTATTTCTTACTTCCTTCAAACAACTAATCTTTATAATTTCTAGTAATTTTACTTGTTTCATTGTGAATGTTTCTAGGAAACCGAATCGAATTCATTGGAAACTGGCTAATGTAGAAAATTATTCCCGCATGAGACTTAAACTGGTACCTAATTATAATTTCAATAACCATGAGGATGCTAGTGCCTTAAGAGATAATTTAGGTGAGTTACAGTACTTACCTATTTTAATAAAGTGAAGATATTGATGGAATGCTTGTTGTTTGTTATTTTAGACGTTGACTTAAGAAGGGAGGGATATGGTGCTTTAAACTGTGTATAAATGGGTATATGAATTCAGTGTTGTTAATTTTACCTGAATCTAAGTCTGTGAAATATGAAGTATTTCTTGTGATGAGTTTGTGGCACCTACGTGTTTACCAAGCAATAGTTATTGTCAGTGTAACTGCTTCTGTGCCAGTTATGTCTCATGAAAGGTTTATAGATGAAATCAGTGTCAACTTTTTGATTTTTTTCATTTAACATTTAATATTGATATCCTACAAAACTGAAGAAAGCCATAATGCCTATCATTTAGGATTCTGTATTCTAAAGTAAATCAGATATTAGTATTTTTCCCCTTAATACAACATAATATTTTTGTCCATGATACAGACATTAATTGGATGCATTTTACATAGCAACACACAGTTGTATAAACTGCTTTGCTTCGTCAGTATTCTGGGACTTGAATATGTCGAAATTTAACTATCCTCATCACCTAGGACATTTCTTTTTTATTTTTTCAGTGAATTACTTCAATTTGGTAGTTGTAAGTTGCACCATTTCTCTGTTATTTTTCAAGAAAGCCTTCTTTAGGAAATTCACACTCGTTTTCCTTCTCATACCTCCGCACGTGATCATGGGTCTAAGTTTATAGCCTTTTCTTTATTTCAGTTGTCTTAAATTCAGGAAAACTGCTGTCCTTTCAACTTTTTCATCACAGTTTTACCCGCTGAGGCCTGACATCTTGTCTCCCCACTTTCCCCCCACATCCATATGGCATGGCTATTGTTGTCCTTGTGTCACCTTTGGGCAGTCTGTTGGTTAGACCTAATGTGGATGGATGTTCTCGGTAGCTACACTCCATGGCAAACCATGGCTCTTACAGTTCTTAGATGTTCCCTGACCAGCAGTGAATGAGGGTTCTCTTTTCTCCACATCCCCTCCAGCATCTATTTTCTGTTGTCCATTGATTGATCTTTGCCATTCTGACTGGGAAATGATATTTTGAAATTGTTTTCATAATATTTCCGTAGTTGCTAGGGACAGTAAACATTTTTTAGATATCTCTTAGCTATTTTTTTCTTCTTTTAAAATCTCTCTATTCTAGTCCTGGGCCCATTTTTTAATAGGGTGTGTGTGTGTGTGTGTGTGTGTGTGTTGTTTAGGCTCCTTTCTAGATTCTTTTTATATTCTGGATATTAACCTTATGTTCGAGGTGTAACTGGTTAAGATCCTCTTCACTGTTGGGGTTTGTTGTTGTTTTGTTTTTTAACTGTGCAAAGGCTTTTTAGTTTTATGAAGTCCCATGTAAGTCATAACAGTTTTTGGTTTTTTTGTTTTTGTTTTTTTGTTTTTCAAAACAGGGTTTCTCTGTAGCTTTGGAGTCTGTCCTGGAACTAGCTCTTGTAGACCAGGCTGGTCTTGAACTCACAGAGATCTGCCTGCCTCTGCCTCCTGAGTGCTGGGATTAAAGTCATGCGCCACCGCCGCCCGGACCGTCATAACAGTTTTAAAAAGTAGAAATCCCATATTCAGAGAGAACAGAGATAGGACAGAATTTAAATCTAATGTACCAACTCAGAGTCCATGTTCTTTTCTATTACAAAGCCCTCTTTTATTACAAAGTCTACTGTTTGTGTGTTATTTTCCATGTACTCCAGAAAATAATGATTCATCTATTGATTACCTGTCAGCTATAGACAACTAACTGATCATACACCTTTTTGGGTTTTTTTGTTTTGTTTCATTTTGTTTTTTTTTTTGAGGAAGAGCCTTGATGTAGCCCTGGCTGTCCTAGGACTAGCTATGTAGGCTAGGCTGGCCTCTAACAGAGATCCACCAGCCTCTGCCTCCAAGTGCTAGGGTTAAAGGGCATGTGCCACTATGTGTAGACCAGCTCACACTTGCTATTTAGTACAAGTGCACAATCATATATCAACACATTGAGACTATTTTACTACTAGCATGCTTTTTAATTGAGTATAATTATTATTTATGGATTCATAATTTGCATAAAGTCAGTTTTCTACCTCAGACTGCTAATCCAGTACTTAGCCTATTTCTGAATCAAGAATTAGCTATTGTTAAAAATAACTATAATTTTAAATCACATATTTTAATAATCAAGCAAGCCTCATAACTGTCAGAAAATATAGAAGTGCTATAAAAACTTTGTGCTATTTTTAACTGAATCTTTTTGCTTAAACAGGTGTCCAACACTTGCAGCCTTCTAATGACTCTTTGCTTTTGGAAGTAGTGAAACAAGTTAAACTTAGTGATATGGAGGAAGATAAACTAGAACTTCTGGAAGAGGACATGGTAGCCAGAGTAAATATGTATGTATGTGTATTCGAACGCATTTAAATTGTGTATGAGAAATGGGATTGTAAAATGTGGATTTGCTTGAATTTGTTTCTCCAAAGTGCAGTTATTAATAACAAGGTGTCTTTAAAAACCTGTGAGTATTTACTGAAATTATTAAGGAAGGCTTTTCACCTGGGTTTGTTGGGATCTGTATCTTGAAATTATAAAGTATTTTTGAATGAAAATATTATATCGAATGATGTCTGCCTTAAGCCGTGTTTATGTGGAAACATGCAACGGAATCTGGGGGTAAAACACAGCAGTAGCTGGCTCATCTAGTATGCATACCACAAAGCCTAGGATTTGATCTACGATTTGAAAGAAAATTATCTGCATAAAATATAAAAACAAAAGAAAAATAAAGATATAAGAAGAAATTCATTCAAGCGACATGAAAAAGCTAAACAATTATTGAAACAAAACTTAGTAAAAAATAAACATATTACAAAAACATAAGCTTCTAGCTGGATTGAAAAGGAATTTCAAAAAGACAGCGTAAACATTCACTATCAGCAGTAAAAGAAGGTATTCTTTTCTACATAAGTGAACTAAATTGATGATTACTTCTTTTTGGTTTTGTTTTTTGAGACAAGGTTTCTCTGTAGCTTTGGAGCCTGTCCTGGAACTAGCTCTTGTAGACCAGGCTGTCCTTAAACTCACAGCAGTCCACCTGCCTCCGCCTCCTGAGTGCTGGGATTAAAGGCATGCACCACCACTGCCTGGCAATGATTACTTCTTTTAAACTGTTTGTTTGACAGTGATGAGAAGGAAGAACAGGATCAAAAGGAAAAATTGGTGTTGACTGAAGACTGTGAACTCATTACAGTAATCAACATAATTCCTGGCAGATTAGAAATCACTACTCAACACATTTACTTCCATGATAACAGTATTGAAAAAGAAGATGGTGAGTAGTTTTGGGAAAATACCTTCAGTATTCAGTTCCATCAGTTATGAATTAGAGGGTGAAAGAAGCAAAAATTATTGTAAAATTATGGTTTTTCTTGTAAAATTAAAAATGGAAAGGCAATAATGAATTAGGTTCATCCCGCCATTATATATTGAAGGGGAATGATAATTTGTATATGTAGACACATACACACACACAGTATTAGTGATTGAAGCCAAGGCCATTTTTTGATTTTTGGGTTTTGTTTGTTTGCTTGCTTGTTTGAGACAGGGTCTCTCTGTATAGCCCTAGCTATTCTGGAACTCTCTGTAGTTCAGGCTCGCCTTGAACTCAAGAGATTCGGAAACCAGGGCTGTATTCTTACACAAGACAAATGTTACCCAGGCTGATCTTACACTTAAAATCTTCTTGCCTTAGCCTTCTGAGTGGCTAGGATTATAGGTATGCATACCCACAACCAATTTCTTTTTGTCATTGCCATCATTATTAGTGTATTTTAAGAGTTTTGGCTTGAGGGTATCACAATAAACTTATGGTTACAAAATGCAGTCTTAATTTTATCATACCTTTGTGTGTTATGCACCATCCTATAAGTGCTTACTTTTTTATGATTAAATCTGAAGATCCCACGTCTTAGGAAGAGAAAGATTTCTAAAGTATGAATATTCAAAAGTATCATCTATTCTTATAGAAATGTAGTAGAATAGCTTTGGGGTATACATGTTTCCTACAATGTGTTATTTCTTTCCCCTAAATACTACTTTTGGAAATGAGATGTTTTGCATACAATAAGTAGCTTTATGGGGCACCTCAGTCACAGATTTCTTCTGTTTTCAGGAATAGGCTTTGATTTTAAGTGGTCTCATTCTCAAATTCGAGAGATTCACTTACGTCGTTACAACTTAAGAAGATCAGCACTTGAGATATTTCATATTGATCAATCTAACTACTTTCTCAATTTCAAAAAAGAGGTATGGTACCTTTCTGATAATCACAGAGTATTATTTTAGAATAACTTCCAGCTATTGAACTCTAATTGTGTTTTGGACTGTATTCCTATCAATTGAAAATATTAAAGGAGAAAATGTAATCTGAGACTAGTCAGTATATAAACCTTTATTGGTATGGGGGGGGGGAGGTAGAGTGTGTATAGTAGAACATTGAATATCAACCAGTAGATGCCAGACATCTGATTATGTTATAAGCTTAGACAAGCTGTGCATAGTGTGCTTGGGTTTCCTGTTCTCTTCTCAAGAGGACATTATGTCAATATGATGTTTCAGCCTCATGACACCATTTTTTTTTAACTATATGCGTGGAAGTTGTACTGTACCTGTAGAAACCACAGGGTAACATAATAAGAGTCAGCTCTTTCATTCCACAATGTGGTTCCTAAGGATCAAAGTCAAGCAATTAGAATTCCTGGTAGGCACCTTCATCTGCCATTTTATTGTCTCATTGACCTCATTTAAGATTGAAATTTCCAAATACCCCATCTCCAATTATGAACCTGTTATTTGAGGATCAGTTTTCTAAATCATAAACTTTAAAAGAACATATTTAAACCACAGCATCAAGTATAGTAAAGAAATTAAAAGCATAACCCGCTGGTGATATAAAATGTCCAGAAGAGTTGAAGTTATAAAACAGGTAGTGGATTAGGATTTTCAAGAAAATAGGGAGTAAGCAGAATTTGAGATAACTGCTAACAAGTTGTAGAGTAGTGAAGATTCTCTGAAGTAAAAAAAAAAATTAATAATAATGGCACACTGTGAAGCAAGAAGAAAATACTATTATTCTTAAAGGATTATGTCTTGCTAAAACTATTACAAAACCCTTAATCCATATTTGTCTTGACACGTTTTTAAACTAAACAGTAGTATTTTTTGTAGGTTAGAAACAAAGTATATAGCAGCCTGTTGTCACTTCATTCTTCTAATAGTTATGGAGCAAGATCACCACAAGAATTGTTCAAAGCATCAGGATTGACACAGGTAGGAAAATTTATAGGTTGTTGTTATCATTTGTTTTATATCTCAGAATTTTGTACTGTTTTATAACTGCTCACGACCATTCATTCATTCATTCATTCATTCATTCACTCATTCATTTGGTTGGTTGGTTGGTTAGTTAGTTAGTTAGTTAGTAAGTTTTGGTTTTGTGGATACAAGTCTGTCTAGCTTTGGCTGACCTGGAACTCATTATGTAGATTAAGTCTGACCTCAGATACACAGAGATTGACACTCTATCTCCTACATACTGGGATTAAAGGTGTGATCCACCACTCCTGGCCTTTGTTCTTCCATTTATTATGTGTGTGTGTCTGTGTGTGTGTGTGTGTGTGTGTGTGAGAGAGAGAGAGAGAGAGAGAGAGAGAGAGAGAGACAGAGAGAGAGAGAGAGAGAGA